>NC_043020.1:9953426-10003426 GCF_006345805.1 Octopus sinensis
ATTCTCAAAATCTATTGAAACACCTTTCTGTTCATGAAATCCCCTTAAATCCCAATTTGACCTTCGTTTGCAAAAACAGGGAACGACATAATTTTTTTCCCTAGCATGCCTTGCTTTCCCTTGCTTAACGAGAGCATGCTAGATGAAAACTTAAGTGATCGTTATACAAAAACAGTTTGTTTGTTTATAATCCATGTGTGTAAATATGTCTAATCTTTGAGCTGTTTGCTGTCTAAAAGATAACGTGAAATATTACCTGACTTGGAAACAGGTGAGAGTGGATTGACATCAGGAAAGAGCACCTGGCTGAAAAAACACCTGCTTCAACAACATTTGGCAGATCGGAACTACATAACCATGTAAGCGTGACAAGAGGACATTAAGCGGATGATGATGAGGATGACAATGATGGTGGTGGTGGTGGTGGTGGTGGTGTTTAGCGGTTATTGTTGTTGGTGGTGGTGGTGGTGGTGGTGGTGGTGGAGTCACTGGTGTAAAGAAAAGAATTGAAACATACCTGGGTGGAACGTATCTTGAGTGTAATTGCTTGGATTGAGAGAGAACCATAAGTCTTTGAGACACCGCTGCAGATTGGAGAGAATGGTAGAGATGTAGTTGTGTTAGAAGTGGATCGTTACACATTTGTGTGGGTGGGTGGGTGTCTGGGTGTGTGAGAAAGTGTGTGTGTGTGTGTGTGCATGTGTGTGGTGAGTGTGTGTGTGTGTCCATGTGTGAGTGTGTGTGTCCATGTGTGTGAGTGTGTGTGTATGTGAATGTGTGTGTGCATGTGTGTGAGTGTGTGGGTGTGTATGTGAATGTGTGAGAGTGTGTGTGTGTGTGTGTGCATGTGTGTGGTGAGTGTGTGTGTGTGTGTCCATGTGTGAGTGTGTGTGTCCATGTGTGTGAGTGTGTGTGTATGTGAATGTGTGTGTGCATGTGTGTGAGTGTGTGGGTGTGTATGTGAATGTGTGAGAAAGTGTGTGTGTGTGTGTGTGCATGTGTGTGGTGAGTGTGTGTGTCCATGTGTGTGAGTGTGTGTGTATGTGAATGTGTGTGTGCATGTGTGTGAGTGTGTGGGTGTGTATGTGAATGTGTGAGAAAGTGTGTGTGTGTGTGTGCATGTGTGTGGTGAGTGTGTGTGTCCATGTGTGTGAGTGTGTGTGTATGTGAATGTGTGTGTGCATGTGTGTGAGTGTGTGGGTGTGTATGTGAATGTGTGAGAAAGTGTGTGTGTATGTGTGTGTATGTGTGAATATGTGAGAACGTGTATGCATAGCCATGTGTGTTTCTGAGACTGAGTGTGCCTCTCCTTGATGCTAACAGTGATATAAAACAATATCAACAAAGTACAGTCTTAAAGAGAAAGCCTTCGACAATCCAACCATGGTCAAAAACGACGAGACTCAAACAAACAAGCTGTTACTCAACAATTAGCCAGAAATGATTTTTAAAATGAGAATATCTTTATATATAAAACTGTAGTTGTGTGAGTGTCTGTCCCCTTCGATTTAGATTCCTAACTACTCCCACATTTTGCGGTGCAGTTTAACCAAATTCGGGTATCTTATAGTCGTGATTCATATCGAGCCCGTCTGAGTATTAGTGCGCGTCTACGATGAGTCTACGATTTTAAAAATAATTTAACATCATTTTTTATTCCATTTTAATGCATAATTTTTCGTGTGTCGATGGCGGCAGAGTTGGCGTCCACGCTTAAACACCTGCACCTGTGGGGAAGGGAGTGTAAGGAAATCAACGTCGTAATGCGCTGTCAAGGAGACCAGCGTTCTTTTAGAACAACGACTTCATGGCTTGAAGACACCAAAACAGAAATGGCTAAGAAAGCCCGAATTGGCATCTATAAGGGAAGTAACTCTCTAAAAATGCTTATATAGTTATTTCCCTTACAAACCCGAGCAACGCCGGGCAATACTGCTAGTCTTTATATATAAAAGTGAAGTTGTGTGTCTGTCTCCTACGATTTAGATTCCTAACTACTCCCACATTTTGCAGTGCAGTTTAACCAAATTCGGGTATCTTATAGTTGTGATTCATATTGAGCCCTTCTGGGTATTAGAGCGCATCTACGATGAGTCTACAATTTAAAAAAAAATTTACCATAATTTTTTCCCATTTTTAATGCAATTTTTTTTGCTATTATATAAGGGAAGTAACTCTCTAAAAATGCTTATATAGTTATTTCCCTTACAAACCCGAGCAACGCCGGGCGATACTGCTAGTCTGAAATAAACTCGATTGCTCTTACAAATGAGAATACTAAAAGTGAAACAGACTGCTCTCAAAAATTAAGTAAAAAAAAAACAGAAAAATAATCTAGAATCTTTGTCCAGTACCTGATCGATCCCAATGGTAGTCATGGAATGTGAAGGTGGGTGTATGGGCCATGCTTGTAATGCTGTGTGTGTGTGTGTGCCATCTGCAGTGGGAACAAAGACAGTTTTCTCTATGAAGGCCTTTTTTAGTTTATCCATTCATATGTGGGAAGCACTCCATCGGTTACGACGACGAGGGTTCCGGTTGATCCGAATCAACGGAACAGCCTGCTCGTGAAATTAACGTGTAAGTGGCTGAGCACTCCACAGACACGTGTACCCTTAACGTAGTTCTCGGGGATATTCAGCGTGACACAGAGAGTGACAAGGCCGACCCTTTGAAATACAGGTACAACAGAAACAGGAAGTAAGAGTGAGAGAAAGTTGTGGTGAAAGAGTACAGCAGGGATCACCACCATCCCCTGCAGGAGCATCGTGGAGCTTTTAGGTGTTTTCGCTCAATAAACACTCACAACGCCCGGTCTGGGAATCGAAACCGCGAGTCCGCTGCCCTAACCACTGGGCCATTGCGCCTCCACATCCATTCATATAGTGTCTTTACAACCATAAAGGTCTACAGCATTGTTGAGAGTATGGATGATGCAATCACTGTTGGACAATGTGCCCTTAAATATGGTTTCTGATTACAAATATCTTGGGTCATACATATCATCATCTGGAAAAGATTTTCTAACTAGAAAGGGTATGGCCTGGTCAGCCTGTAATGACATGCATAAGATCTGGTCATCAAATCTAAGTAGAGACTTCAAACTTGAAATCTTCAAAGCCACAGTCGAACCAATTCTACTATATGGCTCAGAAACCTGGACGTTATCAAAGAAGCTTGAGAGGCGGTTGGATGGAACCTACACTCGCCTCCTTATGAGAGCTCAAAATCTCTTGTGGAAGCGTCATCCAACCAAAATGCAAATATATGGGAAACTACCACCTGTGTCATCTCTTGTGAAAGGTAGGAGAGTCCAGTTTGCTGGACATTGTTGTAGAGCTGAAAACGAGGTAATTTCTCCTCTTCTCCTCTGGAAGCCATCTACTCGCAATACCAGAGAGCGCACACTTTCCTACCCTGATGTAATCTCCAGGGATACAGGCATCCAGCAACAGGACCTCCGTAATGCCATGATGGACTGTGAAGTCTGGCGTAGCATGGTAAACTCCATTGTCTCGACCACGGTCGAACAATGATGATGATGATGATGAAGGTCTATAGTGAAAAATTTGTCAGTGTGCAAAAGAAAATGGAAAGGACTTGCATATGGTGCTGTTAACAGAGGTTCAACAACATTGTTGCGCACAAAAACATGAGTCCAAGAAGAAAAGCTTCCTTCAAGGCAGAGCTAGAAATGCAATTGTCAAGCAGGTAAGAGGTTTTAAACAGGTGTGGTATATTCAAAATTGGTAAAGCTAAAAATTGTCGAGGATAAATTAAATTCATTATTGTTACTGAATATGTTATCATCATCATCATCATCATCATCATCATCATCATCATCATCATCATCATCATCTAACGTCCGTTTTCCATGCTGGCATGGGTTGGACGGTTTGACTAAGGCGGCGAGCTGGCAGAAATGTTAGCACGCCGGGCGAAATGCTTAGCGGTATTTCGTCTGCGTTACGTTGTGAGTTCAAATTCCGCTGAGGTCGACTTTGCCTTTCATCCTTTCGGGGTCGATAAATTAAGTACCAGTTACGCACTGGGGTCGATGTAATCGACTTAATACCTATGTCTGTCCTTGTTTGTCCTCTCTGTGTTTAGCCCCAAGTGGGTAGTAAAAAAATAGGTTTGACTAAGGTCTGGAGAGCCAGTGGCTGCACCAGGCTCCAACCTGATCTGGCAATGTTTCTACAGCTAGTCTTATTTAATTTCTGAATGGTTCTGCTGCCGTTTGTTTGTGTAGTTTGATTTCTTTATCCATCAATTTCTACTAAGATAGAGATGCAAGTAAAATTAATAATAAAGAAATGAAAATAAAATTTTGGAAACGGCAATTCCACCATAACCTATGTGGAAACCATGAGCATGCTTTCAAGGGAGATAATCAGAGAAAGACTTGAAAGTCAACATAAGATCGTAATACTTCATGTAAAGTAAATATAACAAATAATGCAGAATCCTTGTCCAGTTCCGGACTGATCCCAAAATCTAATCAGTTTGTGCCAGTCATGAGGCCAAGCATCCCTGAAAGTTTCATCCAAATCCATCCAGCAGTTCTTGAGATATCATGTCCATGGACAAACAAACAAACAAACATGACTGCAAACAATACCTCTGCCTTCGCTAAGGCAGAGTTAATAATAATAATAATAATCCTTTCTACTACAGGTACGAAGCCTGAAATCTTTGTGGGGGCAGTCAGTTAGACCGACCCCAGTATGCAACTGATACTTAATTTATCGACCCCCAAAAGGACGAAAGGCAAAGTCAGCCCCCAGCAGAATTTGAACTCAGAACGTAGTGACAGGTGAAATACCACTAAGCATTTCACCCGGTTTGCTTATGATTCTGCCAGCTCGCCGCCTTTTTGATAGTAGTAGTAGTAGTAGTAGTAGTAGTAGTAGTAGTAGTAGTGATAATGATGATGATCCTTTCTACAATAGGCACAAGGCCTGAAATGTGGGGGAGGGGACTAGTTGATTAAATCGACCCCCCTCCCCTATCCCCAGTGTTACACTGGTACTTAATTTATCGACCCCCGAAGGGATGAAAGGCAAAGTCAACCTCGCTGAAATTTGAACTCAGAATGTAAGGACAGACAAAATGCTGCTAAGTATCTTGCATGACATGTTGGTATAAAAGATGGGCTACAGCAAATATTCTGCTCAATACCACAGATTTGCTCGTCAGTTGTTTGACCATAACCAGTTGAGCATGTCCCTTAGTGGCTGACAATATGTGCATCTCTGATTATGAGCTGGAGTAGTGGGGGAGCATCATAGCCATCTGTTGAGAGGAATTTCTTTGGGGTTTGAATAATTCACTTCTGGAAACACGGGTGTTTCATTCAACATCCTTAAACAACCCTTATTCAGAGACCTTTTGAGCAGGATGAGCTACTTGACCTGAAGAAAATTCTAACTGGGCTCCACCTGCAAGGTCATATACTGTTTATCTTGATTTGAGATCACCATATCATGTACACATGATTGTGATACATGTGCCTGGTGTACTCTTATCAGACAGGTAGTCATGATGGTGTCGTATATTGTACCCCAGTGTCACATTGATGGCACATGTTGCTCTCTCACTCAATAACAATAGTAATAACAGTAATAGTAGTAGTAGTAATGGTGATGATAATAGTAGAGATAGTAATAATAATAATAATAATAATAATAATAATAATAATAATAGTAGTAATCATGATAAGAAAGTAGAAAACATCAGGTGCATGGTGAAGCTGTCAAGATAAAAGCACACACAAACATTGCCCTGTGTCAGTTTATCATCATCATCATTGTCCGACCGTGGTCGAGACAATGGAATATACTATGTTACACCAGACTTCACGGTCCATCATGGCATTACGGAGGTCCTGTTGCTGGATGCCCGTATCCCTGGAGATTACATCAGGGTAGGAGAGTGTGCGCACCCTCTGGTATCGCGAGCAGATGGCTTCCAGAGGAGAAGAGTAGAAATTACCTCGTTTTCAGCTCTACAACAATGTCCAGCAAACTGGACTCTTCTACCTTTCACAAGAGATGATACAGGTGGTAGTTTCCCATGTATTTGCATTTTGGTTGAATGACGCTTCCACGAGAGATTTTGAGCTCTCATAAGGAGGCGAGTGTAGGTTCCATCCAACCACCTCTCAAGCTTCTTTGATAACGTTCAGGTTTCTGAGCCATAGAGTAAAATTGGTTCTACTGTCAGTTTATGAGAGACATGAGTTTACACAGAAACTCTAGTGATAACAAACTAAATGAATCTGAGATTTTGAGCTCTCATAAGGAGGCGAGTGTAAGTTCCATCCAACCACTTCTCAAGCTTCTTTGATAACATCCAGGTTTCTGAGCCATAGAGTAGAATTGGTTCTACTGTCAGTTTATGAGAGACATGAGTTTACACAGAAACTCTAGTGATAACAAACTAAATGAATCTGAGATTTTGAGCTCTCATAAGGAGGCGAGTGTAAGTTCCATCCAACCACTTCTCAAGCTTCTTTGATAACATCCAGGTTTCTGAGCCATAGAGTAAAATTGGTTCTACTGTCAGTTTATGAGAGACATGAGTTTACACAGAAACTCTAGTGATAACAAACTAAATGAATCTGAGATTTCGAGCTCTCATAAGGAGGCGAGTGTAAGTTCCATCCAACCACTTCTCAAGCTTCTTTGATAACATCCAGGTTTCTGAGCCATAGAGTAAAATTGGTTCTACTGTCAGTTTATGAGAGACATGAGTTTACACAGAAACTCTAGTGATAACAAACTAAATGAATCTGAGATTTCGAGCTCTCATAAGGAGGCGAGTGTAAGTTCCATCCAACCACTTCTCAAGCTTCTTTGATAACATCCAGGTTTCTGAGCCATAGAGTAGAATTGGTTCTACTGTCAGTTTATGAGAGACATGAGTTTACACAGAAACTCTAGTGATAACAAACTAAATGAATCTGAGATTTTGAGCTCTCATAAGGAGGCAAGTGTAAGTTCCATCCAACCACCTCTCAAGCTTCTTTGATAACGTTCAGGTTTCTGAGCCATAGAGTAGAATTGGTTCTACTGTCAGTTTATGAGAGACATGAGTTTACACAGAAACTCTAGTGATAACAAACTAAATGAAGCTGGACCTTTAGGGAAGGCCTGTCTTTCAGCAGTGGCTTGGGAAGGAAATGCACAAGCAAAGAGAACAGAGTAGAAAATGAACCCAAAGTAAGGGGTGACAGAATACGTATGTTAGCACTTTGGGTGAAATAACAGAGGAGAAACAAGTGGACAAGGCTAATGTTATTAAAAGAAAAAAGTAGGTAATGAAATTGGAGATAGATGAGAGCAAGAGAGAACTAAGATAGAAATAAAACAGCCAAATAGGCGCAGGAGTGGCTGTGTGGTAAGTAGCTTGCTAACCAACCACATGGTTCCGGGTTCAGTCCCACTGCATGGCATCTTGGGCAAGTGTCTTCTGCTATAGCCCCGGGCCGACCGATGCCTTGTGAGTGGATTTGGTAGACGGAAACTGAAAGAAACCTGTCGTATATATGTATATATATATATATGTATGTGTGTGTGTGTTTGTGTGTCTGTGTTTGTCCCCCTAGCATTGCTTGACAACCGGGGCTGGTGTGTTTATGTCCCCGTCACTTAGCAGTTCGGCAAAAGAGACCGATAGAATAAGTACTGGGCTTACAAAGAATAAGTCCCGGGGTTGATTTGCTCGACTAAAGGCGGTGCTCCAGCATGGCTGCAGTCAAATGACTGAAACAAGTAAAAGAGTAAAGAGTAAGAGTAACTATAAGTGATATTCAAGCCAAAGAAGAGCCTACAAGACAGATAATAAATAGCACCACTGATCAGGAAGGGAAAACTGACACCAATGAATGAAATGAGGAAGATTAGAATTTGAATGAGTTGAAGGAAACAATGAATAAAGAAGAAAGAAAATGATTACCAGCATTAAAAAGTGCAAATAGAAGGAAGTTGCAAGATATTACTAGGAAAATCAATTCTGTTATTAGTAGGTTAGATAATATAAATTCTGTGGAGGCGCAATGGCCCAGTGGTTAGGGCAGTGGACTCGTGGTCATAGGATCGCGGTTTCGATTCCTAGACTGGGCGTTGTGAGTGTTTATTGAGCGAAAACACCTAAAAGCTCCACGAGGCTCCGGCAGGGGACGGTGGTGATCCCTGCTGTACTCTTTCACCACAACTTTCTCTCACTCTTACTTCCTGTTTCTGTTGTACCTGTACTTCAAAGGGTCGGCCTTGTCACTCTCTGCGTCACGCTGGATATCCCCGAGAACTACGTTAAGGGTACACGTGTCTGTGGAGTGCTCAGCCATTTACACGTTAATTTCACGAGCAGGCTGTTTCGTTGATTCGGATCAACTGGAACCCTCGTCGTCGTAACCGACGGAGTGCTTCCAAGATAATATAAAATATAGGTGACACTAACTTGGTGATTTATGTTGGAGGGGTGGTAATTACTAGAAGAATAGGTATTCGTCAATAAAAAAAGAAATAGGAAGCTGCAAAAAGAGATTACTCTTTTACTTATTTCAGTCATTTGACTGTGGCCATGCTGGAGCACCGCCTTTAGTCGAGCAAATCGACCCCAGGAATTATTCTTTGTAAGCCCAGTACTTATTCTATCAGTCTCTTTTGCTGAACCGCTAAGTTACAGGGACGTAAACACACCAGCATCGGTTGTCAAGCGATGCTAGGGGGACAAACACAGACACACAAACATATACACACACATACATCATCATCATCATCATCATCGTTTAACGTCCGTTTTCCGCGCTAGCACGGGTTGGACGGTTTCGACCGGGGTCTGCGGAGCTAGGGACTGCCCCAGGCTCCAGTCTAGTCTGGCAGTGTTTCTACAGCTGGATTCCCTTCCTAACGCCAACCACTCCGCGAGTGTAGTGGGTGTTTTTTACGTGCCACCTGCACAGGTGCCAGAGGGGTCTGGCGTCGGCCACGTTCGGATGGTGCTTTTTATGTGGGGGGGGACCCAGTGGGGAGGGGTGCACAGGTGCCAGAGGGGTCTGGCATCTATATATATATATATATATATATATATATATATATATATATATATATATATATACATATATACGACAGGCTTCTTTCAGTTTCCATCTACCAAATCCACTCACAAGGCTTTGTCGGCCCGAGGCTATAGCAGAAGACACTTGCCCAAGATGCCACGCAGTGGGACTGAACCCGGAACCATGTGGTTGGTTAGCAAGCTACTTACCACACTGCCACTCCTGTGCCTCTCTTTTACTCTTTTACTTATTTCAGTCATTTGACTGTGGCCATACTAGAGCACCGCCTTTAGTCGAGCAAATCGACCCCAGGACTTATTCATTGTAAGCCTGGTACTTATTCTATCGGTCTCTTTTGCCGAACCGCTAAGTTACAGGGACGTAAGCACACCAGCATCGGTTGTCAAGCGATGTTGCGGGGACAAACAAAGACACACAAACATATATACACATTAGAAAATAAAAGTGAAAACTTTAAGACAAGATCTGAGGAGAATAGAAACTTGAGAACAGGCCAAGTCAGGAAACAAGATTTAAATCTTCTCTTGCGAATGAATACTTAGTTGAAGAGAAAGGAAGAACTGAAACAGCATCTCATAGTCATAACAAGTAAACTTCTCAGATATCAGAAAGGAATAGATCAGTATCAACAGAGCAGAGATTTTATAGGCAAACTAGCAGTATCGCCCGGCGTTGCTCAGGTTTGTAAGGGAAATAACTATAAAGCATTTTTAGAGAGTTATAGCCAAAAAATAGCAAAAAAATGGAAAAACAATGATGGTAAATTTTTTTTTGAGAGTTAAAATGGTCGAGTTGCGTCCCCTAGACAGTCTGTGGTTTGTGTTTCTGATTCTCAACCCCATGTCGAATTTATCGATTTTTTTCAGAACTGGGGGAACTTTTCAAAATTTTCGCTGCGTTAGTTTTGAATTATGACATTGGGCTATGTGTGTGTCAAGTTTCATCAGAATCGGTTGAAAGCTGTGGTCAGGTTGAGGGTACAACCTGACAGACACACAGACACACAGACAGACAAACTGCCGTTTATATAGAGAGAGATAGTGTAGAAGAAAGTGCTGAAGATGAGAAGCCTAATAGAGAAGAAACAAGCAAGTCCTAGAGTGATATTTGAGTTAAGATAGTCAATCATAATGAAGATGCAGTGTGGTTAAAGAAAGTGAGGGAAGAAGTTGTTAGTAAGAAGCAACCAGATCTAAAACTAACTTACTGGAAGGATCAGATTTAGTTCAAGGGTATTGGTTAAGGCGGCGAGCTGGCAGAAACGTCAGCACGCCGGGCGAAATGCTTAGCGGTATTTCGTCCGCATTACGTTGTGAGTTCAAATTCCGCCAAGGTCGACTTTGCCTTTCATCCTTTCGGGGGTCGATAAATTAAGTACCAGTTACGCACTGGGGTCGATGTAATCGACTTAATACCTATGTCTGTCCTTGTTTGTCCCCTCTGTGTTTAGCCCCTTGTGGGTAATAAAGAAATAGGTATTTCGTCTGCGTTACGTTCTGAGTTCAAATTCCGCCGAGGACGACTTTGCCTTTCATCCTTTCGGGGGTCGATAAATTAAGTACCAGTTACGCACTGGGGTCGATGTAATCGACTTAATACCTATGTCTGTCCTTGTTTGTCCCCTCTGTGTTTAGCCCCTTGTGGGTAATAAAGAAATAGGTATTGGTTAAAAAAAATTTAGTATCATACACAGACTGTGGGAACAACTTCAGGATCACCATAATGGCAGAGTTGTACCTAGATGGAGAGAGCAGTACTTCTTATGAAAGACAAAAGCAAGGGCAATATAGCTAGTAACTCTAGACCAATCACTTACTTACCTATTTCTTTACTACCCACAAGGGGCTAAACACAGGGAGGACAAACAAAGACAGACAAATGGATTAAGTCGATTATATCGACCCCAGTGCATAACTGGTACTTAATTCATCAACCCCGATAAAGATGAAAGGCAAAGTCGACCTTGGCGGAATTTGAACTCAGAACGTAGCGGCAGACAAAATACCTATTTCTTTACTACTCACAAGGGGCTAAACATAGAGAGGACAAACAAGGACAGACAAATGGATTAAGTCGATTATATCGACCCCAGTGCGTAACTGGCACTTAATTTATCGACCCCGAAAGGATGAAAGGCAAAGTCGACCTCGGTGGAATTTGAACTCAGAACGTAGCGGCAGACAAAATACCTATTTCTTTACTACCCACAAGAGGCTAAATACAGAGAGGACAAACAAAGACAGACAAACGGATTAAGTCGATTATATCAACCCCAGTGCATAACTGGTACTTAATTTATTGACCCCGAAAGGATGAAAGGCAAAGTCGACCTCGGCGGAATTTGAACTCAGAACGTAGCGGCAGACAAAATACCTATTTCTTTACTACCCACATGGGGCTAAACACAGAGAGGACAAACAAGGACAGACAAACGGATTAAGTCGATTATATCGACCCCAGTGCGTAACTGGTACTTAATTCATCAACCCCGATAAAGATGAAAGGCAAAGTTGACCTTGGCGGAATTTGAACTCAGAACGTAGCGGCAGACGAAATACGGCTACGCATTTCACCAGTGTGCTAACGTTTCTACCAGCTCGCCGCCACACCAATCACTTGCCATTGGTGTGGAAGCGGTTAACAGAAATGCTCACAGGAAGCATTTATGGACACCTTGATAGCCAGAATTTACTTCCAGAAGAAAGGTTGCAGGAAGAAGGCCAGAGAAACACATGATCTATTACACATAAACAAAGCAGTCCTAAAAGAAGTGAAATATCATCATCATCACCATCATTTAACGTCTGTTTTCCATGCTAGCATGGGTTTGACGATTTGACTGAGGTCTGGCGAACCAGACTCCAATCTTGATCTGGAAGAGTTTCTACAGCTGGATGTCCTTCCTAACGCCAACCACTCCAAGAGTGTAGTAGGTGCTTTTACGTGCCACCGGCACGAGGGCCAGTTTGGTGGTACTGGCAACGGCCACACTCAAATGGTGTTTTTTACATGTCACCCGCATGGACAGATTATCCTCGTGGATAAGTGAATGTCTAAGTATATTCAGTATTGTAGACAACATATGAGAATTAATTAGCTATAATTAGGCGCAGGAGTGGCTGTGTGGTAAGTAGCTTGTTTACCAACCACATGGTTCCAGGTTCAGTCCCACTGCATGGCACATTGGGCAAGTGTCTTCTGCTATAGCCTCGGGCCGACCAAAGCCTTGTGAGTGGATTTGGTAGACGGAAACTGAAAAGAAGCCTGTTGTATATATGTATATATATATATATATATATGCGTGTATGTGTTTGTGTGTCTGTGTTTGTCCCCCTAGCATTGCTTGACAACCGATGCTGGTGTGTTTATGTCCCCGTTACTTAGCGGTTCGGCAAAAGAGACCGATAGAATAAGTACTGGGCTTACAAAAGAATAAGTCCCGGGGTCGAGTTGCTCAACTAAAGGCGGTGCTCCAGCATGGCCGCAGTCAAATGCCTGAAACAAGTAAAAGAGTAAAAGAGTAATAGCAAGAAGAAATCGAAAGGAGATCTCTATTCAAGTGATACAGCCTTATGGAAAGTTAACGTCAGGTCCAGAATTTTCTAGGGAGGCTTATTACCCCCTTTAATATTCGTATTGTTTAATCTCTGTCAGTTTAGTATAAGAAAGTCAAAGGCAGGGTATCAGTTTAGAGAAAATAAATGGAAAAATTGACTATTTACTCCACATGGATGATCTGAAGCTTTTTAGTAAGAAGAAAAAAAAAAGAGAGATTCCTTAGTACAAACCCTTCTTACAGACCCTTCAGCAAAGATATAAGAATGGAATTTGGCATATATAAGCTTTATTCTTTTTTTTATTCTTTTACTTGTTTTAGTCATTTGACTGCGGCCATGCTGGAGCACCGCCTTTAGTCGAGCAAATCGACCCCGGGACTTATTCTTTTGTAAGCCCAGTACTTATTCTATCAGTCTCTTTTGCCGAACCGCTAAGTGACGGGGACGTAAACACACCAGCATCGGTTGTCAAGCAATGCTAGGGGGACAAACACAAACACACAAACACACACACACACATATATATATATATACATATATACGACAGGCTTCTTTCAGTTTCCGTCTATCAAATCCACTCACAAGGCATTGGTCGGCCCAAGGCTATAGCAGAAGACACTTGCCCAAGGTGCCACGCAGTGGGAATGAACCCGGAACCATGTGGTTGGTTAGCAAGCTACTTACCACACAGCCACTCCTGCGCCTATGAATTGAAACCTCCACCTTACATTCATTACTATTTACCAACACCTTTGCCCACAAGGCCACCAAGTGTGAAATATTAGTCATAAAAAAGGGACAGGTAGTCAGCAGTGAAGGCATTCAATTACCAGATGGCCAGACATTAAAATCGCTGAAAGAAGCAGAAAGTTATAAGTATCTAGAAGTATTAGAATCTGACTGAGTAGAGTAGTTAGGAGCACTCCGTCGGTTACGACGATGAGGGTTCCGGTTGATCCGAATCAACGGAACAGCCTGCTCGTGAAATTAACGTGTAAGCGGCTGAGCACTCCACAGACACGTGTACCCTTAACGTAGTTCTCGGGGATATTCAGCATGACACAGAGAGTGACAAGGCCGACCCTTTGAAATACAGGTACAACAGAAACAGGAAGTAAGAGTGAGAGAAAGTTGTGGTGAAAGAGTACAGCAGGGATCACCACCATCCCCTGCCGGAGCCTCGTGGAGCTTTTAGGTGTTTTCGCTTAATAAACACTCACAACACCCGGTCTGGGAATCGAAACCGCGATCCTATGACCGCGAGTCCGCTGCCCTAACCACTGGGCCAGTAGGAGACTGTAGAATTAGTTAGAGTAGATATGGCCTCCTATGTAGGTAATAGGGAGAAAATTTTATCAAGAGCTGGTAGAGTAACAATAGGAGATAGGGAAACCAAAAAGTCAAATGAGGTTAAAAACTAAGAAAAAGAAGCAAGATTATTTGAATGACATGAGAAGGTTTTGCATGATAGACTCCCAAAGATAGCTGCAGGAAGTAGTAATAGTGAGAGATGATTGTGATTGCAGAAAGGAAGGCTGAAAAGGGAGACAGAAAAATTATTAGTAGCAGTACAAGATCAAGCATTGAGGACTAACTGGATAAAAGTCAAGATAACAAAAACCAGGTAGATTCCCAATGTAGGTGACATAGATCAAAGGAGGAAAGTGTTATTCATGTAGCTAGTGAATGTAGTATGCAGACAGAAAGAATACAAGAAAAAACATGATGACCTAGGAAGAATTATCCACTGGAAGTTATGTAGAAAGCTAGGATTTGACCATACTGAGAAGTGCTAAGAATTGTGAAGATTGTGACCTCCTTAGGTCATGAATGACCATGGAATTGCACCTAGAAAGTTACCCTCCGAGGTGCAAGTCTGGGCAAGGTTGTTTATGGAAGACCAGCAGTCGCTCACGCATACCAGCCTCCCTTCTCCACGCCACCGATGTTATCCAAGGGAAAGGCAAAGGGGCCGATACAGCTTGGCACCAGTAACGTCACTGCTCATTTATTAACATGCTAGTGGCTGAGCACTCCACAGACACGTGTACCCTTAACGTAGTTCTCGGGGAGATTCAGTGTGACACAGAGTGTGACAAGGCCAGCCCATTGAAATACAGGTACAGCAGAAACAGGAAGAAAGGGTGAGAGAAAGTTGTGGTGAAAGAGTACAGTAGGGTTCACCACCACCCCCTGCCGGAGCCTCGTGAAGCTTTAGGTGTTTTCGCTCAATAAGCACTCACAATGCCCGGTCTGGGAATCGAAACCGCGATCCTACAACTGCGAGTCTACTGCCCTAACCACTGGGCCATTGCGCGTCCACAGTGCTAAGAATATGAACCTAGTTATGTGCCAGAAAGTAAGAAATATAAGATGTGCGATTTTAACATTCAAACTGACAAAGTAATAGAAGCTAGAAGGCCTGGTTCAGCAGTAGTAATCAAAGAAAGCAGAAAGTACCAGGTAACTGATTTCACAGCCCCAAGTGATAAGAGGGTCAATATGAGAAGAATAGAGTAAATAGCAGAGTAACAGGACCTAGCCATTGAGTTATAGGGACCATGGAAAGTACAGGTAAAATGTATCTCTAGCTAGAGGTGCATTAGGAACTATCCCTAAAAGTTCGAACAGGTAAATAGAGGAAATAGGCATAAAACCTAGTTTAGTGTAACCCCAGAAAAGAATGTTATTAGGGGCAGATAGGGTACTTAAGAAGGTTCTTGGCATCTAAGGTTACTTTTTTTGTAGCCTGATGTTAGGAGTTATTTTTTTCCAAGTCTAATCTGTTGTTTGTATATGAAATAATAATAAAAATGGTTTCAAATTTTGGTACCGGGCCAGGAATTTTAATGGAAGGGTTAAGTCAATTACATCAATCCCAGTGTTCAACTGGTACTTATTTTTATTTCTTTATTGCCCACAAGGGGCTAAACATAGAGGGGACAAACAAGGACATTAAGTCGATTACATCGACCCCAGTGCGTAACTGGTACTTAATTTATCGACCCTGAAAGGATGAAAGGCAAAGTCGACCTCGGCGGAATTTGAACTCAGAACGTAACACCAGACGAAATATGGCTACGCATTTTGCCCAGCGTGCTAACGTTTCTGCCAGCTCGCCGCCCTTATTCTACTGATTCTACAAAGGATGAAAGTCAAACCTGACCCCAGCGGTATTTGAATCTAGAATGTAAAGTATTTTGCCCAAAATGCCAATATGCCAGGTTGCCACCACCATTGATGATGATGATGATGATGATGATGATGATGATGGTGGTGGTGATTTCTTTTCTTGGCCACAAGGGCCTAAGACATGGGGGACAATATCGAGGGATAAGTTACAGCACAAAAAATTACAAAAAATGTAGGGTTAACATCAATCAAGGGGAGATGCTACCACGTTAAAGAATACATAATAGAAAGTAGGGAAATAATAAATAAGAGTGGCTGTGTGGTAAGTAGCTTGTTTGCGCAGAGGCGGTACCATAGCCAATGAGGGTTATCTGAGGCGTGGTTATTGCTAGTTGAAAGTAGCTTGTTTACCAACCACGTGGTTCTGGGTTCAGTCCTACTGCGTGGCACCTTGGGCAAGTGTCTTCTACTATATCCTCGGGCCGACCAAAGCCTTATGAGTGGATTTGGTAGACGGAAACTGAAAGAAGCCCGTCGTATATATGTATATATATATGTGTGTCTGTGTTTATCCCCCTAGCATTGCTTGACAACCGATGCCGGTGTGTTTACGTCCCCGTCACTTAGCGGTTCGGCAAAAATAGACTGATAGAATAAGTACTGGGCTTACAAAGAATAAGTCCTGGGGTTGATTTGCTCGACTAAAGGCGGTGCTCCAGCATGGCCGCAGTCAAATGACTGAAACAAGTAAAAGAGTAAAAGAGTAACTAAATAAATAAATAATTAGAATCCCCAATAGCAAGGCAGTCCACTTAGGGTAATCCGCAGTAAACCCCACACAAAAATCCCAGATTACTCTGCCATCCCCAAGGCATGGAAAGTGCCCTCTTCCAGTTTCTTCCCTCCTACTTAGAAAAGCATATTCAGAGTAGATCCTTTCAGCCTCACCAGTCCTGCTACTCTCTTTTACTCTTTTACTCTCTTTTACTTGTTTCAGTCATTTGACTGCGGCCATGCTGGAGCACCGCCTTTAATCGAGCAACTCGACCCCGGGACTTATTCTTTTTGTAAGCCCAGTACTTATTCTATCGGTCTCTTTTTGCCGAATTGCTAAGTAATGGGGACGTAAACACACCAGCATCGGTTGTCAAGCAATGCTAGGGGGACAAACACAGACACAAACACGCATATATATATATATATATATATATATATATATATATATACATATATACGACGGGCTTCTTTCAGTTTCCGTCTACCAAATCCACTCACAAGGCTTTGGTCGGCCCGAGGCTATAGCAGAAGACACTTTGCCCAAGATGCCACGCAGTGGGACTGAACCCAGAACCATGTGGTTGGTTAGCAAGCTACTTACCACACAGCCACTCCTGCGCCTGTCAACTACCTATTAATAAACACACTAGAAGGCAGCACCTCGATCTCGATTCTCACCTTCCTCTTCAAATAATATCAAAAGAAATTGATGAGAGCTTCATCAGATAGGAATGTGTCTGTCTTCAAACTGTTCAGACGGATCCACCACACAGCTTTTTTCGAAACAGCCACTAAGCAGAGAAAGATTTGCCTTCCTTCTCTGCTAAGTGAAGGTGGTGCATCGATCTTCACTATACACTTGGTAGACGGCTGAATTCGTCTTACACACAACAACTGTTCCACACAATCCCACAACTCTCTAATGCAGTGGTTTTCAACCAGGGTTCCGCCAGTACAGTCCAGGGGTTCCACAAGAAGTTACAAAACTGCTAAAATAGCAGTAATTTTTAATTCTCCTGTACAGATATGTGTGCATAAGACTATTAAATTATTGCACAGGGGTTCCTCGAGCCAGTGGAATGTTTCCTTGGGGTTCCGCTCCAGCAAAAAGGTTGAAAAGCACTGACATAGACAAACAGACACACATTCTAATATCTAAATCAATGCAAAGACATGCAGACACACACATTAATACAGTGGTTTTCAAACAGGGTTCCGCAGAACCTTAGGGTTCCACCAGCACAGTCCAGGGGTTCCGCAAGAAGTTACAAAACTGCTAAAATCAGCAGTAATTTTTAATTCTCCTGTGCAGATATGTGTGTATAAGACTATTAAATTATTGCACAGGGGTTCCTCGAGCCAGTGGAATGTTTCCCTGGGGTTCCGCTCCAGCAAAAAGTTTGAAAAAGCACTGCTCTAATGCAATACCAAGTACTGGCTCTCATGGCTTCTGATCTTAACTGATTGTAAGTGTTATCGTACATATTTTGTCTTGGTATAGAAAAGATGGTCTTCAATACTACAGATGCTCAATACCACAGATTTGCTTGTTAGTTGCTTGACCATAACCAGTTGGACATGTCCCTTAGTGGCTGATAATATGTGCATCTCTGATCATGAGCAGAAGTAGTGGGAGAACATCCTTAAACAACCTTTAACCAGGGACCTTTTGAGCAGGATGGGCTACCCAACTAGAAGAAAATTTTAACAAGGCACCCCACCCACAAGGTCATGTGCTGTTTATCTTGATATAAGATTACCATGTCGCACAAATGTGATGCATGTGCCTGGTGTACCCTTATCAAACAGGTCGTCATGATAGGTATATTGGGTCTTGTATATTGTATTAGCTAAACAAGGAGGCGCAATGGCCCAGTGGTTAGGGCAGCGGACTCGCGGTCATAGGATCGCGGTTTCGATTCCCAGACCGGGTGTTGTGAGTGTTTATTGAGCGAAAAACACCTAAAAAGTTCCACGAGGCTCCGGCAGGGGATGGTGGCGATCCCTGCTGCACTCTTTCACCACAACTTTCTCTCACTCTTACTTCCTGTTTCTGTTGTACCTGTATTTCAAGGGGCCGGCCTTGTCACTCTCTGTGTCACGCTGAATATCCCCGAGAACTACGTTAAGGGTGCACGTGTCTGTGGAGTGCTCAGCCACTTACACGTTAATTTCACGAGCAGGCTGTTCCGTTGATTCGGATCAACCGGAACCCTCGTCATCGTAAATGACGGAGTGCTTCCATCCATCCATTAGCTAAACAAGTAAATATATAATTTCTAGTCTAATATATTTTGAATTATTATACTTTTTCTAAAAATCTTCTCTATTGGTGTTAACTAGCTACACATACTTCACCATAGTATTAGTAATTAAGCTATTTTATTTCCTTTTTTTTTTCTATGGTGTTCTGCCCAACTTGATTGTTATTTTATTTCTTTATTATTTTATAATTAGCCTTTATTTATTTATAAAATTAATCTAATTATTGTATCTCTATAAATTCATACTTAGCTTATATAAAACTATACTGGTAAAAAAACCGCTTAGATTATAATTTAATTAATATATAATTAGCATGTTCCTTTACCTCAATACTCCTTTATTAATACCAGTATATACCAATTAATCAATATTCACAGATACCATCTGATGAGTTAGTATTTAAGTGTACAATACTCTTTTACTCTTTTACTCTTTTACTTGTTTCAGTCATTGGACTGCGGCCATGCTGGAGCACTGCCTTTAGTCGAGCAAATCGACCCCGGGACTTATTCTTTGTAAGCCTAGTACTTATTCTATCAGTCTCTTTTGCCGAACCGCTAAATGACGGGGACGTAAACGCACCAGCACCGGTTGTCAAGCAATGCTAGGGGGACAAACACAGACACACAAACACACACACATATATATATATACATATATACGACAGGCTTCTTTCAGTTTCCGTCTACCAAATCCACTCACAAGGCATTGGTCGGCCCGTGGCTATAGCAGAAGACACTTGTCCAAGATGCCACGCAGTGGGACTGAACCCGGAACCATGTGGTTGGTTAGCAAGCTACTTACCACACAGCCACTCCTATGCGTGGCAGCTTGGGCAAGTGTCTTCTACTATAGCCCCGGGCTGACCAATGCCTTGTGAGTGGATTTGGTAGACGGAAACTGAAAGAAGCCTGTTGTATATATGTATATGTATATGTATGTGTGTGTGTTTGTGTGTCTGTGTTTGTTCCCCTAGCATTGCTTGCCAACCGATGCTGGTGTGTTTACGTCCCCGTCACTTAGCAGTTCGGCAAAAAGAGACCGATAGAATAAGTACTGGGCTTACAAAAAGAATAAGTCCTGGGGTCGAGTTGCTCGACTAAAGGCGGTGCTCCAGCATGGCCGCAGTCAAATGACTGAAACAAGTAAAAGAGTAAAAGAGAAAGAGAGAGTAAAAGTTGGCAGGCGTAAAGAATGTGGACTGCACCCGCTTTTGTTATTTATTTATTTATTTTTACAGAATCCCCCATTTTCGAGTATGGAGATTCTGTTTTCCGCAAAAAAAAAAAAATGGCATTTTAAAATTTTAATATCCCCCCACCCCAACCCAAATTCCTCAGTTTTCACTTATTTTTCAGAAATTCTTTTTTACAATCATAATCTCTGTATTTTTATACATCATCATCATCATCATCATCTAGCATCCGCTTTCCATGCTAGCATGGGTTGGACGGTTCAAATGGGGTCTGGGAAGCCAGAAGGCTGCATCAAGCCCAGTCTGATCTGGCAGTGTTTCTACGGCTGGATGCCCTTCCTAACGCCAACCACTCCGTGAGTGCTTTTTACGTACATATTTCACAAAAAAAAAAAAAATTCCTCAAAAGAGTGAAAATTGAAGAATTTGGGCAGGTGAGGTGGGGGAATTAAAATTCTAAAATGCCTTCTTTTTTTTTTTTTTTTTTTTTTTTTGCAGAACCAGAATTTCGAAAATGGGAGATTCTGTAAAAAAAAAAATAACGAAAGGGGGTGCGGCCCACATTCTTTACATCTGCCCAAAAGTCTACAAAAAAGAAAAGATCAAAAGAAAGTATGTTTAACTCTTTAGCATTCAAACCACCCATATCTAGCCAAAATATTTGACCTGTTTTATATTGAAACCGGCCAGATCCAGCCACTCACCTCAGCCCTACAATGCCATTTTAAAACTAAACAACCAGGAGTGGCCGTGTGGTAAGTAGCTTGCTTACCAACCACATGGTTCCAGGTTCAGTCGCACTGCGTGGTATCTTGGGCAAGTCTCTTCTACTATAGCCTCGGGCCGACCAAAGCCTTGTGAGTGGATCTGGTAGACAGAAACTGAAAAGAAGCCCGCCATATATATATATATAATAAACCTTTACATATATAAATAACGTGAAATACACGAAGGGACGAACATAAGAGACAGACGGGTCATTCAAAGCCTTCGTTCTTCAGTCAGAAACCGATTCATCATCGCAGATTTCGGCTGTTTAATTCTGAGATCTGCTCTGAATATATATATATATATGTATGTATATATATATGTATATATTTATATATATATTATATGTAGAAAAATACAAACTGGGACAAGAACGTAAAACATTTAAAAGACGATACAAAAAACACGGACGGGACATTCGAAGCCTTCAATCTTCAGTCAAGAACCGGATCAAACTAGCAATTTCGGCTGATTAATCTTGAAATCGCTCCGATCCGGCCAGCCCCAAGGAAAAACTAAGCTACGAGCATTAGATTTCTTGGAAGAAGGATCGGACAGAAAAACGGACGATGTTACATGAATATAAAATACAAAAAACAATAATGGTAAAAACAGGACAAAAACAGCGGGTGTGTTACGACTAATAAACAGTACAACAAGTTTAGCTGGTGTATTTTGAAATAATGCCTTTATCAGCAGACAAAGACAACAGATGTTCTCACAGCAGTGGTTGGAGGCCAAAAGGCTGATTTTGACCAGCGGTCACATGACAGAAGAGAGAGAAAAGAAAGGGGGCAAAGGAAACAAAGAGACAGAGAAAGAAGGAATTAAAGAGGGGAGAAGAAAGAGTGCGTGCCAAGGAGGGCGAGTGAGTGCAAGGTGAGAAAGACAGAGAATTGTGAGAGAGTGGGGGGAAGAGTAGACCAAAGAATCAGAGGCGAGAAAAGAGAAAAGGAGGAGAAGTAGAGAGAGAGAGAGAGAGAAGGGGACAGATCAAAGTAGAGTGCAAAGTGTGAAAGGCAGAGAAATGTAGGAGAGAGAGACAGTGTGTAGAGTCATACCAAATTTACAGGAATATGTATATACATATATATATATATATATATATATTATATATGTATGTATATATATATGTATATATTTATATATATATTATATGTAGAAAAATACAAACTGGGACAAGAACGTAAAACATTAAAAGACGATACAAAAAACACGGACGGGACATTCGAAGCCTTCAATCTTCAGTCAAGAACCGGATCAAACTAGCAATTTCGGCTGATTAATCTTGAAATCGCTCCGATCCGGCCAGCCCCAAGGAAAAACTAAGCTACGAGCATTAGATTTCTTGGAAGAAGGATCGGACAGAAAAACGGACGATGTTACATGAATATAAAATACAAAAAACAATAATGGTAAAAACAGGACAAAAACAGCGGGTGTGTTACGACTAATAAACAGTACAACAAGTTTAGCTGGTGTATTTTGAAATAATGCTTTATCAGCAGACAAAGACAACAGATGTTCTCACAGCAGTGGTTGGAGGCCAAAAGGCTGATTTTGACCAGCGGTCACATGACAGAAGAGAGAGAAAAGAAAGGGGGCAAAGGAAACAAAGAGACAGAGAAAGAAGGAATTAAAGAGGGGAGAAGAAAGAGTGCGTGCCAAGGAGGGCGAGTGAGTGCAAGGTGAGAAAGACAGAGAATTGTGAGAGAGTGGGGGGAAGAGTAGACCAAAGAATCAGAGGCGAGAAAAGAGAAAAGGAGGAGAAGTAGAGAGAGAGAGAGAGAGAAGGGGACAGATCAAAGTAGAGTGCAAAGTGTGAAAGGCAGAGAAATGTAGGAGAGAGAGACAGTGTGTAGAGTCATACCAAATTTACAGGAATATGTATATACATATATATATATATATATATATATTTTTAATCCAAACGGGAAAACAAAAAAACAACAACAATGGAACAATTACAGTATTATTATTATTAATAGGCGCTCAGGAAATGGAAGCAGGGAGGTATGACGTTTCGAGCGGAGCTCTTCGTCGGAAACATAAAGAAGGAAGAGAGAGGAAAGAAAGATCCCAAAGCGGGCAACAGGGATAGAGAAAAAAAAAACGACTGGTGTTTACGAGTTACACATGGTGAAAGGCGGAAGTTTACGATAACAGGAGCAAAGTAGGTTTTTAAAGGCAAAAGAGTGGAGACAAGGTTGGTAACGCAACAGGCGCAGGAGTGGCTGTGTGGTAAGTAGCTTGCTTACCAACCACATAGTTCCGGGTTCAGTCCCACTGTGTGACATCTTGGGCAAGTGTCTTCTGCTATAGCCCCGGGCCGACCAATGCCTTGTGAGTGGATTTGGTAGACGGAAACTGAAAGAAGCCTGTCGTATATATGTATATATATATAAGTGTGTGTGTATATGTTTGTGTGTCTGTGTTTGTCCCCCTAGCATTACTTGACAACCGATGCTGGTGTGTTTACGTCCCCGTCACTTAGCGGTTCGGCAAAAGAGACTGATAGAATAAGTACTGGGCTCACAAAGAATAAGTCCCGGGGTCGATTTGCTCGACTAAAGGCGGTGCTCCAGCATGGCCGCAGTCAAATGACTGAAACAAGTAAAAGAGTAAAAAAGAGTAAAAGAGTATATATATATCATCATCATCATTTAGCATCCGCTTTCCATGCTAGCATGGGTTGGACATATACATATATATATGTGTGTGTGTGTGTTTGTGTGTCTGTGTTTGTCTCCCCAACATCGCTTGACAACTGGTGCTGGCTGGTGTGTTTACATCCCCGTAACTTAGTGGTTTGGCAAAAGGGACTGATAGGCTTGCAAAGAATAAATCCTGGGGTTGATTTACTCGACTTAAAGGCGGTGCTCCAGCATGGCCGCAGTCAAATGACTGAAACCAGTTAAAGTGTAAAAGAGTAACCACATCACTGAAATCTCTAAACTACAAGATAATGCATGATTACTTTAAAACAAATTGAATAAACGATTGTGAAGATGTGTGGCCTAGTGGTTAGGCTGTTGCACTCACAACCACTAGCTTGTGAGTTCAAATCCCAGACTGGGCAGTGCATTGTGTTCTTGAGCAAGACACTTCATTTCACATTGCTCCAGTTCCCCTTTCAATCAGTGGGGAATATTGGCCTGCTCACCTAGCCATCGGGGTGTCATTATTTGCAGGCTAAAACAATACAAAAGCGCATTGTGATCAGCGATATGTAACAATATCTGATAGCCTGGTCAGTCATGTGATCATGTGATCATGTGATAAATAAACAAACATTATATTTTACAGAATAATCTGAATACTAAAAGGTTAACTTACCCATGGTGCTGGCTGTTAATTATTAGTTTTCAGAAAGGAATATAATTCACTACTGGGGTATATGAATCCCTGCTGGTGTATATAACTCACTGCTAGTTTGTATATACCTCACTGCAAGTGTGTATAATTCGCTGCTGATGTATAATAATTGAGGCAGATCTGTTTGTGAGTAAAAAAATATAAATAAATAATGAAATAAAAGCAACAATGTTAAACTGATATACTCTCTTTTACTCTTTTACTTGTTTCAGTCATTTGACTGCGGCCATGCTGGAGCACCGCCTTTAGTCGAGCAAATCGACCCCGGGACTTATTCTTTGTAAGCCCAGTACTTATTCTATCGGTCTCTTTTGCCGAACCGCTAAGTGACGGGGACGTAAACATACCAGCATCGATTGTCAAGCAATGCTAGGGGGACAAACACAGACACACAAACACACACACACATACATATATATATATATACACACATATACGACAGGCTTCTTTCAGTTTCCGTCTACCAAATCCACTCACAAGGCATTGGTCGGCCCGGGGCTATAGCAGAAGACACTTGCCCAAGATGCCACGCAGTGGGACTGAACCCGAAACCATGTGGTTGGTTAGCAAGCTACTTACCACACAGCCACTCCTGCGCCTATGGACAGATTTTTTTACAGGTTTTGGCAGAAAAATTTCCCATATATTACATAGTCACTGCTTTGGTGCTGGTAAAGTTAAGCAGTTTAAAAAAATTGGCTCCAAAATAAATCGAGATGGGGACTGCACTACAGAAATAAGACGGCGGATAGTACTAGGCAGAGAGGCAATGGTCAGCATGAGCAGGGTCTGGAAGAGTAGAGACATCAGACTCGCTACCAAATGCAGATTGGTGAATGCCTTCGTCTTCCCAATAGCAACATATGGATGCGAGACCTGGACACTAAACAAAGCTGACCAGAAGAGAATTAATGCATTCGAGCTTTGGTGTTGGAGAAGACTTTTACAGATTCCATGGACAGCGAGGCTCACCAATGGAGAAGTTCTTAAGCAGATCAAACCGAAAATGTCGCTAGAAGCTAGGATCACCAAGCATAGATTGGCATATTTCGGTCATATTATGCGGAGAAAATCCCTGGAGAAGGACATCATGCTTGGAATGGTCAGTAGCAAGAGAGGAAGAGGCCAATCAAGAACCCGCTGGCTTGTCACCATCAAGAGTGATACCGGAATGGACATAGCCAGTCTGAAAGAAGTGGCCCAGGATAGAACTGACTAGAGGACACTGATCCAACGAGTGACCGAGAGTCGACTTCGACTGAGTGGATATATATATATATAATATATATATATATCTTATGCAGATCAGGCCAAATATGTCACTAGAAGCTAAGATCACCAAGCATAGATTGGCATATTTTGGTCATATTATGAGGAGAAAATGCCTGGAGAAGGACATCATGCTTGGAATGGTCAGTGGCAAGAAAGGAAGAGGCCGACCAAGAACCCGCTGGCTTGACACCATCAAGAGTGATGCCGGAATAGACATAGCCAGTCTGAAAGAAGAAGCCCAGGATAGAACTGACTGGAGGACACTGATCCATGGAGTAACCGAGAGTCGTCTTCGACTGAGCGGATAGATAGAGATAGACAGACTATAGACACAAGGCCTGAAATTTGTGGGCTGGACAATGACCTCAATGAGTGGGAAATATTTATCAACACATGCCTTCTTGCAGACAAAAGAGTTCTCATGCTTGGCTTGTTACTATGGAAACAGGCATGAATGTGTCTGTGGCTTACGATTGGCTAAAATTACCCAAAATCCGCAAACTTTAAATGCTAATAACTCTTTATTTATTGATTCATTGTCAAAATAAATTTGAAAACAGTGGCTAGCATATGAAACCATATTATTCTCTCTCTGTTACTCTTTTACTTGTTTCAGTCATTTGACTGCGGTCATGCTGGAGCACCGCCTTTAATCGAGCAACTCGATCCCAGGACTTTTTCTTTTGTAAGCCCAGTACTTATTCTATCAGTCTCTTTTGCCAAACCGCTAAGTAACAGGGACGTAAACACACCAGCATCAGTTGTCAAGCAATGCTAGGGGGACAAACACAGACACACACACACACACTTATATATATATGTATATATATATATGTATATATATACGACGGGCTTCTTTCAGTTTCCGTCTACCAAATCCACTCACACGGCTTTGGTCAGCCCGAGGCTATAGTAGAAGATACTTGCCCAAGGTGCCACACAGTGGGACTGAACCCGGAACCATGTGGTTGGTAAACAAGTTACTTCCCACACAGCCACTCCTGCGCCTATTATGCAGAAAATGAAGAGATTGTGGAGGCGCAATGGCCCAGTGGTTAGGGCAGTGGACTCGCGGTCATAGAATTGCGGTTTTGATTCCCAGACTGGGCGTTGTGAGTGTTTATTGAGCGAAAACACCTAAAGCTCCACCAGTGGGTGGTGGTGATCCGTTGTACTCTTTAGGGCGTAGGAATGGCTCTGTGCTAAGTAGCTTGCTTACCAACCACATGGTTCCGAGTTCAGTCTCACTGCGTGGCACCTTGGGCAAGTGTCTTCTACTATAGCCTTGGGTCGACCAATGCCTTGTGAGTGGATTTGGTAGACGGAAACTGAAAGAAGCTCGTCGTATATATATATACATATATATATATATGTGTGTCTGTGTGTGTATGTGTGTGTGTGTATATGTTTGTGCGTCTGTGTTTGTTCCCCCAACATCACTTGACAACCGATGCTGGTGTGCTTATGTCCCCGTAACCTAGCAGTTCAGCAAAAAGAGACCGATAGAATAAGTACTAGGCTTGCAAAGAATAAGTCCTGGGGTCGATTTGCTCGACTAAAGGCGGTGTTCCAGCATGGCCACAGTCAAATGACTGAAACAAGTAAAAGAGTAAAGAGTATTGCAAATTGGTAGCCAAACACAATAGATCTCATCTTCCTCGCCATCCTCTGAGGAAAATGCCTCTTCAATTTTGTCTGTAGAGACCATGAAATAGACTGACAAGCCTTTTTAGATATTACTTGTTATTTATTGTTTTATTCACCAATATATTTGGTGTCGGTGGCACGTAAAAAGCACCATCCGAATCGTGGCCGAAGCCAGTGCCGCCTCGACTGGCTTCCGTGCAGGTGGCACATAAAATGCACCAATCCGACCGTGGCCGATGCCAGCCTCGCCTGGCACCAGTGCAGGTGGCACGTAAAAAGCACCCACTACACTCACGGAGTGGTTGGCGTTAGGAAGGGCATCCAGCTGTAGAAACATTGCCAGATAAGACCGGAGCCAGGTGCAGCCTTCTAGCTTCCCAGATCCCCGGTCGAACCGTCCAACCCATGCTAGCATGGAGAACGGACGTTAAACGATGATGATGATGATGATGATATTTAGATAACAACAAACTGTTTCTCACTGACACAATATTGAATAACGAAACCTTTTTACGCACCTGTACTAGTTTTACCAAAACGTAAATCTTCCACTTTCTGTCTTCAGTGAAGCTCTTAGAATATTCCAGAAACTTGATTTGTTTTTTTTTATTTTCTTTAGTTTTTTTGTTTTCCTCCCCTTTTAGTTCTAAAAGCATAAAAAAAAAAGTAGTTGCATTCATTAAAGACGGAATTAACAGACGGACAATTCTATTACCTACCAATGGCGTGCAATCGAGACATGGTAGTCAGGCATTGCATGTCCGTTGATTTTTATATAACTCAAAAATCAATTTAAGAATTACGGAGATGTACTTGCATAGCAAGTGACCTGATCTGAGATCGTGTGCTGAAACGAAAACAATTGCAGCGTGGAAGATGTTTGTAAGCCATTTAAGAAACACACAAAAGCCGTTCGATTCACTTCAACATTTAAGTTTAATATGTCAAAATATTTTCGTCGCTTTAAGACCGCGACCTGTTCACTGACAAAAATCTGTTCCACAACCGTTCGTGGCCATTGCCAGCCTACCCTGGCACATGTACCGGTGGCACGTAAAAAGCACCATCCGAACGTGGCCGATGCCAGCACCGCCTTGACTGGCTTCCGTGACGGTGGCACATAAAAAGCACCAACCGATCGTGGCCATTGCCAGCCTCCCCTGGCACATGTACCGGTGGCACGTAAAAAGCACCATCCATACGTGGCCAATGCCAGCACCGCCTTGACTGGCTTCCATGGTGGTGGCACATAAAAAGCACCAACCGATCGTAGCCGTTGCCAGCCTCCCCTGGCACATGTACCGGTGGCATGTAAAAAGCACCATCTCTATGTGGCCAATGCCAGCACCGCCTTGACTGGCTTCCATGGTGGTGGCACATAAAAAGCACCAACCGATCGTGGCCATTGCCAGCCTCCCCTGGCACATGTACCGGTGGCACGTAAAAAGCACCATCCATACGTGGCCAATGCCAGCACCGCCTTGACTGGCTTCCATGGTGGTGGCACATAAAAAGCACCAACCGATCGTAGCCGTTGCCAGCCTCCCCTGGCACATGTACCGGTGGCATGTAAAAAGCACCATCTCTATGTGGCCAATGCCAGCACCGCCTTGACTGGCTTCCATGGTGGTGGCACATAAAAAGCACCAACCGATCGTAGCCGTTGCCAGCATCCCCTGGCACCTGTGCCGGTGGTATGTAAAAAGCACCCACTACACTCACGTATTTCCATTTTACTTCCACTAGACATACTTAAAGAAAAATGTATATGAAATCTTTTGGCCCCCCACTTACTATCCTTCAATAACTAGCATTTCAATACCTGTAAGATTCTATTTTATCTCCATAAAATAACTACAGAAGGCATGTTTTGGCTTTCCCACCCTTTCTATCAGTTCTTTGTCAACAATTCTTTGTAATCTATTTCTTTATTGCCCACAAGGGGCTAAACATAGAGGGGACAAACAAGGACAGACAAAGAGGTTAAGTCGATTGCATCAACCCCAGTGCGTAACTGGTACTTATTTTATCGACTCCGAAAAGATGAAAGGCAAAGTCGACCTCGGCAGAATTTGAACTCAGAATGTAACAGCAGACGAAATACCTATTTCTTTACTACTCACAAGGGGCTAAAAACAGAGAGGACAAACAAGGACAGACAAACGGATTAAGTCAATTATATCGACCCCAGTGTGTAACTGGTGCTTATTTAATCGACCCTGAAAAAATGAAAGGCAAAGTCGACCTCGGTGGAATTTGAACTCAGAACGTAACAACGGCAGACAAAACACCGCTAAGCATTTCGCCAGGCGTGCTAACGATTCTGCCAGCTCTGATGTCGCTGATGCGATAGGCTACATGGTTGAATGGATTTGACTTTGTGACCCCTAAAAATTCTGACCAAAACATATCAACAATCCCTTAATTCTTAATGAGTCAGCTCAAATGTTGCTGTGACTCTGGAATATCTATTTCACTCTGTCGTAAGTTTTGAAATTATTATTATTATTAACCATCCTCTGTACTGAACAAAAAAATTCTGAAATCAGAAATATAATTATATACATAGGCGCAGGAGTGGCTGTGTGGTAAGTAGCTTGCTAACCAACCACATGGCTCCGGGTTCAGTCCCACTGCGTGGCATCTTGGGCAAGTGTCTTCTGCTATAGCCCCGGGCTGACCAATGCCTTGTGAGTGGATTTGGTTGACGGAAACTGAAAGAAGCCTGTCGTATTATGTATATATAGATATATATTATATATATATATTATATATATATATATATATATTATATATATATATATAATATATATAATATATATATATATATATATATATATATATATATATATATATATATATATATGCGCAGGAGTGGCTGTGCTGTGTGGTAAGTAGCTTGCTAACCAACCACATGGCTCCGGGTTCAGTCCCACTGCGTGGCATCTTGGCAAGTGTCTTCTGCTATAGCCCCGGGCTGACCAATGCCTTGTGAGTGGATTTGGTAGACGGAAACTGAAAGAAGCCTGTCGTATATATGTATATATATATATATATGGGTGTGTGTGTTTGTGTGTTTGTCCCCCTAGCATTGCTTGACAACCGATGCTGGTGTGTTTACGTCCCCGTCACTTAGCGGTTCGGCAAAAGAGACCGATAGAATAAGTACTGTGCTTACAAAGAATAAGTCCCGGGGTCGATTTGCTCGACTAAAGGCGGTGCTCCAGCATGGCCGCAGTCAAATGACTGAAACAAGTAAAAGAAGAAAAAAAAAGAAAAGAATATTGCTAATTAATCTTTCATTGATTTACTAAAATTATCTTTCTGTTTTGTTGAAACTGATTTACAATTCATGGTTTTAGTAAAATGTGGTGTACTGTGACAAAGTTTATTGAGCGAAAACACCTAAAAGCTCCACGAGGCTCCGGCAGGGGATGGTGGTGATCCCTGCTGTACTCTTTCACCACAACTTTCTCTCACTCTTACTTCCTGTTTCTGTTGTACCTGTATTTCAAAGGGCTGGCCTTGTCACTCTCTGTGTCACGCTGAATATCCCCGAGAACTACGTTAAGGGTACACGTGTCTGTGGAATGCTCAGCCACTTACACGTTAATTTCACGAGCAGGCCCAGTGTGGTTAGGGCAGCGGACTCGCAGTCATAGGATCGTGGTTTCGATTCCCAGACCGGGCGTTGTGAGTGTTTATTGAGCGAAAACACCTAAAGCTCCACACGGCTCCGGCAGGGGATGGTGGTGATCCCTGCTGTACTCTTTCACCACAACTTTCTTCTCACTCTTACTTCCTGTTTCTGTTGTACCTGTATTTCAAAGGGCGGCTGGCCTTGTCACTCTCTGTGTCACGCTGAATATCCCCGAGAACTACGTTAAGGGTACACGTGTCTGTGGAATGCTCAGCCACTTACACGTTAATTTCACGAGCAGGCCCAGTGGTTAGGGCAGCGGACTCGCAGTCATAGGATCGTGGTTTCGATTCCCAGACCGGGCGTTGTGAGTGTTTATTGAGCGAAAACACCTAAAGCTCCACGAGGCCCCAGCAGGGGATGGTGGTGATCCCTGCTGTACTCTTTCACCACAACTTTCTCTCACTCTTACTTCCTGTTTCTGTTGTACCTGTATTTCAAAGGGCCGGCCTTGTCACTCTCTGTGTCACGCTGAATATCTCCGAGAACTACGTTAAGGGTACACGTGTCTGTGGAGTGCTCAGCCACTTGCACGTTAATTTCACGAGCAGGCTGTTCCGTTGATCGGATCAACCGGAACCCTCGTCGTCGTAACCGACGGAGTGCTTCCAACCAAACTGTGACAAAGTGAAATCAAAGTGTTTTACTCTTTTACTCTTTTACTTGTTTCAGTCATTTGACTGCGGCCATGCTGGAGCAACGCCTTTAATTGAGCAATTCAACCCCGGGACTTATTCTTTGTAAGCCCAGTACTTATTCTATCGGTCGCTTTTGCCGAACCGCTAAGTGACGGGGGCGTAAACACACCAGCATCGGTTGTCAAACAATGCTAGGGGGACAAACACAGACACAAACACACACACATACACACACATATATATTATATTATATATATATACGACAGGCTTCTTTCAGTTTCCGTCTACCAAATCCACTCACAAGGCATTGGTCGGCCCGGGGGCTATGCAGAAGACACTTGCCCAAGATGCCATGCAGTGGGACTGAACCCGGAATCATGTGGTTGGTTAGCAAGCTACTTACCACACAGCCACTCCTGTGTTTTTTTCTACAAAATGGAACTTGAAAGTTGCAAAAAATATGAGAGCAGAAATAAATCAAATAATCTCCAACAAACTCTTCTGTACAACTTTGTTGCAGTTTTTTAGAAGCACTCCGTCGGTTACGACGACGAGGGTTCCGGTTGATCCGAATCAACGGAACAGCCTGCTCGTGAAATTAACGTGTAAGTGGCTGAGCACTCCACAGACACGTGCACCCTTAACGTAGTTCTCGGGGATATTCAGCGTGACACAGAGAGTGACAAGGGCCGGCCCTTTGAAATACAGGTACAACAGAAACAGGAAGTAAGAGTGAGAGAAAGTTGTGGTGAAAGAGTACAGCAGGGATCACCACTCCCCCTGCTGGGGCCTCGTGGAGCTTTAGGTGTTTTCGCTCAATAAACACTCACAACGCCCGGTCTGGGAATCGAAACCGCGATCCTATGACCGCGAGTCCGCTGCCCTAACCACTGGGCCGTTGCGCCTCCACTTTGTCGCAGTATTCCTCATTTAACTGCGGGAAACTTCTATGAAAGAAATCTTTGCAGAAAAATGAGTAGTTTGATTACATATTTCTTTCATTATTTTATCGCAGTTTTTTCGTCCAACAAATTCCTGCGAGATTTGGCTGCTATTTCTAGTATATGGATAGCTTGCCTAAAGGCCGTAAATTCAGGAGGGGAGAGGTTGTTTTTTTTTTTTTTGAAAACTGAAATTTTACAAGGGATTTTTTTTTCCAGAATCACAATCTCTGTACTTTTTTATGTATTTTCCCCACCACAAAAAAATTTCTGAAAAAAGTGAAAAGTGGTGGGAAATTGAAATTTTGAAGTTGCAATTTTCACCAATTTTTTTTTTTCAGAATTGGAATCTCCATAGCCGAAAACATGGCTTTCCATAAAAAAAAAGGTTTTTCCAAAAAGAGAGAGGGGGGGGGGTTACATCTCTGCCATGTGCACCAAGTATTCATTGTATGACTAACTTCATAAGTCACTGCACATCACTGTTACCTACTGTTGTTGTTGTTCTCTGTGTAGTTCTTGTTTACCACCACCCCACTCCCCATCAGTTCAGCACCAATGAAGCAGATTTATAATCAAGACATCCCAGCCATGACCATTCAGATCTTTGTTTTTATCTTTTATCTCTTCTTTTTGACTTGTTGCAGTCACTGGACTGTGGCCATGCTGGGGCACTGCCTTGAAGGGTTTGGTCAAACAAATTGATCCCAGTGGCCTAGTGTATAGAAAAACTAGGGATAGATGAGTGATTGGTGAGAGCCATACAAGCCTTGTACAGGGATGCTACATGTAAGGTGAGGGTGGGCAATGAGTACAGTGAAGAATTCCAGGTACAAGTAGGGGTTAACCAAAGATCAGTGCTCAGCCCCCTCTTGTCCATATTGTCCTCCAGGCAATAATAGAGGAATTCAAGACAGGCTGCCCCCGGGAAGCTCCTCTATGCTGATGACCTTGCTCTTATAGCTGAATCACTACCTGATCTAGAGAAGAAGTTTTCCAGAAATCATTATACATAATTAATAATATCAGGGTAATAAAGATTTTAGAAATTTTTACTACCAGTGGCCTAGTGTATAGAAAAATTAGTCAATAGACTAAATATTATTCATATAAAATACAGTGTACATTTAAACACATTAAGAGGTATCCATCATAGGACTCCCTTACGCTAGAAGGAACAGCTAAAGTCCAAACCACTAATTAGGGATAAATTCTTGAAGGGAGTGAAAAATAAAAAACATTTATCATCTATTTCCTGGACCATGGTTTCTGACTTTTTTTAGTAAATAAAATAATTTGCCAGGTGAAGTCTTCATCAACAGGTATGCCAAGATTAAACATATAAACACGAGGCCAATCCAGCATATGCCTCTTGCTTATAAATTTTAATTTTCAAATCCACTGAGCAAGCACAGTTTTTTGCCAGCAGCAACAAAAAATGCCGGCAATTTCTTTGAATGAATTTTCCAGAAATCATTATACATAATTAATAATATCAGGGTTATAAAGATTTCAGAAACCATGGTCCAGGAAATAGATGGTAAATGTTTTTATTTTTCATTCCCTTCAAGAATTTATCCCTAATTAGTGGTTTGGACTTTAGCTGTTCCTTCTAGCGCAAGGGACTCCTATGATGGATACCTCTTAATGTGTTTAAATGTCCACTGTATTTTATATGAATAATATATAGTCTATTGACTAATTTTTCTATACACTAGGCCACTGGTAGTAAAAATTTCTAAAATCTTTATTACCCTGATATTATTAATTATGTATAATGATTTCTGGAAAACTTCTTCTCTAGATCAGGTAGTGATTCAGCTATAAGAGCAAGGTCATCAGCATAGAGGAGCTCCCAGGGGCAGCCTGTCTTGAATTCCTCTATTATTGCCTGGAGGACAATATGGACAAGAGGGGGCTGAGCACTGATCTTTGGTTAACCCCCACTTGTACCTGGAATTCTTCACTGTACTCATTGCCCACCCTCACCTTACATGTAGCATCCCTGTACAAGGCCTATATAGCTCTCACCAATCACTTGTCTATCCCTAGTTTCTGCATTGAGCCACTGATAAGGGATCAGGGGACTCTATCAAATGCTGTCTCCAAGTTAACAAAAGCCAAGTACAGAGGCTTATCTTTGGTTAGGTACTTCTGCAGTTGCCTTACCAGAAATATAGCATCAGTGGTGCTTCTACCTGGCACAAAAACAAAGCTACATCTCATCTAGACTAACTCTCTCCCTAATTAGTTGGGCTATGACTCTCTCTGTAACTTCCATTACCTGATCTATCAATTTGATACTCTTGTAATTATTTCTTTCTAAGGCATCACCTTTACCTTTGTAGTAGTTGACTATGGTACTGCTACATCAGTCATTGGGCATGACTCCTTCATGAATCACCTGATTTACAATATGAGTGACTAGACCATAACCCACACCAACAGTGATTTCTGATGGGCTGGGGGCTTTCCCTATCTTCATATCCTTAATTGCTTTATCTACCAGTGTACTGTTGATTCAGGTAGCTGGTCCCTCAATTGTTTCAATATTTGACAGACTCTCCTCCTCCCATTCATTCTCTACATTCAGCAGTCTTTCATAATGGCTTCTCCAAGCCTCTTTCTTTGCAGATTCATTAAAAGCAAGTGCACCATCATCCATGCAGACACATTTCTCTGCTATAACATCACAATTTTCTCTCGGACACTGTCTTGCAATCTGAAATACTTCAGTTCTTTGGTCCTCACAACGCTGAACAGAGGCTAACATCTTCTTTTCTGCTTCTCCCTTGACTAGATATACCTATCTCCTAGCTTTCCTTCTGGCTATCTGATACAGTTCCCTGCTACCCCAACTCTTCCAGCCTTCCAGGCCAGTTTCTTTGCTCTAATGGCCCTGACTACAGCATTGTTTCACCACCACATTACCCTAGGTCTGGAAGGGACTGTGTACCAGCCACAGATTCGGGCGATGTGTGTGTTTACGAGCGAAAACACCTAAGATCCACACGGCTCCGGCAGAAGGTAGTAGTGAACTTCTGCTGACTCTTTCGCCACAACTTTCTCTCTCACTCTTTCCTCCTGCATCTTGCAGCTCATCTGCGACGGACCGGCGTCCCATCCAGGTGGGGAACCTATATGCAAAGAAACCAGGAAACAGGCCCTTAAGAGCCAGGCATGGCTCGAGAAGGAACAAACAACAACAGATTTGGTCTGTGGCACTCAGCAAGCTGTCACACGGGAATTCCTAGTTGCCCTCTATCTCACAAGTTTGTCGCTCCTCCTCCCTCATAGCATTTTTTTATGAAGTTATTATCTGTTATATTCTTTTACTCTTTTACTTGTTTCAGTCATTTGACTGCGGCCATGCTGGAGCACCGCCTTTAGTCGAGCAAATCGACCCCGGGACTTATTCTTTGTAAGCCCAGTACTTATTCTATCGGTCTCTTTTGCCGAACCGCTAAGTTACGGGGACATAAACACACCAACATCGGTTGTCAAGCAATGCTAGGGGGACAAACACAGACACACAAACACACACACAAGCATACATATATATACATATATACGACGGGCTTCTTTCAGTTTCCGCCTACCAAATCCACTCACAAGGCTTTGGTCGGCCCGAGGCTATAGCAGAAGACACTTGCCCAAGGTGCCACGCAGTGGGACTGAACCCGGAACCATGTGGTTGGTAAACAAGCTACTTACCACACAGCCACTCATATATGTTTTTTATAAACATAAATCTGTCCTCAAATATCTTACACACCCAGTACAGTGTATCCCCCCAGTATTACTTGGGCTAGCAATGAGAGAACAAAGATATATACAACTCGAGACTGAATGATAATTTTATACCAATGCTTTTTAAAAATCACCACTATATTTGATCAAACACATTGTTTATTTCAACAGGATAATTTTTAAGGTCTTAAGCCAATACAGCCTCATTGAAATTAGGTTACTTGCTGCTCTCTCTCTCTCTCTCTCTCTCTCTCTCTCTCTCTCTCTCTCATTATTATGGTATAGATTACTGTATCTAGTGGTAATACAAACTAAATTTTTCAAAACCATGATTATTTTTAATCACTGTTCAATCTCCCATTGGTGGTATGCAAACATTAGATGCAATGAAGATATTTTTGTAGGTTTTTTGGGGAAAAACTACGTCCAGTAGCAATCTCAAGTATTTTATTGAGTACTGCTTTATGCAGTGTGCTATTAAGGCCCTAAGATGTCACCTAAACACCCTACGCCTTCTAAGGCTTCTGGCAGTGAATCTAAGCACCAGAAAAAGGTTATGACACTCCATGAGAAAGTACAACTGCTGGATATGTTTCTAAGCACCAGAAAAAGGTTATGACACTCCATGAGAAAGTACAACTGCTGGATATGTTCTAAGCACCAAAAAAGGTTATGACGCTCCATGAGAAAGTACATGCTGGGATATGTTTCTAAGCACTAGAAAAAGGTTATGACGCTCCATGAGAAAGTACAACTGCTGGATATGTTTCTAAGCACCAGAAAAAGGTTATGAACTCCATGAGAAAGTACAATGCTGGATATGTTTCTAAGCACCAGAAAAAGGTTATGACACTCCATGAGAAAGTACAACTGCTGGATATGTTTTAAGAACACCAGAAAAAGGTTATGACACTCACCATGAGAAAGTACAACTGCTGGATATGTTTCTAAGCACCAGAAAAAAGGTTTTATGACGCTCCATGAGAAAGTACAATGCTGGATATGTTTCTAAGCACCAGAAAAAGGTTATGACGCTCATGAGAAAGTACAACTGCTGGATATGTTTCTAAGCACCAGAAAAAGGTTATGACACTCCATGAGAAAGTACAACTGTGGAGATGTTTCTAAGCACCAGAAAAAGGTTATGACACTCCATGAGAAAGTACAACTGCTGGCATTGTTTCTAAGCACCAGAAAAAGGTTATGACACTCCATGAGAAAGTACAACTGCTGGATATGTTTCTAAGCACCAGAAAAAGGTTATGACACTCCATGAGAAAGTACAATGCTGGATATGTTTCTAAGCACCAGAAAAAGGTTATGACGCTCCATGAGAAAGTACAACTGCTGGATATGTTTCTAAGCACACCAAAAAAGGTTATGACGCTCCTATGAGAAAGTACAACTGCTGGATATGTTTCTAAGCACCAGAAAAAGGTTATGACACTCCATGAGAAAGTACAATGCTGGATATGTTCTAAGCACCAGAAAAAGGTTATGACACTCCATGAGAAAGTACAACTGCTGGATATGTTTCTAAGCACCAGAAAAAGGTTATGACGCTCCATGAGAAAGTACAACTGTGGATATGTTCTAAGCACCAGAAAAAGGTTATGACACTCCATGAGAAAGTACAACTGCTGGATATGTTTCTAAGCACCAGAAAAAGGTTATGACCACTCCATGAGAAAGTACAACTGCTGGATATGTTTCTAAGCACCAGAGAAAAAGGTTTTATGACACTCCATGAGAAAGTACAACTGCTGGATATGTTTCTAAGCACCAGAAAAAGGTTATGACACTCCATGAGAAAGTACAACTGCTGGATATGTTTCTAAGCACCAGAAAAAGGTTATGACGCTCCATGAGAAAGTACAACTGCTGGATATGTTTCTAAGCACCAGAAAAAGGTTATGACGCTCCATGAGAAAGTACAACTGCTGGATATGTTTCTAAGCACCAGAAAAAGGTTATGACACTCCATGAGAAAGTACAACTGCTGGATATGTTTCTAAGCACCAGAAAAAGGTTATGACGCTCCATGAGAAAGTACAACTGCTGGATATGTTTCTAAGCACCAGAAAAAGGTTATGACGCTCCACGAGAAAGTACAACTGCTGGATATGTTTCTAAGCACCAGAAAAAGGTTATGACACTCCATGAGAAAGTACAACTGCTGGATATGTTTCTAAGCACCAGAAAAAGGTTATGACGCTCCATGAGGAAGTACAACTGCTGGATATGTTTCTAAGCACCAGAAAAGGTTATGACGCTCCATGAGAAAGTACAACTGCTGGATATGTTTCTAAGCACCAGAAAAGGTTATGACACTCTCCACGAAAGTACAACTGCTGGATATGTTTCTAAGCCCCAGAAAAAGGTTATGACACTCCACGAGAAAGTACAACTGCTGGATATGTTTCTAAGCACCAGAAAAAGGTTATGATACTCCATGAGAAAGTACAACTGCTGGATATGTTTCTAAGCACCAGAAAAAGGTTATGACATTCCATGAGAAAGTACAACTGCTGGATATGTTTCTAAGCACCAGAAAAAGGTTATGACACTCCACGAGAAAGTACAACTGCTGGATATGTTTCTAAGCACCAGAAAAAGTTATGACACTCCACGAGAAAGTACAACTGCTGGATATGTTTCTAAGCACCAGAAAAAGTTATGACATTCCATGAGAAAGTACAACTGCTGGATATGTTTCTAAGCACCAGAAAAAGGTTATGACACTCCACGAGAAAGTACAACTGCTGGATATGTTTCTAAGCACCAGAAAAAGGTTATGACACTCCACGAGAAAGTACAACTGCTGGATATGTTTCTAAGCACAAGAAAAAGGTTATGACATTCCATGAGAAAGTACAACTGCTGGATATGTTTCTAAGCACCAGAAAAAGGTTATGACACTCCACGAGAAAGTACAACTGCTGGATATGTTTCTAAGCACCAGAAAAAGGTTATGACATTCCATGAGAAAGTACAACTGCTGGATATGTTTCTAAGCACCAGAAAAAGGTTATGACACTCCACGAGAAAGTACAACTGCTGGATATGTTTCTAAGCACCAGAAAAAGGTTATGACACTCCACGAGAAAGTACAACTGCTGGATATGTTTCTAAGCACCAGAAAAAGGTTATGACACTCCACGAGAAAGTACAACTGCTGGATATGTTTCTAAGCACCAGAAAAAGGTTATGACACTCCATGAGAAAGTACAACTGCTGGATATGTTTCTAAGCACCAGAAAAAGGTTATGACATTCCATGAGAAAGTACAACTGCTGGATATGTTTCTAAGCACCAGAAAAAGGTTATGACACTCCACGAGAAAGTACAACTGCTGGATATGTTTCTAAGCACCAGAAAAAGGTTATGACATTCCATGAGAAAGTACAACTGCTGGATATGTTTCTAAGCACCAGAAAAAGGTTATGACACTCCACGAGAAAGTACAACTGCTGGATATGTTTCTAAGCACCAGAAAAAGGTTATGACACTCCACAAGAAAGTACAACTGCTGGATATGTTTCTAAGCACCAGAAAAAGGTTATGACACTCCACGAGAAAGTACAACTGCTGGATATGTTTCTAAGCACCAGAAAAAGGTTATGACACTCCATGAGAAAGTACAACTGCTGGATATGTTTCTAAGCACCAGAAAAAGGTTATGACACTCCACGAGAAAGTACAACTGCTGGATATGTTTCTAAGCACCAGAAAAAGGTTATGACACTCCATGAGAAAGTACAACTGCTGGATATGTTTCTAAGCACCAGAAAAAGGTTATGACATTCCATGAGAAAGTACAACTGCTGGATATGTTTCTAAGCACCAGAAAAAGGTTATGACATTCCATGAGAAAGTACAACTGCTGGATATGTTTCTAAGCACCAGAAAAAGGTTATGACACTCCACGAGAAAGTACAACTGCTGGATATGTTTCTAAGCACCAGAAAAAGGTTATGACACTCCATGAGAAAGTACAACTGCTGGATATGTTTCTAAGCACCAGAAAAAGGTTATGACACTCCACGAGAAAGTACAACTGCTGGATATGTTTCTAAGCACCAGAAAAAGGTTATGACACTCCATGAGAAAGTACAACTGCTGGATATGTTTCTAAGCACCAGAAAAAGGTTATGACACTCCATGAGAAAGTACAACTGCTGGATATGTTCTGGGAAGGTAAAAGTTATGCTGCAGTAGGTCACTATTATCTTGTTAATGAAAGCACCATATGCTACATAAAGAAGGTCTTGAAGGTATGGAACACACTTTGATCCATAGGCTAGATGCGGGAGGTGGTGTTGGCAGGGAGGAACTCGACATTTTGCACAAGGGAGATAATCACTGTTTCATATTTGGTGGGATTTGAAGTATTCATTTTGAAATTTTGAAATTAAAGAATGTGGAAAACAATGCTTTAAATATATATCATCATCATCATTTTTTAACGTCTGCCTTCCATTCTGGCATCGTTGGGATGGTTTAACAAGAGACGGTCAGGCAGAAGCCTGCACCAGACTTCTGTAACGGTTTTGGCAGGATTTTTAAAGCTGGATGTCCTTCCTAACACCAACCACTTTACAGTGTGGACTGGATGCTTTTAAGTGGCACCTGCACTGACAGGGTCACCAAGTACTTGCAAGACTAAAAAAAAATGTCTGTTTTCCATCCTGGCATGGGTTACAGACAAACAAATAGACAGATATAGATAGAAAGATACATATATATCTATATATACATATATACTCTTTTACTTGTTTCAGTCATTTGACTGCGACCATGCTGGAGCACCGCCTTTAGTCGAGCAAATCGACCCCGGGACTTATTCTTTGTAAGCCCAGTACTTATTCTATCAGTCTCTTTTGCTGAACCGCTAAGTGACGGGGACGTAAACACACCAGCATCGGTTGTCAAGCAATGCTAGGGGGACAAACACAGACACACAAACACACACATACATATATGTATATATACATATATACGACAGGCTTCTTTCAGTTTCCGTCTACCAAATCCACTCACAAGGCATTGGTTGGCCCGGGGCTGTAGCAGAAGACACTTGCCCAAGATGCCATGCAGTGGGACTGAACCCGGAACCATGTGATTAGTTAGCAAGCTACTTACCACACAGCCACTCCTGCAAATATATATGTATATATATACGTGTGTGTGTGTGTATAATTAAAATCTTAGGGTAGCAAGAATATTTATCAAAAAACTTCTAGCGAGAAGGAAAAAATTAGTCAATAGACTATATATTATTCAGAGAATACAGCGAACATTTAAACACAAAAGAGATACCCAAAGGATAGGATATCTGACTCACTAGAAAGAGCAGTTAAACTCCAAGCCACTAATTGTTTTCAATCACTTTCGGAATTACAACAATTAGTGGCTTGGAGTTTCACTGCTCTTTCTAGTGAGTCAGATATCCTATCCTTTGGGTATCTCTTTTGTGTTTAAATATACACTGTATTCTTATATATAAGAATTTTTTGCATAATAAGATAAGAAACCAAGGCTGTGTAGATACTAGAGCATTTATAGATAGAAGGTCTTACAGCTGTTTCAAATGGAGGCGCAATGGCCCAGTGGTTAGGGCAGCGAACTCGCGGTCATAGGATCGCGGTTTCGATTTCCCAGACCGGGCGTTGTGAGTGTTTATTGAGCGAAAACACCTAAAGCTCCACGAGGCTCCGGCAGGGGATGGTGGTGATCCCTGCTGTACTCTTTCACCACAACTTTCTCTCACTCTTACTTCCTGTTTCTGTTGTACCTGTATTTCAAAGGGCCGGCCTTGTCACTCTCTGTGTCACGCTGAATATCCCCGAGAACTACGTTAAGGGTACACGTGTCTGTGGAGTACTCAGCCACTTACACGTTAATTTCACGAGCAGGCTGTTCCGTTGATTCGGATCAACCGGAACCCTCGTCGTCGTAACCGACGGAGTGCTTCCTCCTACAGCTGTTTCTAAGATATTTATTAATTATATCCCTTCTTCGGAGACGGTGTAAGAGGATGGTTAAGTCATAGTTAGTTTAGATGTGATACAAATAGAGAGTGAGGTGGAGGAAAGAAAATAGATGTAAGATATGTATGGGTATTGAAGTTGTAAATCCATTTTTTAGGCATAATGGTATCTATGCAATATATTTATATATATATAGTCGCCATGATAGATCGTTAGCCACTACACACATGTTTTTCTCTCCTTGTTTTTTCTGTGTCCCTTTCTGCAGAAGAGCGTAGGCTCGAAACGTAAAAGACTTTTTCTATTCCTGAGCGTTATACTAATACATCTGTTTGTTTTGTACACCACCTGTCTTCATCTTTTGCTTTTTACATAAACTCTCCCTATATATATATATATATATATGTATATATTGACAGGGCAAGACTTGCTAGGTAGTCGGCCGTATGCTAGAAATAGATCATCAACGATCAAACTACAAAGAACGTTCTCTAGAGAAAAATTCAGCGAACACCAGAAACTAATTAGGCGGGCAAGACAGATAAAAATTTATATAAAAAACAGAATTATATATATAACTAGCAGTATCGCCCGGCGTTCCTCGGGTTTGTAAGGGAAATAACTATATAAGCATTTTTAGAGAGTTACTTCCCTTATAGATGCCAATTCGGGCTTTCTTAGCCATTTCTGTTTTGGTGTCTTCAAGCCATGAAGTCGTTGTTCTAAAAGAACGCTGGTCTCCTTGACAACGCTTTACGACGTTGATTTCCTTACACTCCCTTCCCCACAGCTTCACGAGGGAGGGAAGAAGGGGGAGAAGCACACAGGTGCAGGTGTGACCATGGACGCCAACTCCGCCGCCATCGACACACGAAAAAATATGCATTAAAATGGAATAAAAAATGATGTTAACTTATTTTTAAAATCGTAGACTCATCGTAGACGCGCGCTAATAGCCAGACGGGCTCGATATGAATCACGACTATAAGATACCCGAATTTGGTTAAACTGCACCGCAAAATGTGGGAGTACTTAGGAATCTAAATCGAAGGGGACAGACACTCACATCTACAGTTTTATATATATAGATATATATATATATATAAATTAATTTTTCTTTTACTTACTTATTACAAAGTTATTAAAATTTCAGGTCTTAAGCAATCATGTATAAGAGTATTTCATCCTTTTTGGAAATCATTAGCATGAGGTGTATAAATTAAGCATTTTATGAAGTGGGGCATGACTTACAGATGGAAAATAATTCCAGTCAGGAAAAAATTCATGGGATGTTTGTTTTTCTTTTTGTTTTTTTTTCTCTTTTGCCAGCCACTCAGCTGGCAAAAATGAATAGTACCTAAATTTCAAAGGGCCAGCCTTGCCATACTCTGTGTCACACTGAATCTCCCTGAGAACTACGTTAAGGGTACACGTGTCTGTGGAGTGCTCAGATGCTTGCATGTTATTTCATGAGCAGGCTGTTCCGTTGATCAGATCAACTGGAACCCTCGCTGTCGTAACCGATGGAGAGCCAGTGCATAAAGTATTAGCTGTTTTAACAATCAAAAAAGTTCTGAGTCTACATACAGGGTAACTTTTATCATGGAAGTTCTATCTCATAATAGCTATATAGTATAGCTATAACACAGTAGCTCCTATAGTAGCAAATATTTTAGTTTTAAGCACTTTACTCTTTTACTCTTTTACTTGTTTCAGTCATTTGACTGCGGCCATGCTGGAGCACCGTCTTTAGTCGAGCAAATCGACCCTGGGACTTATTCTTTGTAAGCCCAGTACATATTCTATCGGTCTCTTTTTGCCGAACCGCTAAGTGACGGGGATGTAAATACACCAGCATCGGTTGTCAAGCAATGCTAGGGGGACAAACACAGACACACATATATATATATATATATACATATATACTACAGGCTTCTTTCAGTTTCCATCTACCAAATCCACTCACAAGGCTTTGGTCAGCCCGAGGCTATAGTAGAAGACACTTGCCCAACATGCCACGCAGTGACACTGAACCCGGAATCATGTGGTTAGTAAGCAAGCTACTTACCACACAGCCACTCCTGCGCCTATGGAAAATTAATATCTACAGCCAGGTTCCATCTTCAAATGAAAACTTACATACAATTACTAACCTATGAATGGACTGATAACAGCAACGCATCATCATCATCATCATCATTGTTTCACGTCCGCTTTCCATGCTAGCATGGATTGGACAGTTTGACTGAGGACTGGCGAACCAGTTGGCTGCGCCAGGCTCCAATCTGATCTGGCAGAGTTTCTACAGCTGGATGCCCTTCCTAGCGCCAACCACTCCGAGAGTGTACTGGGTGCTTTTATGGGCCACCAGCACGAGGGCCAGTCAGGTGGGACTGGCAACGGCCATGCTCAAATGGTGCTTTTTACGTGCCACCTGAATAGGAGCCAGTCCAGCGGCACTGGCAATGACCTCGCTCGAATGTTTTTTCATGTGCCACCGGCACCAGTGCCAGAAAGGCTACGCTGGTTTATATATATAAAGTTAATCCAAACATGAAAACACAACAACGCGAGGATGTGGAACAAATACAGTATTATAGGACACTCAGGAAGGAAGGGAAGAAGAAGGGTTTAACGTTTCGAGCGGAGCTCTTCGTCGGAAACATAGGTGAAGGAAAGACAGAGGAACAAAGATCACCAACGGTACACACACGGTCATATTTTGAATGGTTGTCATATATTATTTTTACAGATATTTTTACAGCCTGCCAGCGCCGCCTCAACTGGCTTCTGTGCCGGTGGCACATAAAAAGCACCATCCGAATGTGGCCGATGCCAGCGCCGCCTTGGCTGGGTTCCGTGCTGGTGGCACGTTAAAAGCACCAACCGATCATGGCTGATGCCTGACCCCCCTGGTACCTGTGCATGTGGCACGTAAAAAGCACCCACTACACTTGCGGAGTGGTTGGCGTTAGGAAGGGCATCCAGCTGTAGAAACACTGCCAGATCAGACTGGAGCCTGGTGCAGCCCCTGGCTTCCCAGACCCCGGGAAAAAATAATATATGACAACCGTTCAGCAGCCAAGACAAAACTAATATTATGGATGACATTCTGTGTGTCAGGAACAAAACTACCCCAAGGTAGTCATTTTAAGGATGGGGGATTACTTTCTTAGTTAAGAAGGCTGTTGCAAAAAGGGACAACTCTAGCCCTGAATTTTCTGTGAATTGTGAAAAACTGATGGTAAATTAATGGACATGTTCTAAATGTAACTGCATTCATGTACATGTCATGACATTATTATAACTTCTACAAAAAGCACCATCTGTTCGTGGCCGTTGCCAGCCTCGCCTGGCCCCTGTGCTGGTGGCATCTAAAAAGCACCATTCGATCGTGGCCATTTGCCAGCCTCGACTGGCACCTCTACTGGTGGCACATAAAAAGCACCATCCGAACGTGGCCGATGCCAGCGCCGCCTTGAATGGCTTCCATGCCGGTGGCATGTTAAAAGCACCAACTGATCATGGCCGATGCCAGACTCCCCTGGCACATAAAAAGCACCCACTACACTCACGGAGTGGTTGGCGTTAGGAAGGGCATCAAGCTGTAGAAACACTGCCAGATAAGACCGGAGCCTGGTGCAGCCTTCTGGCTTCCCAGGCCCCAGTTGAACCGTCCAACCCATGCTAGCATGGAAAGCAGATGCTAAATGATGATGATGATGACAGATCCCTGTTTGTGATAAATAAAGCAACATCCTCACCTCAGCTTCTGCTCATTTGTAACAGAAGCTACTCATGTCATTTATCCATATCGAATTGTAGGAAAGAAGAAGCTATTGTTGTTTAAGAGATGGAACCATGTTATGACTTCACCTTTGCAAGACCATAAGTTGACATTCAATTTTTTTCTTACACACATGAAAAGCACCATCCGAACGTGGCCGATGCCAGCGCCGCCTCGATTGGCTTCTGTGCCGGTGGCACATAAAAAGCTCCATCCGAACGTGGCCGATGCCAGTGCCACCTCGACTGGCTTCTGTGCCGGTGGCACATAAAAAGCACCATCCGAACGTGGCCGATGCCAGCGCTGCCTTGACTGGCTTCCATGCCGGTGGCACATAAAAAGCACCATCCGAACGTGACCGATGCCAACGCCGCCTCGAATGGCTTCTGTGCCGGTGGCACATAAAAAGCACCATCCGAACGTGGCCGATGCCAGCGCAGCCTCGAATGGCTTCTGTGCCGGTGGCACATAAAAAGCACCATCCGAACGTGGCCGATGCCAGCGCCGCCTTGACTGGCTTCTGTGCTGGTGGCACATAAAAAGCACCATCCGAACGTGGCCGATGTCATTTATCCATATCGAATTGTAGGAAAGAAGAAGCTATTGTTGTTTAAGGGATGGAACCATGTTATGACTTCACCTGTGCAAGACCATAAGTTGACATTCAATTTTTTTCTTACACACATGAAAAGCACCATCCGAACGTGGCCGATGCCAGCGCTGCCTCGAATGGCTTCTGTGCCGGTGGCACATAAAAAGCACCATCCAAACGTGGCCGATGCCAGCGCCGCCTCGAATGGCTTCTGTGCCGGTGGCACATAAAAAGCACCATCCGAACGTGGCCGATGCCAGCGCCGCCTCGATTGGCTTCTGTGCCGGTGGCACATAAAAAGCTCCATCCGAACGTGGCCGATGCCAGTGCCACCTCGACTGGCTTCTGTGCCGGTGGCACATAAAAAGCACCATCCGAACGTGGCCGATGCCAGCGCTGCCTTGACTGGCTTCCATGCCGGTGGCACATAAAAAGCACCATCCGAACGTGACCGATGCCAACGCCGCCTCGAATGGCTTCTGTGCCAGTGGCACATAAAAAGCACCATCCGAACGTGGCCGATGCCAGCGCAGCCTCGAATGGCTTCTGTGCCGGTGGCACATAAAAAGCACCATCCAAACGTGACCGACGCCAGCACCGCCTTGACTGGCTTCCATGCCGGTGGCACATAAAAAGCACCATCCGAATGTGGCTGATGCCAGCGCCACCTCGAATGGCTTCTGTGCCGGTGGCACATAAAAAGCACCATCCGAACGTGGCCAATGCCAGCACCGCCTTGACTGGCTTCTGTGCTGGTGGCACATAAAAAGCACCATCCGAACGTGGCCGATGCCAGCGCCGCCTTGACTGGCTTCCGTGCCGGTGGCACGTTAAAAGCACCAACTGATCATGGCCGATGCCAGACTCCCCTGGCACCTGTGCCGGTGGCACGTAAAAAGCACCCACTACACTCGTGGAGTGGTTGGCGTTAGGAAGGGCATCCAGCTGTAGAAACACAAGCCAGATCAGACTGGAGCCTTGTGCAGCCCCTGGCTTCCCAGACCCCGGTCGAACCGTCCAACCCGTGCTAGCACGGAAAACGGACGTTAAACAATGATGATGATGATGAATATCTTTATACATTTTTATTTTCATTTCTACATTCATTCTCCTATATCCCTATATACTCCTTATTTGCTTCCTTTTGCAAAATAACTCCTCATACTGAATTCTAATATTTCCCTGTATCTAACCATCTCACATCGTCTCTGATGAAGGGATATCCCTAATATCCCAGAAACAGCCGTAAGACTTTTTCCTTATGTCCTGAAAATTCCACACAGCCTTGGCTTTGTTGTCTCATTTTATTTAACATATACATGCTCATACAAGACCTGCAGTAGACTCTTCACTTGTATCATTATCGAACCGAGAGTTTAACTACAGTCCTTCCATAGCACTTACATAGCGTTACCTCCCACCTTGGGTCTTCTGGATACCAATACCTCTCGTATATACACACACAGGTGAGTCAGAAAGTAATGCAATTTTTACTTACATTACTTTTTGATTCACCCTTATATGTGAGTTTGTGTGCATGTGTGTGTGTGTGTATATATATATATATATATATACATATATATATATATATATATATATATATATAGAGACTGGGAAACCTTTGAATTGGCAGCAAATCAGTGAAGATCAAAGAGGCGGCCAGAGGATCGATATCTGACATATATTCCCAGAGAGCTAACCTTAGCAAAAGCATGAGTAAAAGTAGCAGCAAAGTACAAAGAAAAGAGAGTTGGGGCAAGGATGTCACCCTGCTTGACACCATTCTCTACAGGAATGGGTCACGCCATGGCACCACCAGCATTGACCCAAGCCTCCATCCCATCATGAAATGATTTAATTATAGATACAAAGTGATCCGGATATCCAAGTTTGCCAAGTATTTTCCACAGAAAGGCCCTATTTACAGTATCAAAGATGGAGGAAGCAGGTTAAGGAGGGGATCGACACTTTTGAGAGAGCACGTATCCAGCATGAAGAACTTAAGCGAGCTGCGCGAAAGCGCACGGCTCGTATAGTGAATGGGGAAAGCTTGGTCTGAAATGTTTGCAGTTGTGTATGCTTGTCAAGAGCAGGGCTCATCAGCCACCAACGGAGCCGCGAATGCAAAATATAAGTTAGTCCTAGAGCGCACAATGTTCTTGAAGGTCGGCAATGGTCTTCCTCGGTCACGAGTGGACGGCCATCATATATATATATATATAGTTGTGATACCTGTGTGGGTGGCACGTAAAATGCATCATCCATACGTGGCCGATGCCAGCACCACCTTGACTGGCTTCCGTGCTGGTGGCACATTAAAAGCACCAACCGATCGTGACTGTTGCCAGCCTCGCCTGGCACCTGTGTCGGTGGCATGTAAAAAGCACCCACTACACTCACAAAGTGGTTGGTGTTAGGAAGGTCATCCAGCTGTAGAAACACTGCCAGATCAGACAGGAGCCTGGTGCAGCCTCCTGGCTTCCCAGACCCCGGTCGAACCGTCCAACCCATGCCAGTATGGAAAACGGACGTTAAACGATGATGATGATGATGATGATATATATACAGGCTGTGGTGAATAAACTGTCATTTAAATTATGCAAAAATGAAAATAACACTGACATTCCATTTTAACAGATATATTTACCAAAATTACATAAAAATATCTTGAAATGCTAAAGAATAAATTTGTTCAATAAAATCGCCATTGGTTTCAACCAAGGCCTCCAGACGACTTCAGAATCTCCTGCAACTCTTATGGGTGGTCTCCTTGTTTAAGTTGGTAAATGCTGCCATAATCCTTGCCTTCAGTTCCTTTTTGGTGTTACAAGGAGATTTGTTGGTCTGTTGCTCAACTGTGTCCCACACATAATAATCAAGGGAGTTGCAGTCCGGGGAGTTATGTGGTCAGATGTTAGGGGTGATGTGGTCGCAGAAATTGTGTGACAGCCATGACTGGGTTCTCCTGCTTGTGTAGCATGGTAGAGTTTTGTTGCTAGACATAGGGCCTTCCAGCAGCCACCCTCTTGACCCAGGGTAGCACTACCTCCTCCAGGTACTTGATGTAGGCCTCTGTGTTGATTCTGAGGCCATGTGGGAAGACAAATGGAGGCATAACATCACCATCACTAGTGATCTCTCCAAACACCATGATGTTGACTGGATGTTTGGTTTTTATCACTCTCAGTACATGTCCTTAGATTGCACTGTCCTCAGATTGACACCCAAACACTGAAATGTTTGTATTGAAGCTTCCAGCACAAACGCCAAGCAGTACAGTATGCCATTTCCAAATTTCTGGCAGAGTGGATTGCATCATCATAATAATAATAATAATAATAATAATTGTGTACAGTGCTCAGGTGCACTACAACTCATCTAAAGTGTATGTATAATCAGGTGTAGTTTCGGCGGATTTCGGAAAGCATGAGGGCCTTAAAGGATGCAGTGTCATGGCAGTCAACAACTGACGCAGGCAGTTTATTCCATGCTTCAGCAACTCTGAGCGTGAAAAAATGTTTCCGAAAGT
>NC_043020.1:10008426-10030926 GCF_006345805.1 Octopus sinensis
CAGCCACTCCTGCGCCTATTGAGCATTTCCAAGAAAACCATAAATCGGAAAAGTCCCAGAAATATCACCACCACCACCATCATCATAGAGGAAGGTTGGCTCTTCATGGCGAAAGATCTGACTCACATCATCCGGTCTTTCCAATGTTGTGTGTGTATGTGTGTGTTTGTATGTGTGTGTGTGTGTGTGTGTGTGTGTGTATGTGTGTGTGTGTGTGCGTGTACGCGCGCGCTCGAGTGTGTACGTGCGCGTATGTTTATGTGTGTGTATGTTTGTGTATGCGTGTATTCGTTTGTGCGTTTCTGTGTCCTTTTTTTGTCTTTTTTCATACTACCACGAATATCATTGAAACATAATTTAATGGGTACCCATCCTGTCGCTAACCCTTACCTGTTTTACAAGTAAGGGGTCTCCTATTTCACATGTATTCGAAGACGCAAAGCAAGCAGAACGATTGATTATTATTATTCTCTTTTACTCTTTTTCTCTTTTACTTGTTTCAGTCATTTGACTGCGGCCATGCTGGAGCACCGCCTTTTAATCGAGCAACTCGACCCCGGGACTTATTCTTTGTAAGCCCAGTACTTATTCTATCGGTCTCTTTTTTGCCGAACCGCTAAGTGACGGGGACGTAAACACACCAGCATCGATTGTCAAGCAATGCTAGGGGGACAAACACAGACACACAAACACACACACGCATATATATATATATATACATATATACGACAGGCTTCTTTCAGTTTCCGTCTACCAAATCCACTCACAAGGCTTTGGTCGGCCCGAGGCTATAGTAGAAGACACTTGCCCAAGGTGCCACGCAGTGGGACTGAACCCAGAACCATGTTCTTGGTAAACAAGCTACTTACCACACAGCCACTCTATTATTATTATTATTATTATTATTATTATTATTATTATTATTATTATTGAGTGAGAGAGCAATGCATGCCATCAAAGTGACACTGGGGTAAAATATACGAAGCCCAGTATACCCATCATGACTACCCGTCTGATAAGGGTACACTAAGCACATGCATCACAACCATATGTGTGCAACATGGTGATCTCATATCACGATAAACAGCACATGACCTTGCAGGTGGGGCCCAGTTAGAATTTTCTTCAGGTCGAGTAGCCCATCCTGCTCAAAAGGTCCCTGAAGAAGGGTTGCTTTAGGATGTTGAACGAAACACCCATGTTTCCAGAGGTGAACTATTCAAACCCCAAAGAATTCCTCTCAACACATGGCCATGATGCTCCCCGACTACTTCTTCTCGTGATCAGAGATGCACATATCGTCAGCCACTAAGGGACATACTCAACTGGTTAAGGTCAAACAACTGACAAGCAAATCTGTGGTATTGAGCAGAATATTTTCTGTAGCCCATCTTATTATTATTATTATTATTATTATTATTATTATTATTATAACAAACTTTTTATTATTATTATAACAAACTATCAAAAGTTGTCAGCTTGTGTGACGAGTGTGGAAGATAATTATTTCATAAACGTCAGCCTGAAATCAGTTTGCCATGGGAAGCAAATAGTAATTTTTTTTGTTTCGTTATTGTCAATATAGGAATATTTCATCGCACTATGTAGCTTATTATTATTATTGTGGAGACGCAATGGCCCAGTGGTTAGGGCAGCGGACTTCGATTCCCAGACCGGGCGTCGTGAGTGTTTATTGAGCGAAAACACCTAAAAGCTCCACGAGGCTCCGGCAGGGGATGGTGGTGATCCCTGCTGTACTCTTTCACCACAACTTTCTCTCACTCTTACTTCCTGTTTCTGTTGTACCTGTATTTCAAAGGGCCGGCCTTGTCACTCTCTGTGTCACGCTGAATATCCCCTGAGAACTACGTTAAGGGTACACGTGTCTGTGGAGTGCTCAGCCACTTACACGTTAATTTCACGAGCAGGCTGTTCCGTTGATTCGGATCAACCGGAACCCTCATCGTCGTTACCGACGGAGTGCTTCCATCCATCCATCATTATTGTATTACGCATGCGCGGAAGTGTTCGTTCGACTAGGTGCTACTGGCTTAATTACGCACGAGCTAGTTAGAGAAGGGGTGCGTATTATACACAAGGTTTAGCTTTTTTCAGAGGAACAGCCCCCTAAAAATCCCTGCGTATTATACTCAATGGCGGACTATACTCGAGGATTTACGGTAGTTCTAATACGGAAATGGATGAAGCTCTGTTACAGTGGAGAAAGCTACGTTTGTCAGTTTTTGATACAGATGAGGATAGACGGAAAGAGAGTATAGGGCATTCTGCGCTCAGATGTTACACCTCAGCTCTCTCTTTGGATCATTTCCTTTTGAACGGCAGTTTTCAACACAATTTCTAGTTAACTATAAACACTTTAAAACTTCGTATACTGGTAGAATGTGTCAAAATAAAACATTTTTTCCTCTTGGCTTTCTTGATAAAATTGTACGCTTTCCGTACGTATACGGAAAGCGTGTGTATAAAATTATAGAATTATTTTGTTTGTTAATTGTTTAAATTATTTTCCATTGCTTTCGTTTTAGCCTTCCGTTTTTTTTTTTTACACGCGTAACAATTAAATTAATTTAACAATTAAGAAAACAAAATTTAGGGTTAGGGTTAGGGTGAGGTTTAGGGTTAGTGACAGGATGTTGTCTCAGTTTTAGACGCAGCAAATGATTTTAGCTCAATTAGAGGCGATTCATTGGTTAAAATTCGAAAAATTAATCTACGTTAAACAAACGAATTACAATTTTATCAAGAAAGCCAAGAGAAAAAAATGTTTTATTTTGACACATTCTACCAGTATACGAAGTTTTAAAGTGTTTAGTTAACGAGAAATTGTGTTGACATGTGCCGTTCAAAAGGAAAAGATTCCTCTCTTTGATCAATTTTCAAGGTGTCATCTACTTTCCGCAAGTGCGAAATTCTCGGGGGACTGGATTGATGCCTTGCCTGTGGCCAACACTGGCGGTCCACTTAGTGTGAATGAGCTCCAAATCTCCATTGCACTCAGAGTGGGAGCCGACGTCTGTGGGGGACTGACATATCGCTGTGGTAGGCCCCCTCGACTCCACAGGCCTTCACATACTGTCTTGTCCCCGAAATGCTGGTCGTTTCGCTCATCACACCGAGCTAAACTTAATCAGTAAGTGGGCCCTGGCTCGCATGAATACTTATTTCTTTACTACCCACAAGGGGCCAAACACAGAGAGGACAAACACGCGGATTAAGTCGATTATATCGACCCCAGTGCGTAACTGGTACTTATTTAATCGACCCCGAAAGGATGAAAGGCAAAGTCAACCTCGGCGGAATTTGAACTCAGAACGTAACGGCAGACGAAATACTGCTAAGCATTTCGCCCGGCGTGCTAACGTTTCTGCCAGCTCGCCGCCTTAACCCCATCAGTTCTAGAGCCAGTATGATGATTATTCAGAAGAGGTGGGAAGAGACCAGATGGTCTTACCCTTTGTCTCTAGGTAAGAGGTAGGTGCCTCATCTGGAACGTCACAATCTGTGACTCCTTTACGCCCCTCCCACATCCTAGATGCCGCGGTAAATGTGAGGGTCACTGCTTTCGTAGCCGAACGGAACATCCTTGCTTGTCGGTGAACCATTTCTTCCAGCCTGTGACGTTTGAGACGTTTGGAGGGGGCTGGGCCGTTAACAATGAATTTCGTTGTCGTCGTTAGGAGGTTTGCTTCAGAGGTGTCACGTGATGCTCGTAAGAATGCTTGGCTGTACCAAAGCCTTAGCCTCGCCATCGCCCGCGCGGTAATGCCACGATCGTGTTGGTTTGCTTCAGTAGGTTCCCTTGAACCTTGAGGTGTTCGACGAATTGATGCACTTAGTGTTGAATTGATGCTTTTTCTCTTCTTTTTTCTTTTCTTTCTCACGTTAGTGTTCTTCGATTTGGGATTTGGATTTTAATGTGGTTTTGTATCATATACTAGCAGTATCGCCCGGCGTTGCTAGGGTTTGTAAGGGAAATAACTATATAAGCATTTTTAGAGAGTCACTTCCCTTATAGATGCCAATTCGGGCTTTCTTAGCCATTTCTGTTTTGGTGTCTTCAAGCCATGAAGTCGTTGTTCTAAAAGAACGCTGGTCTCCTTCACAACGCATTACGACGTTGATTTCTTTACACTCCCTTCCCCACAGCTTCACGAGGGAGGGAAGGGGGAGAAGCAAACAGGTGCAGCTGTGAGCGTGGACGCCAACTCCGCCGCCATCGACACACGATGCATTTTATGCATTAAAATGGAATAAAAAATGATGTTAAATTATTTTTAAAATCGTAGACTCATCGTTGACGCGCGCTAATAGCCAGACGGGCTCGATATGAATCACGACTATAAGATACCCGAATTTGGTTAAACTGCACCGTAAAATGTGGGAGGAGTTAGGAATCTAAATCGAAGGGGACAGACACTCACACAACTAGAGTTTTATATATATAGATAGATATACCATATAATACGTGATATGTAATTATTAAATTCAAATTTTAATTTTAAAAACCAAACTAAGGATCTTTTCGGTTTGAACGGCAGTTTTTTCTAGCGGTGTCATATGAAATTGTCACCCGTAATTATGACCCTAGTATCGATCTATTGCATTTCAATCTGTTTTAGAGTTAGAGTTAGGGTTAGGGATGGGGGGAAGGGCATCTTTTTTTATTCACAAATGTAAATAAACCCAATCTGTTTCTTAAACGAGGGACATATTCATACGGCACAGAATGTTTTTTTACCTTAATACACGTCATTGATTGGTTGAAATTGCAGAAATTGAAAAAAAATATATCTTACAAACTATAGAATTTTCTCAATAAAGCCAAGAGAAAAAGATGTTTTATAAACACATTCTACCAGTATACGAAGTTTAAAAGTGTTTAGTTACGTGGAAATAATTTTTAAAAAACTGCCGTTCAAACCGAAAAGATCCCCAAACTAACAAAAAAAAAAAAAAAAAGGAACTGTACAATGTATTTTAATTTTAGATAATCTTTAAAGATATTTGATGAAGGGATATGATATTACAAATACATTTTTTGGCGATCTTTCGTCTCTAGTAGACCTTTCCGTCGATTTCCGTACAAAATTTTTTTTTTTTTTACATATGGGCTTGCGGGAACTTTTGAAGTAATATACATACATATACACATACACCGAGTAAAAAATTTCAGTTATCTCTGTCTCTTCACACATACTAACAGAAGCACTTCACTTACACAACATACTGTCTGTCTCCCACACCCCATCAAAAACACACACACATGTACATCAATGCTTGCCATGCACGGTAACTTCAAAAGAACTTCCCTCGTCATAAAATGGCTTTCTCTTAGTCTCTTTCGCTCTCATTACTTCAAAAGTTCCCGCAAGCCCAGATGTAAAAAAAAAAAATTTTTTACGGAAATCGACGGAAAGGTCTACTAGAGACGAAAGATCGCCCATTTTTTGATATTCTTTTGAGAAGGAAAGTTTATCAGGCCAGTTACTTTGCCTAACTATCATTACTCCACGGCGAAGGAAAAAACGCGAAACTGAATGGTTGTTAAATATAGAACTGTTTATTTTCAGGTCCCAAGAGTGTGTGTGTCATGTATTTTATTTAGTTTTAGGTAAATGCTTAGAGATGACCTTTAAAGAGACATAATATCGCAAAGACTTTATTTTTCTTGACATTCTATCGGGAAGTTGATTGGGCCACTTACAACCCTAACTATAATTGGAGGCAGAAAATAGCATGAAATTCGGCGGTTGTTGAGTGAAATACAAATGTTTGTTTTTCTGAGACACAGCGATGTTTTAATGCATGGGTACACTGGACGGATCTTTTCGGGTTGAACGGCAGTTTTTTCTAGCGGTGTCATATGAAATTGTCACCCATAATTATGACCCTAGAATCGATCTATTGCATTTCAATCTCTTTTAGGGTTAGGATTAGGGTTAGGGGTGGGGGGAAGGGTATCTTTTTTTCTTCACAAATGTAAATAAACCCAATCTGTTTCTTAAACGAGGGACATATTCATACGGCACAGAATGTTTTTTTACCTCAATAGACGTCATTGATTGATTGAAATTGCAGAAATTGAAGAAAAAACCCCCACAAATATCTTACAATCTATGGAATTTTCTCAATAAAACCAAGAGAAAAAGATGTTTTATAAACACATTCTACCAGTATACGAAGTTTAAAAGTGTTTAGTTACGTGGAAATTATTTTTAAAAAACTGCCGTTCAAACCGAAAAGATCCCACTGGACAGTTGCCCAAGGGCCTCACGCATTAGGGGTCCCAGTTCTGATTTATGTATGCTATAACTTGCTGCAATAAATAATATTACAGGGCCCCATTGCATTGACTTGCTGAGAAACAGATAATACTAATAAAACGGTGCCATTGAGAAAGTAAGCGGCACAATCAACTTCCGAAAGAATACCACGAATGTCTCTGCAACATCAATGTCCCTTTCAAGTTGAGGTTCTCAACCTTTCTTTTGCCTGTGGACCCTGCTGGGATCCCCTCGTTGATTCCTATTGTACTCTACTGCACCTCCATAACTATTTGAAGTTTCAAAAATTCCATTATATTTTTAGAGTTAAACTTTATTATAAATTGTATAAGAAAATTGTTAAAATATTTTGCGTAATTATGGCACTTTGTAAAATGTGCTGCTTTTCACTGAATTATAGCAAATTGGGCGATCTTTCGTCTCTAGTAGACCTTTCCGTCGATTTCCGTAAAATTTTTTTTTTTTTTTACATATGGGCTTGCGGGAACTTTTGAAGTAATGAGAGCGAAAGAGACTAAGAGAAAGCGATTGTATGACGAGGGAAGTTCTTTTGAAGTTACCGTGTATGGCAAGCATTGATGTACATGTGTGCGTGTGTGTGTGTGTGTGTTTGATGGGGTGTGGGAGACAGACAGTATGTTGTGTAAGTGAAGTGCTTCTGTTAGTGTGTGTGAAAGAAAGAGATAACTGAAATCTTTTACTCGATGTATGTGTATATGTATGTATATTACTTCAAAAGTTCCCGCAAGCCCATATGTAAAAAAAAAAAAAAATTTACGGAAATCGACGGAAAGGTCTACTAGAGACGAAAGATCGCCGCAAATTGTAACAAACAGAATTTAATTTGATAAAACTACACACAATAAATATTCACATTGGTAAATGCACATAGCATAATTTATCGATCCCATCTTACACCTCTAAAGCTTACAGATTTTGAACAACTAAATTTGACGATCCTTCGGTATACGTACCGTAAGTACCAGAAGTGGCTTTGTTTACATTTCTGAACATAACAGAAACCCTTTTCTCCCACCCTTAACCCTAACACAAACCCTAATTCTAACCCATACCCCCCCCCCATATATATATATATAAACACTTTCTTGAAATGTATCCGGCACTTCCGGTACGTATACCGAAGTTACGCCCTAAATTTTATATGGAACCTCAAGGGTCATGTTGGACTCCGCTTGAGGACCAGTTTTAAAGGTTATGGTCTATAGCAGTCTTCTTAAAATCCTGCAGTGCTTCACTGCTGACGTGTGTGGTCAGGTTTTGTCAACAGCATGAAGACTCTATCGTGAGGTAAACAACAACAAAATAATTCAACAACAATAACAAAATTAATAAGAGAACAATGCACCCAACCCACCCAACAATAAACCCTGCGGGCGCAGTACCGTGTTTGCGAAAGAAAAAAAAATTCATTTGTGGCTGCCAAACATTGATACCATCACCAATCTAAACAGTCAAAGTGGAATGTTACGACCAAGGATTGCCATTGACGGCGGTACGTTCTGAGTTCAAATTCCGCCGAGGTCGACTTTGCCTTTCATCCTTTCGGGGTCGATAAATTAAGTACCAGTTACGCACTGGAGTCGATGTAATCGACTTAATCCATTTGTCTGTCCTTGTTTGTCCCCTCTGTGTTTAGCCCCTTGTGGTTAATAAAGAAATAGGTATTTAGTCTGCCGTTACGTTCTGAGTTCAAATTCCGCCGAGGTCGACTTTGCCTTTCATCCTTTCGGGGTCGATAAATTAAGTACCAGTTACGCACTGGGGTCGATGTAATCGACTTAATACCTATGTCTTTCCTTGTTTGTCCCCTCTGTGTTTAGCCCCTTGTGGTTAATAAAGAAATAGGTATTTAGTCTGCCGCTACGTTCTGAGTTCAAATTCCGCCGAGGTCGACTTTGCCTTTCATCCTTTCGGAGTCGATAAATTAAGTACCAGTTACGCACTGGAGTCGATGTAATCGACTTAATACCTCTGTCTTTCCTTGTTTGTCCCCTCTATGTTTGGCCCCTTGTGGTTAATAAAGAAATAGGTATTTAGTCTGCCGCTACGTTCTGAGTTCAAATTCCGCCGAGGTCGACTTTGCCTTTCATCCTTTCGGGGTCGATAAATTAAGTACCAGTTACGCACTGGAGTCGATGTAATCGACTTAATACCTATGTCTTTCCTTGTTTGTCCCCTCTATGTTTAGCCCCTTGTGGGTAATAAAGAAATAGGTATCTCCAGGAACATTAGGGTTGTCAGAATGGTTTATAGTCTACAATAAAATACTTCGAGACATTCCTATTTAATTGATTTCATTAAGTAAACCAGTCTCCATAAAACTGAGGCCACGAGTCCATATCTACGAGTCGATATTTACATACGTATACATATAAGCCACATTTCGATCAGCTTGATCAACGGAGATCAAAACAAACCGAAATGTGGCGTAGATTATATTGATTATCGATTTATAGACAAAAGGTCACAAATTATGTTCGTGGTGGTAGAAGCGATCATCGACCATCCACAGCTGTAGCTTTCAACCGAAGTCCATTCTGCCTTTGGGGATCCATATAAGATTTGTTAAAAGTTATACTTCTGTAATTCACTGAATATTTTAACAAGGCGATCTTTCGTCTCTAGTAGACCATTCCGTCGATTTCCGTAAATTTTTTTTTTTACATATGGGCTTGCGGGAACTTTTGAAGTAATATACATACATATACACATACACCGAGTAAAAAATTTCAGTTATCTCTCTCTTTCACACATACTAACAGAAGCACTTCGCTTACACAACATACTGTCTGTCTCCCACACCCCATCAAACACACACACACACACCTGTCCATCAATGCTCCCATGCACGGTAACTTCAAAAGAACTTCCCTCGTCATACAATCGCTTTCTCTTAGTCTCTTTCGCTCTCATTACTTCAAAAGTTCCCGCAAGCCCATATGTAAAAAAAAAAAAATTTTTTTACGGAAATCGACGGAAAGGTCTACTAGAGACGAAATATTGCCTTTTAACAATTTTTAAATACAATTTCTAACATTTAATTATAAAAATAGATCAGTTTTTGAACAACGTCTGGCTACGAGGGTCCATCCTAGTAAAATATAAATCAAAGGGGTCTATAGGTGAAAAAAAAAATGGTTGAGGAACACTGATCTACAGAATTTGATGACAGAATTAGGGGATTCGTAACTAAAGGTAAAGACCCCCTTCGGTCATGAATGACCATGGGATTGCACCTAGAAAGTTACCCTCCTAGACACAAGTCTGGGCAAGGTTGGTTATGGAAGACCAGCAGTCGCCCATGCATACCAGCCTCCCCTCTCCACGCCACCAGTGTTATCCAAGGGAAAGACAAAGGTCGATACAGCTTGGCACCAGTGACGTCGCAACTCATTTCTACAGCTGAGTGAACTGGAGCAACGTGAAATAAAGTGCCTTGCTCAAGAACACAACACGCAGCCCGGTCCGGGATTCGAGCTCACAACCTCACGATCGTAAGCTCGACGCTCTAACCACTGAGCCATGCGCCTTCGTAACTAAAAGCTACATAAATGTAGGTTTAGGATTCTAATATAGGACAATGGCAGCAAGAGGCAACGTTTTGAAGGCAAAGATACAATCGATTAAGTCTACCTGACTATGGCGAAAGTAAAGAATACGTACACAGGGTGTTTAGGGTCAGGGTTTTTGTTGCGCCGAAAACGGGTGGCGTAAGAATTTTGCCCCTCGACAATTAATTTATTAATCATCGGAAGTATCAAAGACAAATGTGTTTCAGATGAGAACATGAATCTGTCAGTCGCTTTCCCCAACCTTGCTGCAAATAGTACGGCATTTTTGTTTTAGTTTTACCATTTCAATGACGGAGTTTAATAATCCGTTAAATTCAAAATTTTATTTAACATTAACAAAGAATCCATTTTGTATATTTTGGAGTCACAGAAAACGGAGAGGGAATCTCTTTAAGAACCTTAAATTTGCTTAGAAAACTTGATTTAGAGTTATATATAAAAGAAAATAAGTTTCTTAATCTGTTGACAACAAAGAAAGCATCGGTAAATTTAAGAAGACATCGGTAAATTTAAGAAAACATCAAGTGTTTGGTCACATATACAGAAATACGAAAGCTATGCGTTACATGATGAGAATGAAACTGAAAGTAATTAGCATCTCTTTTTTAAAAAAATTTTAAGAGGACAGGAGATAGATGGATGTTCAAATAAGTAATATATATATATATATGCGTGTGTAAATAAGGGCTTACCACAATTTGATGGGCCAAAATTCCCATTTCTTGGTATATGTAGACCTTTCTATACGGAAGGACAAAAGTCGAACTGCAAGGCGAAATTGTCATGTCATCGAACACGTCACAAACGGTTTCATCGTTGTCTTCTTCGAAAATATGATTCAAGTTGGTGATGATGGTATTGCTTTTGTTGTTTGTCTTTCTTTGATAAATATTAGGATATTATTTTTTTTTTCTTTTCTTTTTATCATTGTCTTTCGTTTTGTTTTTAACAATCTAATCTCGCCTGTCGATTTGCACAAACGCGCGCGCACGCACACAGGCAAGCAGGAAAGCAGGCAGACAGTCAGATAGATAGATATGTTTCTTTATTAGCCACACAGGGCTGAACACAGGCGGCGGGACAAATTACAAAGTAGGGCTTTTCATTATAGGGAGAAAAAAAAAAAGAAAAAGTGGGGTAGGTTTTCGAGATCTTTTCGGTTTGAACAGCAGTTTTTTTTCTAGCGGTGTCATATGAAATTGTCACCCATAATTATGACCCTAGAATCGATCTATTGCATTTCAATCTATTTTAGGGTTAGGTGTTGGGGAAGGGTATCTTTTTTTCTTCTCAAATGTAAATAAACCCAATCTGTTTCTTAAACGAGAGACATATTCATACGGCACAGAATGTTTTCACCTCAACAGACGTCATTGATTGGTTGAAATTGCAGAAATTGAAAAAGGAAAACCAAAACAAATATCTTACAAACTATATAGGCGCAGGAGTGGCTGTGTGGTAAGTAGCTTGCTAACCAACCACATGGTTCCGGGTTCAGTCCCACTGCGTGGCATCTTGGGCAAGTGTCTTCTGCTATAGCCCCGGGCCGACCAATGCCTTGTGAGTGGATTTGGTAGACGGAAACTGAAAGAAGCCTGTCGTATATATGAATATATATATATATATATGTATGTGTGTGTGTGTTTGTGTGTCTGTGTTTGTCCCCCTAGCATTGCCTGACAACCGATGCTGGTGTGTTTACGTCCCCGTCACTTAGCGGTTCGGCAAAAGAGACCGATAGAATAAGTACTGGGCTTACAAAGAATAAGTTCTGGGGTCGATTTGCTCGACTAAAGGCGGTGCTCCAGCATGGCCGCAGTCAAATGACTGAAACAAGTAAAAAGAGTAAAAAGAGTATAGAATTTTTTCAATAAAGCCAAGAGAAAAAGATGTTTTATAAACACATTCTACCGGTATATGAAGTTTAAAATTTTTTAGTTACCTAGAAATTATGTTAAAAGCTGCTGTTCAAACCGAAAAGATCCTCAATCTATTTTAGATTTAGGGTTAGTTAGGGTTAGGGTTAGGGGTGGGGGAAGGGTATCTTTTTTTCTTCTGAAATGTAAATAAACCCAATCTGTTTCTTAAACGAGGGAATATTCATATGGCACAGAATGCTTTCATCTCAATGGACGGTCAGTGATTGGTTAAAATTGCTGAAATGCAAGAAATTCTAGACGAAATATCTTACAAACTATAGAATTTTCTCAATAAAGCCAAGAAAAAATGATGTTTTATAAACACATTCTACCAGTATACGAAGTTTAAAATTTTTTAGTTACCTAGAAATTATGTTACAAAGTGCCGTTCAAAAGGAAAAGATCCTAGATTGAAATGCAATAGATCGATACTAGGGCCATAATTATGGGTAACAATTTCATACGACACCGTTAGAAAAAAAATCCCATTTTCCCCAGGTGGATCACCCTCTACACACCATTTCTTATCTTCCTGTCGAACTATTACCTTGACTTTCATTATTTAGAATGTAAATCAATAATCTTAATTTAACGTACATTCATATATTTGTTTAACCTCATTCGCTATTGTTATAATATATAACGTGGTTTGCTAGTCGTATTTCGTATTTATTATTAACACACCTACAAACATCTTTTACTTCTGCTTCAATTATTAACAGTTTTTTCGTCATCTGATTTTTCCTTTAACATTTTCATACTAATTTGGTTTACAGCCGACTTCACAAATTCAGTAATTTTTCTACTTCTAGAGAGAGTCATTCTCTTTTAGTGCCTTACTAGCAGCATAGCCCGGCGTTGCCCGGGTATGTAAGAGCCCCTAGTAGGCAACGACTAATCCCAATCTAGTCCTTTCCCTCTAGGGAACAAAGGCGCATGTGTAGGTTGCAATGTCTTCTCTTCACTCGAATACTTCTGTGTATACGATGTTCCTAGCTGTCCCTTTGGGCGAAAACATGAAAACATCATTGCGCCTCTCAACGCGTGAACAGCCCACGTAGAGTTGACCGTGGGCGAAGCACTGTTCGCCCAACTGTAACCCAACTGTAGCATTTGGCCTTGGGATTTATTGATGGACATTGCGAAGCAGAGTTTAACAGGAAACTGAGAACGCCTGAAGTGGATTGGTAGGTCAGCGCCTGACGGTTGAAGGTGCATGTGTGGAATGAAGACGTCCTCTCCCTTCCCACGACCGGTAAGTATTGTGGCCGTTATTAAATGTGGTGGCAAATGTTTCACAACCAGATGTGTGCCGTTGCACTGTTTAGGTGGAACCAAATTCCTGATGAGCATAATGGGCGCACCGACTTTTAACTTCAGGATGTGTGGCGGCAGGCCTGGCGGTTCAAGTGAATTCAGGAATTCAACAGGATAATCGGCAAGCTCGGCGGGGTCTGCTGTCCTATCAATAGATTTGTAGACGTGGACATCACCAGGAATAGCTTCAAGTAGCTGGATATTGATGGAGTTGAGAGTTGAAAAGGTCGAGTTGCGGCTCCTAGACAGTCTGTGGTTTGTGTTTCTGATTCTCGACCCCATGTCGAATTTATCGATTTTTTTCAGAACTGGGGGAACTTTTCAAAATTTTCGCTGCGTTAGTTTTGAATTATGACATTGGGCTATGTGTGTGTCAAGTTTCATCAGAATCGGTTGAAAGCTGTGGTCATGGTGAGGGTACAACCTGACAGACAGACAAACTGCCGTTTATATAGAGAGAGATTATTTAACACACTCACTGGTAAAATTTCCACTTATTTCTTATTTTTTATTTTCTAAAATTTTCGTTGCGTCTTGTAACCTTTTCAATAGTCAAGACTATTGAAAAGGTGGCAAGACGCAACGAAAATTTTAGAAAATAAAAAGACGAAATAAGTGGAAATTTTCCCGGTGAGTGTGTTAAATATTAAGGCACTAAAAGAGAATGGCTCTCCCTAGACACAACAGAATATGCTTCAACACACGAACTCATATAAAGAATCTTGCAAACCAAATCCAAAAACGAAATCTTCTAGAGTTTCACCAATTAACTATAATAACCTCAAAATCTTACAATATGAGGGTGTGCTGAAAAGTTCCTGGTTTGGGGTCAAAGATAATACAGGAGGATCAATTAATCATGATTTTATTCAACATATAGGCGCAGGAGTGGCTGTGTGGTAAGTAGCTTGCTAACCAACCACATGGTTCCGGGTTCAGTCCCACTGCGTGGCATCTTGGGCAAGTGTCTTCTGCTATAGCCCCGGGCCAACCAATGCCTTGTGAGTGGATTTGAAAGAAGCCTGTCGTATATATGTATATATATATATGTGTGTGTGTGTCTGTGTTTGTCCCCCTAGCATTGCTTGACAACCGATGCTGGCGTGTTTACGTTCCCGTCACTTAGCGGTTCGGCAAAAGAGACCGATAGAATAAGTACTGGGCTTACAAAGAATAAGTCCCGGGGTCGATTTGCTCGACTAAAGGCGGTGCTCCAGCATGGCCGCAGTCAAATGACTGAAACAAGTAAAAGAGTAAAAGAGTAAAGAGTAATATTCCCAAAATCAAACCAAATCAAATCAGATATCAGAAAGCAGAACCAAAATTGAGGTCGATCAACATCAGTGGAAATTGCAGCTGTGGTTAAGCAAACCATCTGATCGTGGTCGTTGTCAGTGACGCCCTCTCTGGCGTCCGTGCTGGTGGCACATAAAAGTACCATCCGTTCGTGTCCGCTGCCAGCCTCGCTTGGCCCCCGTGCCGGTGGCACATAAAAGCACCATCCGTTCGTGTCCATTGCCAGCCTTGCCTGGCCCCCGTGCCGGTGGCTCGTAAAAGTACCATCCGTTCATGGCCGTTTGCCAGCTCTGTCTGGCACCTGTGCAGGTGGCACGTAAAAAGCACCCACTACACTCACGGCGTGGTTGGCGTTAGGAAGGGCATCCAGCCGTAGAAACACTGCCAGATCTGACTGGGCCTGATGAAGCCTTCCGGCTTCACAGACCCCAGTTGAACCGTCCAACCCATGCTAGCATGGAAAACAGACACTGAATGATGATGATGATGATGATTCCCCTCTCAGATTCACTCACTTATTGCAGCGGTCCTTCAGTTTTTCTAAGCCCTGTAACTCAGAAGGTTGGGCCTCCAGCCAGGCTTTTCATGAGACCCTTAAAGCCGGGAACTTTTCAGTGCACCCTCGTATAACATTATCATCATCGTTTAATGTCCGCTTTTCATGCTAGCATGGGTTGGACGATTTTGACTGAGGGCTGGCATACCAGATGGCTGCACCAGGCTCCAGTCTTGATTCAGCAGAGTTTCTACAGCTGGATGCCCTTCCTAACATCAACCACTCCGAGAGTGTATTGGGTGCTTTTAAGTGCCAGTCAGGCGGTACTGGCAACGACCTCGCTCGAATCCTTTTATACATGCCACCAGCACAGGTGCCAGAAGGCGATTTTGGTAATGATCACTCTTGAATGGTGCCCTTTTACATGCCCACTGGCACGGAAGCCAGTTGGCTGCTCTGGCAACAATCACGCTTGGATGGTGCTCTTGGCACCCTACTAGCACGGGCACAAGTGCCAGTAAGGCGACGCTGGTAATGATCACGCTTGAATGGTGCCCTTTAAATGCCACTGGCACGGAAGCCAGTTGGCTGCTCTGGCAACGATCACGCTCGGATGGTGCTCTTGGCACCCTACTAGCACGGGCACAAGTGCCAGTAAGGCGACGCTGGTAATGATCACGCTCGAATGGTGCCCTTTAAATGCCACTGGCAGTGAAGTCGGTTAGCCACTGTCAATGATCACGGTCGTATGGTGCTCTTTGCTCCCTGCTAGCACGGACGCCAGTCATCGAATTTGATTTCGCCTTTGCATATAAATTCAAGCAGGTATGGCTGTAGTTAAAAAGCTGAATTTGCAACCTCTTGGTTTCAGGTTCAGTCCCACTGTGCCGCATCTTGAGCAATTATCTTCTGCTGTTTCCATAGGTTAACCAAAGCCTTACCAGTGAATTTGGTTGCCAGAAACTGTATTGAAGCCCATTGTGTATATGTGTGTTTGTGTCTGTCCTGCCTATCCACTTGGCAACCGGTGTTGATTTATTTACGTCTTCCTAACTTAGCAGTTCGACAAAAGAACCCACAGAATAAGTACCAGATTTCTTTTTAAAAATAAAAAAATAATGGGATTGATTTGCTCAACTAAAATCCCTTAAATGCGGGGCCCCTGCATTGCCGCAGTCCAATAATGACAAGTAAATGATATAAAACGCACGCGTTTTACCATAAGAAAATGATCTTTGTATTTACGGAGATGTACTTGTATAGCAAGTGACCTGATCTGAGATCGTGTGCCGGAACGAAAACAATTGCAGCATGGAAGGTGTTTGTAAGCCATTTAAGAAACACACAAAAGCCGTTAGTTTCACTTCAACATATAAATTTAATTTGCCAAAATATTTTCGTCGCTTTGAGACCGCGACCTGTTCACCGACAAAATTCCGTTGTGGTCTTTGTATTTATCAGCCAAAACCTTAACCTATAGAAATAACGTCTCTTGATTTAGAAATATCCAAATGTTAATTACTAATTACTTCCCTTCGCATTAAATTTTAAATAGTTTCACTCTTCAAACTTAAGTCATTAGATGAACTATACATTGATAATGTTTAACCTTATATGTGGAGGTGCAATGGCCCAGTGGTTAGGGCAGTGGACTCGCGGTCATAGGATCGCGGTTTCAATTCCCAGACCGGGCGTTGTGAGTGTTTATTGAGCAAAAACACCTAAAAGCTCCACGAGGCTCCGGCAGGGGATGGTGGTGATCCCTGCTGTACTCTTTCACCACAACTTTCTCTCACTCTTTCTTCCTGTTTCTGTTGTACCTGTATTTCAAGGGGCCAGCCTTGTTACTCTCTGTGTCACACTGAATATCCCCGAGAACTACGTAAAGGGTGCAAGTGTCTGTGGAGTGCTCAGCCACTTACACGTTAATTTCACGAGCAGGCTGTTCCGTTGATTCGGATCAACCGGAACCCTCATCGCCGTAACCGACGGAGTGCTTCCATTAACCTTATATGGAATTTAATGGTCCTTCTTTTGAAATTCTTTCTCTTTCTTTAAAAGCAAGTCAAGAACTCATCTTTGTTTTGTTGGATTTTATTGAAATTTGGTGGCATTGGGTGTGACAGCATACCCCACCATACGCCGCTGATACATCCATACACATGCACACACACACATATATAGGCCCTTCCACCACAGTAGTATTGATACCAGTGCTGGTGCCAACATGTAAAACACTGGTGATAGTGTTACATAAAAAGCACCCATTTACAGTCTGTTGGATTTGGAAGCACTCCATCGGTTACGACGACGAGGGTTCCGGTTGATCCGAATCAACGGAACAGCCTGCTCGTGAAATTAACGTGTAAGTGGCTGAGCACTCCACGGACACGTGTACCCTTAATGTAGTTCTCGGGGATATTCAGCGTGACACAGAGAGTGACAAGGCCGGCCCCTTGAAATACAGGTACAACAGAAACAGGAAGTAAGAGTGAGAGAAAGTTGTGGTGAAAGAGTACAGCAGGGATCACCACCACCCCCTGCTGGAGCCTCGTGGAGCTTTTTAGGTGTTTTCGCTCAATAAACACTCACAACGCCCGGTCTGGGAATCGAAACCGCGATCCTATGACCGTGAGTCCGCTGCCCTAACCACTGGGCCATTGCGCCTCCTTACAGTCTGTAAAGTGGCTGGTGTTAGGAAGGACAACTACACACAACATAACCACCAAAGGTACTAACATAGCTGATACTACCATTACTAATACAACAAACTCAACTGTTACCAACACTGACACTACTAATACTACTATTACTACAACTCGCACTACCACCTACCACCAGTGCCAATCTCACCATCACAGCAATCAATACAATGACCACCACCACCACCACCACCACCACCGCCGCCACCACTACCATCATCACTACCAACACTGTTACTACCCTTACTGTGATTACTAATGCTGTTACCACCACCACCACCAACAACAACAACAACAACATTTCTACCACCATCACCATCACCACCACCATCACCACCACCTCCACCACCACCACCATCACCACCATCTCCACCACTACCACCACCACCATCACCACCATCACCACCACCTCCACCACCACCACCACCATCACCACCACCACCACCGCCGCCACCACCATCATCACTACCAACACTGTTACTACCCTTACTGTGATTACTAATGCTGTTACCACCACCACCACCACCACCACAACAACAACAACATTTCTACCACCATCACCACCACCTCTACCACCATCACCACCACCTCCACCACCACCACCACCTCCACCACCACCATCACCATCACCTCCACCATCACCACCACCTCCACCACCACCACCAGCACCAGAATCAATATTCCACCACCATCCTATTTCCGTCACCACCGCCATCATCATTGTTCCCTTTCATGTCCGATATATTGCTATGGGAACTGCATAGAATGAAATACACACACACACACACCTTTTCTATATTTTGCTTGTTTCAATCATTAGACTGTGGCCATGCTGGGGCACTTCCTAGAAGAATTTTTAGCTGAAAAAATTGACACCGGCCCTTTTTTTTTTTAAGCCTTGTACTTATTCTATCAATCTCTTTTGCTAAACCACTAAGTTATGGGGACATAAACACACCAAAACTGGTTGTCAGGTGGTGATGGCAGACAAACAGTTCATCTTTGTCGACACCTGGGGTCTCCCTGAGGACATCGTCACACTTGCCTGCTACTAATCATCATCATCATCATCATCATCGTTTAGCATCCGCTTTCCATGCTAGCATGGGTTGGACGGTTCAACTGGGGTCTGGGAAGCCAGAAAGGCTGCACCAGGCTCCAGTCTGATCTGGCAATGTTTCTACGGCTGAATGCCCTTCCTAACGCCAACCACTCCGTGAGTGTAGTGGGTGCTTTTTACGTGCCAGACGAGGCTGGCAAACAGCCACAATCGGATGGTGCTTTTTACGTGCCACCAGCATGGGGGCCAGGCGAGGCTGGCAAATCTAAAGTGGAACATTCACTGACCCTATTACTTGACTTGTTGAGGACAGTGAGCCCCTGACGACATTCTAAGTGCCAGGCGTCCAGTCTTGGCCTATCCTTTACCCAAAACTGCAGCTCCATCAAGGAGACGAGCTGCTAAAAGGTGTGTCTCACAAACGGAGCCCACACACGTTCACCTTCTAAAAATCGCTACAGGTGGCACAACCTGAGTGTGTGTCTGTACATTAAAAGCCATGGTATGCCTAAGTCAAGGCAGCGAGCAGGCGGAAACGTTAGCACGCTGGGCGAAATGCTTAGCGGTATTTCGTCAGTGTTACGTTGTGAGTTCAAATTCTGCCAAGGTCGACTTTGCCTTTCATCCTTCTGGGGTCAATAAATTAAGTACCAGTTGCACACTGGGGTCGATGTAATCGACTTAATACCTATGTCTGTCCTTGTTAGTCCTCTCTATGTTTAGCCCCTTGTGGGTAATAAAGAAATAGGTATGCCTAAGTCACCATGCAAAGGAAGTTGGTAGTAGACCGACTGACCACCTGACCATTGGAACGCATCCCTTCCACAAGAAAATAAACAGGATAGGCTCCAATTTAATCAAGCAGTAACTGGGACATGGCATGACAGTCAAGCGATAAATAATGACAGAGGTGATGTAGGCATTCACCACTTCTGCCTGACCTTTCAGGGTCAACTTCCTCTCTGCCCATTTCTGGGTAAGAGAGAGGTCACCCTGTTTGTCACTTCTTCCCAGTTCTTATCCACCTGGAGGTCGGGACCAAACCAGACCCCAAGCAGTTTAATTGGTCTGTTAGTCAGTCCAGCACCTAACAGCATCAATCTACTTTTCCACAAAGATGAAGAAGAATTAAAATTGGCAAGAAAAATTGTAAAAAGAGATGGGAGGATAGCTCTAAATCCTCCGTCTGATGTGATATGGGATAGAAAATATCACAAGATGCATGGTAACATACCATTGCATCAGAGTCGAGTCTTGACGGATGGAAAATGCTCCTGAGAGCCAAGTACAAAAATGCCTTGGGCATGTGTGGGATCAAAAGACCCACATCACCCAAGGAAAGAAGTTTGGAACTACTGAGGTGAGATTTGAGACGGAAGAAGATGCTGCCCTAACCACTAGGCCATTGCAATCCCATTGACTTGGCATTGATTTTAGCCCCTGCAACTGACACATATTCTTTTACTATGGAACCAACCATCTCCACTTTGGAGGAATTCGACATCATTGGAGTAGGGCGATGTCCCCTCCTCCTCTTTCACTTAACCCCTTTTTTGTCACTGTGATCCATTGATCGTTCAGCTCCTCTTTCTCCATGTCATTGCAGTTGATGTTGGTTTGGGAGGAAGAGCATTCAGGAGAAACTTGCTTTTCCATGGCAACCAGGGGTAAACACCTTATTTGTCTTGGTTCAGGAGTGAGTGTGAGTGTGAGTGTGAGTGTGAGTGTGAGTGTGGGTGCAGGAGTAGGATTCTTGAGCACTTGTTTATGATTTTGCACTCGTGGTGTTTGCAATGTTGGCAGCAGTGGGAATTTATCTTTCCTTGTTTCGGGACAGAAAGCCTTTAATTGATTTACAAATCCAAATGTGTGGTATCTTAGCTTTCTGCTCTCCTCAAACACTGACAGGTGAGTACCTATTTCTTTACACACACACACACACACACACACACACACACACACACACACGTGTATGTATTGGACGGACCTCCGTTTACTGAATTTACTCACGAGGCATTGGTTTATATAGTAGAAAATACTTGACCAAGGCACCGCGCAATGGGACTGAACCTGAAACTGTATGGCTACAAAGCAGTTGCTTAACCACATAGCCATGCCGACTTCTATCTTATATTAGCCAATTCTTATGTTTTATATATTTTATATCTTAATACTTAACTCGTATCTATTTCTTTGCTACCCACAAGGGGCTAAACACAGAGGGGACAAACAAGGACAGACAAACAGATTAAGTCGATTATATCGACTCCAGTGCGTAACTGGTACTTATTTAATCGACCCCAAAAGGATGAATGGCAAAGTCGACCTCGGCGGAATTTGAACTCAGAACGTAGTGGCAGACGAAATACCGCTCAGTATTTCGCCCGACGTGCTAACGATTCTGCCAGCTCGCCGCCTTAACAGGTGAGTACCATCCAGGAGATCAATTAGATTGGGCAGCTGGTCGATATGTTCCTGCTTGCATTGGAAAGTCAGTTCCATACCTATACCTAACCAGTTTTGCTTAGGTAGTTTCTTGACCTCCAATAATGTGACTTCATCTTATTCAAAAACCTGCCAAGATAGCTGCTACTAAACAGGTAATGCATATTTCTGGTGGCCCATTCAGCATCCTAATCTTGGCAAGGCACTGGCCACAATAACTGGGGATTAAAAAAATTGTCATTCCTCAAAGTGGTTGAGGAATTACATCCAGCATCTTCTTCCGTCCCAAATCTCACCTCAGTAGTTCCAAACTTCTTTCCTTGGGTGATGTGGGTCTTTTGATCCCACACATGCCCAAGGCATTTTTGTACTTGGCTCTCAGGAGCATTTTCCATACGTCAAGACTTGACTCTGATGCAACGGTATGTTACCATGCATCTTGTGATATTTTCTATCTCATTTCACATCAGATGGAGGATTTAGAGCTATCCTCCCATCTCTTTTTACAATTTTTCTTGCCAATTTTAATTCTTCTTCATCTTTGTGGAAACTTGCTATATTTCCCACCGCTGATGCAAAAGATGCAGAGGTGATATCTACATTTTTATGTTTCATTTCTTTCGTATTCTTGTTGTTGTTGTTGTTGCTGCTGTCTTCTTCTTCTTCTTCTCTTCTCTTCTTCTTCTTCTTCTATTCTTCTTCTTCTTCTTCTCTTCTTCTTCTTCTTCTTCTTCTTCTTCTTCTTCTTCTTCTTCTTCTTCTTCTTCTTCTTCTTCTTCCAATCGGGACTCATGCCATTAGCCACAAAGAATAATCTCTAATTCGAGCCTACTCTAAGCTACAAAGAAAGCAAGCGGCAACTCGGTAAATGGTGGCTTTTAATGGGTGGAGAACTGAACCATCCTGGGGTACAAAGGATTCGCAATCTAGACTAGGGTCTAAAAGTTTACCATACCATAGTGGGTTACACCATCGTTCCTCTGCTTTGTGGAAGAAGTAGGAAGAAAGAGTACAGTGGGGTTCACCTCTCCCTCTGCCGGAGCCTCGTGGGGCTTAGGTGTTTTTGCTCAATAAACACTCACAGTGCCTGGTCTGGGAATCGAAACCGCATTCTTACAACCACGAATCTGCTGCCTTAACCACTGGGCCATTGCACCTCCACTGTTCCTGCTGTTGCTGTTGAGCGAACGGTTTTCATCCCAGAGCTCGCAAGATGGGAGAAGTCTGAAACGTGGTCCTTTGCTCTTCGTAAGACCCGCAGAAGAGAAAGCAGGTCAACCCCCGACACCAAAAGCATCGACGGATGGATGAATGCGCATCCAGGCTCAGCGGTTGCATAGGAAGTCGGGGACAAGAAACAGGGAGAA
>NC_043020.1:10035926-10038426 GCF_006345805.1 Octopus sinensis
GGACTTATTCTTTTGTAAGCCTAGTACTTATTCTATCGGTCTCTTTTGTATATATATATATACATATATACGACGGGCTTCTTTTCAGTTTCCGTCTACCAAATCCACTCACATGGCTTTGGTCAGCCCGAGGCTATAGTAGAAGACACTTACCCAAGGTGCCACGCAGTGGGACTGAACCCGGAACCATGTGGTTGGTTAGCAAGCTACTTACCACACAGCCACACTTACCACACAGCCACTCCTGTGAGAATTTATTAAAAATATGCAAGGTAAAGCCAATAAAGACAAAGGCAAGATATTATATTGCCCTTTATAGGATATCTATTGTTTCTATTATATTTTGGGAAAACTTTCCTTTATCAAATATAAGATAGAAAATAAAGGAGTTCAGAGAAAAAGTGTTATTGCTGGCAGGCCATTCTAGTGAGTTGTGAACTCAGAAGTAAGGGTCCAAGAGTGAGCATGATGAAGACTTCTTATTTCACCAAGACACACTCAGCTATGCTGCAACAATACACGAGTTTCCTGACTCAGAATTGCCTCAACAAACATGGACAAGTGAGAAGGGTAAAGTTAAATAACCACCATGATTTCAGGTGTTATCTGGTGACCCCCTTCGGTCAGACAATGACCATGGGCTTGCACCTAGAGAGTTACCCTCTGAGGCACAAGTCTGGGCAAGGTTGTTTTATGGAAGACCAGCAGTCGCCCATGCATACCGGCCTCCCCTCTCCATGCCACCAGTGTTGTCCAAGGGAAAGGCAAAGGGGCCGATACAGCTTGGCATCTGTGACGTCGCAACTCATTTCTACAGCTGAGTGAACTGGAGCAACGTGAAATAAAGTGTCTTGCTCAAGAACACAACACGCAGCCCGGTCCGGGATTCAAGCTCACAACCTCACGATCGTAAGCTCGACGCTCTAACCACTGAGCCACGTGCCTTGCTGCAACAATACATGAGTTTCCTGACTCAGAATTGCCTCAACAAACATGGACAAGTGGCTGGGGTAAAGTTAAATAACCACCATGATTTCAGGTGTTATCAAAGGTAAAATATTTCCAAGAATATCTTGAACAGTTCTGCTACAAAGGTATACATTCATAAGACAAAGTTTTAACCCTTTTGTTACCAACCTGGCCAAAACCGCCTCTGGCTCTGTAGTACAAATGTCTTGTTTTCATAAGTTTTGAATTAAAATCTTACACCAAACCTTAGTCACAATTTATGTTCCTAACACTAGCTGAATGATAACTAAGTTATTTCACTAAATTCTTTGTTATATTTAAAATTAATTAAAAGAAACACAGAGCATCTCAACAGAAATATGGTAACAAAAGGGTTAATCTTTTTCGCTCTGTAGAATTTCCACAGGTCCCATTAGTATTGATGCTGAAGATTTGAAAGGTGAAGATGACCTCAACAGCAATAAAATCATTCTTTCTTTCTTAAATAGCTTCACTTAACCCTTTCGCTACCAACCCAGCCAAGACCACCTCTGGCTCTGTAGTACAAATGTTTTGTTTTCATAAATTTTGAATTAAAATCTTACACCAAACCTTAGTCACAATTTATGTTCCTAACACTAGCTGAATGATGACTTTGTTATTTTACTAAATCCTTTGTTATATTTAAAGTAATTGAAAGAAACACAGAGCATCTCAATATAAATACAGTAAGGTAAGGGTTAAAAGAAATTTATGACAATATAATGTCCTCTGAATCAAGCTGTGTTTATGAATGTATAAATACCAGTGGAGAAAAGTCAGCTTAACAGATTGTATTTCATTAGAATATGAGAGACCAAAGACTTGTTTAATTGTAATATATTTCTTTATTGCCCACCAGGGGCTAAACATAGAGGGGACAAACAAGGATAGACAAACGGATTAAGTCAATTAAGTTAATTACATCGACCCCAATGCGTAACTGGTACTTAATTTATCGATCCCGAAAGGATGAAAAGCAAAGTCGACCTCGGCGGAATTTGAACTCAGAACATAGCGGCAGATGAAATACCTATTTCCTTACTACCCACAAGGAGCTAAACATAGAAGGGACAAACAGGGATAGACAAACGGATTAAATCAATTACATCGACCCCAATGCGTAACTGGTACTTAATTTATCGATCCCGAAAGGATGAAAGGCAAAGTCGACCTCGGCGGAATTTGAACCCAGAACGTAAGGACAGGAAATGCCGCTAAGCATTTCACCCGGCGTGCTAATGTTTCTTATTTCTTTATTGCCCACCAGGGGCTAAACATAGAAGGGACAAACAAGGATAGACAAACGGATTAAGTGAATTACATCGACCCCAATGCGTAACTGGTACTTAATTTATCGATCCCGAAAGGATGAAAAGCAAAGTCGACCTCGGCGGAATTTGAACTCAGAACTTAACGGCAGATGAAATACGGCTACGTATTTCGCCCAGCGTGCTAATGATTCTGCCAGCTAGCCACCTTTTGTTTAATTGTAATAAATATAAATAAGTAT
>NC_043020.1:10043426-10045388 GCF_006345805.1 Octopus sinensis
TACATGAGTAAATATGTGTGTGTGTGTATGAATGTGTACATGAGTAATATGTGTATGTGTGTATGAATGTGTACATGAGTAAATATGGGTGTGTGTGTATGAATGTGTACATGAGTAAATATGTGTGTGTGTGTATGAATGTGTACATGAGTAAATATGTGTGTGTGTGTATGAATGTGTACATGAGTAAATATGTGTGTGTTGTGTATGAATGTGTACATGAGTAAATCTGTGTGTGTGTGTTATGATGTGTACATGAGTAAATATGTGTGGTGGTGTATGAATGTACATGAGTAAATATGTGTGTGTGTGTATGAATGTGTACATGAGTAAATATGTGTGTGTGTGTATGAATGTGTACATGAGTAAATATGTGTGTGTGTGTATGAATGTGTACATGAGTAAATATGTGTGTGTGTGTATGAATGTGTACATGAGTAAATATGTGTGTATGTGTGTGTGTGTGTGTCCATTTACTTCTTCATAAGTCATCAAGTTTCCAGAAAACAAATTATGAAACCGGTTCTCTCTTACCCACCACCACCACCACCACCACCACCACCACCACCACCTTTCCCTCTCTCTCTCTCTCTCTCTTTCCCCTGATCCCCATCTCTCCTGCTGTTTCTCCACTTCATCCCTCTCATTTCACCAGGAAACATCAATCAATGTTTTTTTTGTTTTCACCAACATTTCCTCGGAGTCATACAAATTTTTTTACTTCCAACCACTGATCGACCAGCCTGCTGGAAATAGCAGCCAAATTCCACCAAAACAACACTCAATCATCCTAAAAGATGAAAGACATGCTGAACGATGTAATCATAGAATATAAAAATGAAAAGAAACGCAAAAAAAAAAAAATGACAAGAGGGGGATGACTGAAATTTTTTTCAAAAATTCTCTGAAAATTCTTCAAAAATCACACTTGTATGATGCCAAAATTTTACACGCTCTTTAGATGCCAGAAAATCTGGAACTGTCCCCTTCTACCATCTTGAATAAGAAAGGGACCTTTACGTTAGTGCAATTTTATGTAGTTTTACATACCTGTAAAGAGGCTCACCTTATCGTTTAGAAGGCCCATCATCATCATCCATCATTGTTCGACTGTGGTCGAGACAATGGAATTTACCATGCTACGCCAGACTTCACGGTCCATCATGGCATTACGGAGGTCCTGTTGCTGGATGCCTGTATCCCTGGAGATTATATCAGGGTAGGAGAGTGTGCGCCCTCTGGTATTGCGAGTAGATGGCTTCCAGAGGAGAAGAGTAGAAATTACTTCTTTTTCAGCTCTAGAACAATGTCCAGCAAACTGGACTCTCCTACCCTTCACAAGAGATGACACAGGTGTTAGTTTCCCATATATTTGCATTTTTTATATAGAAGGCCCAGTTAGTCACTATTATCATCATTGTCATCGTCATCATCATCATCATTATCATAATCATTGTAGTCGACATCATCATCATCAACAACAAGCGAGCCTCTGTACAGTTTCTCAGCCTACTAGAAATATCAATTAAACAACCTTTAAATCACAACTCTACAAAACACACCTTAATTGTCAGAAGCCTCATTCATCAGAATACTGTGGATTTATGCCATTTATGACATTTTGTCATTTGCATAACAGTTTCAAGTTATAAATACAAATGTTTTTCAATATATATATGTGTGTGTGTGTAGGCCGTTCGCCAGCCTCGTCTGGCACCTGTGTCGGTGGCACATAAAATCACCCACTACACTCTTGGAGTGGTTGTCGTTAGGAAGGGCATCCAGCTGTAGAAACACTGCCAGATCTGAGTGGCCTGGTGCAGCCTTCGGGCTCCCCAGACCCAGTTGAACTGTCCAACCCATGCTAGCATGGAAAGCGGACGTTAAACGATGACGATGTATATATATGTATATATATATATATAATATATATATATATATATATATATATATATATATATA
>NC_043020.1:10045488-10052988 GCF_006345805.1 Octopus sinensis
ATATACTATACTAGGCGCAGGAGTGGCTGTGTGGTAAGTAGCTTGCTAACCAACCACATGGTTCCGGGTTCAGTCCCACTGCGTGGCATCTTGGGTAAGTGTCTTCTACTATAGCCCGGGGCCGACCAATGCCTTGTGAGTGGATTTGGTAGACGGAAACTGAAAGAAGCCTATATAGGTGCAGGAGTGGCTGTGTGGTAAGTAGCTTGCTAACCAACCACATGGTTCCAGGTTCAGTCCCACTGCGTGGCATCTTGGGCAAGTGTCTTCTACTATAGCCCCGGGCCGACCAATGCCTTGTGAGTGGATTTGGTAGACGGAAACTGAAAGAAGCCTATATAGGTGCAGGAGTGGCTATGTGGTAAGTAGCTTGCTAACCAACCACACGGTTCCGGGTTCAGTCCCACTGCGTGGCATCTTGGGCAAGTGTCTTCTGCTATAGCCCCGGGCCGACCAATGCCTTGTGAGTGGATTTGGTAGACGGAAACTGAAAGAAGCCTATACTAGGCGCAGGAGTGGCTGTGTGGTAAGTAGCTTGCTAACCAACCACATGGTTCCGGGTTCAGTCCCACTGCGTGGCATCTTGGGCAAGTGTCTTCTACTATAGCCCCGGGCCAACCAATGCCTTGTGAGTGGATTTGGTAGAAGGAAACTGAAAGAAGCCTGTTGTATATATATATATATATATATAACGGGAAGCTTTATGAAAATAGACAAAAGACGAAGGCAGGTTTACGGAAATAAACAAAAGACGAAGGCAGGTAGAATACAAACAAACAATTGTATTAGTATGGCGCTCAGGAATATAAATAAAACAAGTCTTTAACGTTTCGAGCCTACGCTCTTCAGCAGAAAGATACACAGAGAAGAAACACAGAAAGAAGGAGAGAAAAAAAATGCGTGCAGAAGCTAGCGAATCAACATGGCGATGTGTGTGTATGTGTTTGTGTGTCTGTGTTTGTCCCCCTAGCATTGCTTGACAACCGATGCTGGTGTGTTTACGTCCCCGTCACTTAGCGGTTTGGCAAAAGAGACCGATAGAATAAGTACTGGGCTTACAAAGAATAAGTCCTGGGGGTCGATTTGCTCGACTAGAGGTGGTGCTCCAGCATGGCCGCAGTCAAATGACTGAAACAAGTAAAAGAGTAAAAGAGTATACTAGGCGCAGGAGTGGCTGTGTGGTAAGTAGCTTGCTAACCAACCACATGGTTCCGAGTTCAGTCCCACTGCGTGGCATCTTGGGCAAGTGTCTTCTACTATAGCCCCGGGCCGACCAATGCCTTGTGAGTGGATTTGGTAGACGGAAACTGAAAGAAGCCTGTCGTATATATATATATATATATATATATATATATATATGTATGTGTGTGTATGTGTTTGTGTGTCTGTGTTTGTCCCCCTAGCATTGCTTGACAACCGATGCTGGTGTGTTTACGTCCCCATAACTTAGCGGTTGGGCAAAAAGAGACCGATAGAATAAGTATTGGGCTTACAAAAGAATAAGTCCCAGGGTCGAGTTGCTCAATTAAAGGCGGTGCTCCAGCATGGCCGCAGTCAAATGACTGAAACAAGTAAAAGAGTAAAAAAGAGTATATAAAAATAAATATGTGTAAAAGGAAGGAATTTATAATTACAGCATCCTCATCAATATTGTTTTAACATCTATTTTTCTATGCTTGCATGGGTTAGATGGGATTTGAGGAGGCAGGGTTTTCTGCTGTTGAATGCCCATCCTGTTGCCAATCCTCGTGCTTAAAAAGAAAGAAAGAGTACTGAGCCAATTCATTTGATGGAAAGATTCTTCAAGGCGGTGCCCCAGCATGGCCGCAGTTTAATGATTGAAACAAAGTTAAAAGGTAAAAGATGTGCATGTGTGTGTGTGTGTGTGTGTGTGAATGTGTATGTGTGTGTGAGTGTGTGTGTCTGTGTGTGTGAGTGTGTGTGTGTGAGAGAGAGTGTATGTGTGTGTGTGTGAGTGTGTGTGTGTGTGTTTGTGTGTGTGTGTGTGTGTGTGCCTTTGTGTCTGTGCATGACCCTCGCCACTGCTTGGTAACCGCTGTTGGTTTGTTTATGTCCCCTTAACTTAGTAGTTCGCCAAAAAGAGACCAATAGATTAAGTACCAGGCTTTAAAAAAAAAAAAAAAATAATTACTGGGGTCAATTCATTCGACTAAACGTTCTTCAAGAAGGCACCGCTCCAGCATGGCCACAGTCCAATGGCTGAAACAGATAAAAAAACAGCAGACAAAACAGATAAAGGGATGCCTTCATTTTCATTGGAAAGTCTTTTGTTATTCAAAATCTTAAAACATTCAACTTTGAATTGAACAATTTGTAGTTGTGGGTGGTTGTATTTATGCTATTCGGTCAATATACCAATATACGTACACCTTCTTGTACCATTCTACACTACTCTGCATGCTGTAACCTGCTTGCTTTACCAAACAGGTTTCCCTTTTATTTCACGGTTGAGTGGATGTGTGTTAGATGGCTGCGACTGGGATGTCATCCAACTGTAAAATAAAATACATACATACAAACATACATACAAACAAACACACATAAACTCTTGTGTGTCTGTACATATATATTCACATATATATATATATATATATGTATGTATGGACGTATGTATGTATGTATGTATTTATATATATATATATATATATATTTATATATATATGTATATATATATATATGTATATGTATATATATTATCACACATATGTATGTGTATATGTATGTTTCCGAAATCCGCCGAAACTACACCTGATTATATATACACTTTAGATGAGTTGTAGTGCACCTGAGCACTGTACACAATTATTATTATTATTATTATTATTATTATTATTATTATTATTATTATTTTATTATATACATACACACACATATATATATATATATATATGGATATGAATATGTATGTATATTTGTACATGTGTCGGAGTGAGCATGTATGTACGAATTTATAAACATATACACACACACACACACATTTATATAAACACAAGTAACTATAAAATAAAATAAAATATATACACACATATATATATACATACATACAAAGATACATACATGTACACACACCTGTATTTCATTCTACTTTATATCATTGTAGGCAATGAGAACAAGTGTAAATTTTTTTTACCTGCTCAGTTTCAGGCTGACCTAATTTCTCACAGGTGAAATTAGGAAGCTGGAAGTTGTATGGAACTCCTACGAGTGACTGTACCTATTATTCAAAGGGGCCAGCTTCAACACACATTCTATCATAACCGCATCTCACTGACGACAATGATGATGATGGATCAGTTCTGTCCCACCATTTTTTTTGTGTAATTTGTCCTTATAATATGTTACTTTACTGCCCACCAGGGGCTAAACATAGAGGGGACAAACAAGGAGAGACAAAGGGAATGAGTCGATTACATCGACCCCAGTGCAAAACTGGTACTGTATTTATACAGGCGGCGAGCTGGCAGAAATGTTAGCACGCTGGGCAAAATGTGTAGCCGTATTTCATCTGTCGTTACGTTGTGAGTTCAAATTCTGCCGAGGTCGACTTTGCCTTTCATCCTCTCGGGGTCGATAAATTAAGTACCAGTTACGCACTGGGGTCGATGTAATCGACTTAATACCTATGTCTGTCCTTGTTTGTCCCCTCTGTGTTTAACCCCTTGTGGGTAATAAAGAAATAGGTATTTCATCTGTCGCTACGTTCTGAGTTCAAATTCTGCCGAGGTTGACTTTGCCTTTCATCCTCTCGGGGTCGATAAATTAAGTACCAGTTACGCACTGGGGTCGATGTAATCGACTTAATACCTATGTCTGTCCTTGTTTGTCCCCTCTGTGTTTAGCCCCTTGTGGGTAATAAAGAAATAGGTACAGTATTTATTGACCCCGAAAGGATGAAAGGCAAAGTCGACCTCGGCGGAATTTGAACTCAGAACGTAGTGGCAGACGAAATACGGCTACGCATCTCGCCCGGTGTGCTAACGTTTCTGCCAGCTCGCCACCTTATTTGTCCTTATAATATAACTTCATCATTCTCCTTCATAGCAAATTTTTTAAAATGGTAAGAGTGGATGGTAAGGCTTCGAGCTGGCAGAAACGTTAGCATGCCGGGCGAAATGCTTTGCGTTATTTCGTCTGTCGCTACGTTGTGAGTTCAAATTCCGCCGAGGTCGACTTTGCCTTTCATCCTTTCGGGGTCGATTAAATAAGTACCAGTTACGCACTGAGGTTGATGTAATCGACTTAATCCGTTTGTCTGTTCTTGTTCGTCCCCTCTGTGTTTAGCCCCTTGTGGGTAGTAAAGAAATAGGTATCACCCTAAGTCTTGATCTGTGAGTTGGAGGAAAGGAGTTGGAAAGGGCACTTGTCCCGGGACTTATTCTTTGTAAGCCCAGTACTTATTCTATCGGACTCTTTTGCCGAACGCTAAGTAACGGGGACATAAACACACCAGCATCGGTTGCCAAGCAATGCTAGGGGGACAAACAGAGACACACAAATACACACACACATATATACATATACATATATACGACGGGCTTCTTTCAGTTTCCGTCTACCAAATCCACTCACAAGGCTTTGGTTGGCCCGAGGCTATAGTAGAAGACACTTGCCCAAGGTGCCACGCAGCGGGACTGAACCCGGAACCATGTGGTTGGTAAACAAGCTACTTACCATGCAGCCACTCCTGCGCCTATATATACTTTGTATACTTTCAACTTTTTTTTTTACCGTTCCATTATATGTAACCCTCCCACACACACTTTATGTCAGTCTTTGTATTGCTGCCATCTCATCCTTTGCCCTGTTGGCAAATAAAAGAATACATCATCATTATAATAATAATAATAATAATTATTATTAATGTGGCCGATGCCAGCACCGCCTTGACCGGCTTCCGTGTCGGTGGCACGTAAAAACCACCAACCGATCATGGCCGTTGCCAGCCTCTCCTGGCACATAAAAAGCACCCACTACAGTCACGGAGTGGTTGGCGTTAGGAAGGGTATCCAGCTGTAGAAACGCTGCCAGGTCAGACTGGAGCCTGGTGCAGCCTCCTGGCTTCCCAGACCCCGGTCAAACCGTCCAACCCATGCTAGCATGGAAAACGGACGTTAATTGTTTTGGCAGGGCATTAAAGAACTGAGGGATCTTTTTGGTTTGAACGGCAGTTTTTTGAAATAATTCCCCCCTAACTAAACACTTTTAAACTTCGTATACTGGTAGAATGTGTTTATAAAACATCTTTTTCTCTTGGCTTTATTGACAAAATTCTATGGTTTGTAAGATAATTGTTGTTTTTTTTCTTCAGTTTCTGCAATTTCAACCAATCAATGACGTCTATTGAAGTAAAAAACATTCTGTGCCGTATAAATATGTCCCTCGTTTAAGAAACAGATTGGGTTTATTTACATTTGTGAAGAAAAAAAAAGATACACTTCCCCCACCCCTTATCCTAACCCTAAAACATATTGAAATGCAATAGATCGATAATAGGGTCATAATTATGGGTGACAATTTCATATGACACCGCGCTAGAAAAAAACTGCCGTTCAAACCGAAAAGATCCGTGCTGAGGTCCTCTGAAATACATATATATAGTTATACCCACACACATATACACACATAGATATATATATATACAGGGTGTCCCAAAAAAATGTATACACATAGTGGTTCGGCAAAAGAGAACGATAGAATAAGTACTAGGCTTACAAACAATAACAAATTTACAATTATTTAAGGTATGTATACATTTTTTTGGGGACACCCTGTTATATATACATATATAATATATATAGACAAGGTTACGTGTTATGATTATTTTATGCGACGGTTACACATTTTCGCCTGACACCGATTCACCTTGTTGTGAAGGTCGGACCAACTTGCGTGTGGCGGCTGTTTCACATTTATCTGTTCTTCCTTCACAGCGTGTCTGTACGCCCCGATGTATGTTTCAAGGCTGGGCTAAGGACCTACCATATCCCCACGGTCTCTCTCTTCGTAAAAAAAAAATACGGTAAATATTACACTTTATATATCGTAAAACTGAGAATATTATTATTATTGTAATGCACGCTTAAATATATATATATAATATATATATATATTATATATATATATAAATACATGTATATATATAATATATATATATATAGATATCGTTTAACACACATTACAAAACAGCACTGTCACACACACACATGGGTAAACAATATATAGAGACGGATAGTTACATTCATACATTTATACTCATACCTGTACATAGGTATATATATATATATATATATATATATATTATATATTTTGAAGCGGTTGAGCTTTGGCTGTATTTCTAGTGGGTGAATGGCCTATTATGGCCGTTCCTTGATTGTGATATATATATATATATATATATATATATACACACACATAGTTATATCATATATATTTATTTACTATATACATAGGTATATCAGATATATTTATTTATATATATATATATAACATAGGTATATCATATATATAATATACATAGGCATATCATATATATCTACATATCATATATATATACATAGGCATATCATATATATATACATAGGTATATCATATATATATACTTTATACATGGGTATATAAATATATTTAATATAATATACACACACACATAGGTAGGGATATCTATCTATATACACAAACTATACACAGAAGTGTGTATATATATATACACATAGGTAGGGATATCTATCTATATACACAGAAGTGTATATATATATATATATATATTTAGGAGAAGCAACAGAGTGACTGAAGGTCCGAAAGTTCCGTGCGTTTGCTCTTATCTCTGCTATATATACCTACTCGGCCTCCTCATACTTTTGATTTCAGTTTTTCCCCGTGTGCATTACTATACATAAAGACACACACACATCCTCTCTCTCTCTCTCTCTCTCTCTCTCCTCTCTATATATATTATATATATACACTCACATATATACATACACTCACATATACATAGATGTATACCTATATAGATAGATAATGTATACACACTTTATTAGGATATAATGCGAGCGACCAACGCTAAAAATTCTTCAAAAACAATGCAAGAAACGTTTTTTCTTTTCTTCAGCACATTTTATATTTTCTCTCCTTTTATTTTTCACTATTTCTTAAGGAATCCCTTTTAAATGACATCCTTAAAAACAGGCATTAACGCCGCATCATCCTCCATAAACTTTTGTCCTGTTCACGTCGCGGTTTTCACTTTCGTTTTTGACCGTTAGTCCCTCCTATTCTCTCTCCCTTCTCTCTCTCTCCTCTCCACTCTCTCTCTCTCTCTCACACACACACACATATATATTATATATATATATATATATATATATATATGTAGTCCGGGTTGAGTCGGGGTTAACCACAGTAAATAAGGTACTCAATACATGCAGAGTAAATTAATTTATTTTATAGAAGGAGCTTCTACAGGACTAGAACTGTTTC
>NC_043020.1:10057988-10067988 GCF_006345805.1 Octopus sinensis
GTTTATTTCAATAAAACATTAAACATTTCATAATTGTAAGCGGTACACACTGCGAAAGCGAGTAAAAAGTTAGGAAAAGTGGGTAAAATGGTAGACTTATTTCGAAACTAGAAAGAGTTTTTCGCCCTGGGCACATGTGAGAATTCTTGGGCACACCAGGCAACACAAGTTGCAGGGCGATCTTTCGTCTCTAGTAGACCTTTCCGTCGATTTCCGTAAAAAAAATTTTTTTTACATATGGGCTTGCGGGAACTTTTGAAGTAACGAGAGCGAAAGAGACTAAGAGAAAGCGATTGTATGACGAGGGAAGTTCTTTTGAAGTTACCGTGCATGGACTCTCTCTGTCTCTTCACACACACTAACAGAAGCACTTCACTTACACAACATACTTTCTGTCTGCCACACCCCATCAAACACACACACACATGTACATCAATGCTCCCATGCACGGTAACTTCAAAAGAACTTCCCTCGTCATACAATCGCTTTCTCTTAGTCTCTTTCGCTCTCATTACTTCAAAAGTTCCCGCAAGCCCATATGTAAAAAAAAAAAAATTTTTTTTACGGAAATCGACGGAAAGGTCTACTAGAGACGAAAGATTGCCAACATTTCATAATTGTAAGCGGTACACACTGCGAAAGCGAGTAAAAAGTTAGGGGCGAAAAGTGGGTAAAATGGTAGACTTATTTCGAAACTAGAAAGAGTTTCGCCCTGGGCACATATGTGAAAATTCGTGGGCACACCAGGCAATACAAGTTGCAGAATATGACAAAGATCGAGCTAGTGTTGTAATTGTATACCTTTCATTGATTATACGCTGGTCTGTAAGCATTTCGTCAAAACGAGGAGCATCATGGCGTCCACGAGACATGCTAATCAAGTTGAAATGAAATTGAAACTAAAACGGTTTCGATTTTCCCAACGACAAAATAGGAAATTACCCAAACTGGATTGAGCAGTTTTGATAAGCTTCCATTCAAAGCCCGATTCATCAATCAGTCCAAGGACCATCGTATCCTTTGCTTGTTTCATTCAGTTGGACTGTGCCTCCATGTTGGGGGCACCGCCTCGAAAGGACTTTGCCGAGCAAATCGGACTCTAGCGAGTAGATTTGCTAGACGGAAACTGAAAGAAGCCCGCCGTGCGCGCACGTGTCTGTTTGAGTTTGTCCCCCACCCCACCCCACCACCGCTTGATAACCGGTATTGGTTTGTTTACGTCCCTGTAAATCAGCACGCTTCGGCAAAAGCGGCTGCGGCGAGCTGGCAGAATCGTTAGCACGCCGGGCGAGATGCGTAGCCGTATTTCGTCTGTCGTTACGTTCCGATTTCAAATTCCGCCGAGGTTGACTTTGCCTTTCATCCTTTCGGGGTCGATAAACTAAGTACCAGTTACGCACTGGGGTCGGTGTAATCGACTTAATCCCTTTGTCTGTCCTTGTTTGTCCCCCTCTATGGTTTAGCCCCTTGTGGGTAGTAAAGAAATATATATATATATCAGGCTTTAAGAATAAGTACTGAGGTCAATTGGTGTGTCCCAGCATGACTGCAGTCTATTGAATGAAACGGTAAAAGGTAAAAGATTCTATCGGTCTTTTACCGAACTGCTAAGTTACGGGAATGTAAACAAACCAACACCGGTCGTCAAGTGGTGATGATGCTGAGGACAAACATATCACAGAATCATACACACGGATACTCTTGACGGGTTTCTTTCAGTTTCCGTCTATCAAATAAATTCACAAGACAGACGGATTAAGTCGATTATATCAACCCAGTGCGTAACTGGTACTTAATTTATCGATCTTAGGCAAAGTCGACCTCGGCGGAATTTGAACTCAGAACGTAGCCGCAGACGAAATACGGCTAAGCGTTTCGCCCGGCGTGCTAACGATTCTGCCAGCTCGCCTCCTTAGTTTTGTGTATATTGTCGCTTTTGTATATGTAGATACACGTTTTTTTTTTGTCGTTTTCCTAGTATATATGTGATATCTATTTCATTACCACTTGTTTTTTTTTTATCTTGTTGTCGATGTACCTGTTTTGGGTCTTTTTCCCCGCACGTTATGGCTTCTTCGATGGTTTACCACACACATTCTATGTAACAAGGGTTGCGTTACCCACCTAGGGCAAAGCTTCTAGGTTTAAAATACGAAGAAGGGCCCATCATTTCCTTGTCTGGTATTAAAAAAAAACAAAATCTTTGCAAACGTAATTAACTAAATTTATTAATTATTTAATTTTAATTTAGTATATTTGAAAGTGAAACAGGAAGACAACGCTTTCTTTACTGAATATACTATTTTTACTATTTTACTTGTTTCTGTCATTTGACTGCGGCCATGCTGGAGCACCGCCTTTAGTCGAGCAAATCGACCCCGGGACTTATTCTTTGTAAGCCCAGTACTTATTCTATCGGCCTCTTTTGCCGAACCGCTAAGTGACGGGGACGTAAACACACCAGCATCGGTTGTCAAGCAATGCTAGGGGGGACAAACACAGGCACACACTCTCAAACATATATATATATATATTATATATATATATATATATATATATATCCGACAGGCTTCTTTCAGTTTCGTCTACCAAATCCACTCACAAGGCTTTGGTCAGCCTGGGGCTATAGCAGAAGACACTTGTCCAAGATGTCACGCAGTGGGACCGAACCCGGAACCATGTGGTTGGTTAGCAAGCTACTTACCACACAGCCATATTACTTCCTTTTTTTTTTTTTTTTTTTTTTTTTGCTAAAAAGATGTTTTAAAAGGAATTTCTGAAAAAAAAAAAAAACAAATAAAACTTCAGTCGAGTTTTTGTCCTCCTCTCAACTTTGAGGTGGGTAGTTTGTCTGAAGAGAAATTTGACCCGTAAGAGTTTTTTTTCAAGGTCCCCTGTTTATGGCTTCGAGACAGACGACGTAATAAGTTCGTCTACCCCCCTCTCTCTTACACGACGTAAGACTTGTCTAATGTCTGTCTGCGTGACTCTCTCGTGTCAACGGCCTTCCTCTACTACACAGTTTCACTTTAAGCGACCCGAAATAGAGAGAAAAAGAAAGTTACAACACTTATTAAAAAGCAAACGTAAGATCTCTAAGAATAAAAAACCGCCCACATAGAAAAAGTGGGGCAAAGTTGTTCGAAGCTGTACGTTAACAACACCCTCCTCTACAAAACGGAAAGGTTTACATATATATATATATATACTGGAATCACCATATATCTAAATATATTTATATAAAGTTTGGCGTTTTGCTGTTTATAAAATAAGATATACTATAATATAGTAATTACATAATTTTGAAAAGTAATTATGGCTTCCTTCTTAAAATATAATTTACACTACACACGTGGGATCTTTACGGTTTGAACGGCAGTTTTTTCTAGCGGTGTCATATGAAATTGTCACCCATAATTATGACCCTAGTATCGATCTATTGCATTTCAATCTGTTTTAGGGGTGGGGGGGAAGGGTATCTTTTTTTTTTTTGGATCTTTTCGGTTTGACCGGCAGTTTTTAAAAATAATTTCTAGGTAACTAAACACTTTTATTGAGGTGAAAACATCTTTGCCGTATGAAAATGTCCTTCGTTAAGAAACAGATTGGGTTTATTTACAATTCTGAAGAAAAAAGGGATCTTTACGGTTTGAACGGCAGTTTTTTCTAGCGGTGTCATATGAAATTGTCACCCATAATTATGACCCTAGTATCGATCTATTGCATTTCAATCTGTTTTAGGGGTGGGGGGAAGGGTATCTTTTTTTTTTTGGATCTTTTCGGTTTGACCGGCAGTTTTTAAAAATAATTTCTAGGTAACTAAACACTTTTATTGAGGTGAAAACATTCTTTGCCGTATGAAAATGTCCTTCGTTTAAGAAACAGATTGGGTTTATTTACAATTCTGAAGAAAAAAAAGGGATCTTTTCGGTTTGAACGGCAGTTTTTTCTAGCGGTGTCATATGAAATTGTCACCCATAATTATGACCCTAGTATCGATCTATTGCATTTCAATCTGTTTTAGGGTTAGGGGTGGGGGGAAGGGTATCTTTTTATTCTTCACAAACGTAAATAAACCTAATCTGTTTCTTAAACGAGGGACATATTCATACGGCACAGAATGTTTTTTTTAACCCCAATAGACGTCATTGATTGGTTGAAATTGCAGAAATTGAAGAAGAAAAAAAACAACAACATATATCTTACAAACACACCAGCATCAGTTGTCAAGCAATGCTAGGGGGACAAACACAGACACACAAACATACACATATATATACATATACATACATATATATACATATACATACATACATATATAAATACATCTATACGACGGGCTTCTTTCAGTTTCTGTCTACCAAATCCACTCACAAGGCTTTGGTCGGCCCGAGGCTATAGTAGAAGACACTTGCCCAAGGTGCCACGCAGTGGGACTGAACCCGGAACCATGTGGTTGTAAACAACTACTTACCACACGCCACTCCTGGCGCTTAGGAATAGAAAAAGTCTTACATTTCGAGCCTACGCTCTTCGACAGAAGATCCACACAAAAAAACAAGGAGAGAAAAAATTGCATATAGGAGTCTAACGATCTATCATGGCGGCTACACAACTGAGAATGCCCTCTTCTTGCTGCTAATTGTAGCAGATATGAAGGACTGAGTTTTGCAGATAGCAAGAAAGTTCTTAGAGCAGTCTATCCAATCTCTGCAATGCACTTCTTGCTCAAAGCCTCTGTTATTTTAGCTGCTTCTACAGAGATACCTTTTACCAAATTCCTCTATTTCCTTGCTTCCTGCAAACAAAGTTCAGCAAAGTCTGGTTGCATGGCATGTGGTTTAGTGGTTAGGGCAGTGGTTTTCAACCAGGGTTCCACGGAACCTTAGGGTTCCGCCAGTACAGTCCAGCGGTTCCGCAAGAAGTTACAAAACTGCTAAAATTGGCAGTAATTATTAATTCTCCTGTGCAGATATGTGTGCATAAGACTATTAAATTATTGCACAGGGGTTCCTCGAGCCAGTGGAATGTTTCCTTGGGGTTCCGCTCCTGCAAAAAGTTTGAAAAGTACTGGGTTAGGGCATAGGACTCTTGATCATAAGATAGTGGTTTTCGATTCCTGGACTGGGCGATGCTTTGTGTTCTTGAGTAAAACACTTCATTTCACATTGCTTGAGTTTACTCAGCTGGCAAAAATGAGTAACCCTGCAACAGACCAGCATCCTGTCCAGGTGTGGAATATACATGCCATGAAACTGGGAAACTGACCCTTGTGGGTTAGCACGACTCATGAAGGTAACTAAGAAATGACCGTAGACATCCACTTGACATTACAAAACATGTACTTGCTACTGTCTGTCCAAGATTGAAATGTGGTTTTGTTGCTATATTGCACTTACTGCCCTGTCCCTTCAAATGGCTTTCAATCCCTTTTATTCCATGGGCCTTTTGTTGTTGTTGTTTAGTATTGTCAGGCAGGTTGGTCACACAACCATGACTTCTGTTTTCAGGCCTGTCAACCTATCATCATCATCGTTTAACGTCCGTTCTCCATGCTAGCATGGGTTGGACGGTTCGACCGGGGATCTGGGAAGCCAGAAGGCTGCACCAGGCTCCAATCTTGATCTGGCAGTGTTTCTACAGCTGGATGCCCTTCCTAACGCCAACCACTCCGTGAGTGTAGTGGGTGCTTTTTACGTGTCACAGGCACAGGTGCCAGGCGAGGCTGGCAAACGGCCATGATCGGATTGGTGCTTTTTACGTGCCACCGGCACGGAAGCCAGTCAAGGCGGTGCTGGCATCGGCCACGTTTGGATGGTGCTTTTTATGTGTCACCAGCACGGAAGCCAGTCAAGGCGGCGTTGGCATCGGCCACGTTCGGATGGTGCTTTTTACGTGCCACCGGCACAGGGATCATAACTGCAGTTTCCATTGATTTTTGATGTTGGTGTACTTGACTCAATGGATCTCCTCAAGCACAGGGTCGAAACGGTGTTTCTTTACTTGCCACCTGCACAGGAGTCAGATTTTGAAAATCTTTTCTAGTTTTAATCTTGATCAAAGGGGTATTTTTTTTTTGTCCAAATTAATTGCTAGCCAAGGTAGACAAAACAACAGCATATCATCTCTTGTTTCTTCTGTTATTTAGGGCAGAACCCTTCTCTGAGACATTGTTGGCGATTCAGAGAAGATTGTGCTTTTCAGCATCTGTTTTATCATCCATCTTTTCTGTCTGTCCGTCTGTCTATCTTAACTTTCCGCATTTTTTATCTATCCTTCTGTATATATTTCTTGCATTACTCAAACTATCTTTCTATCTCTCTTATCTTATCTTATCTTAGTTAAGTTAAGTTAATTTTTTGGCTCAAAAAGCAAAAAGCAAGGCCATGTAGGGGGACATGGAGTTATGTACAGGGAGGTGTTCATGCAAAGAGTTCAGGCCATTTCTGGTCAAGAGAGTCTTTGAACTGAGCAGTCGTCGGCATCTTCACTATCTCGTCTGGCAACTTATTCCACGGATCCGCAACCCGGACGGAGAAAGCCCCTCTCCTTCGATTAAGATGAAATCGTCGCAGATAGAGCTTTTCGGAGTGACCCCGCAGCCGACGATCTGGAGCAGGAGTGAAGAACAGCTCTTTCGAGAGGTTACTATTTCCGCTTATGATGTTGTGAGTAAGAATGAGATCACTACGGCGTCGTCGTTTTCTATCTTGACTTATCTATCTGGTCTTAGCTGCCCGGATATGTACACCTGAGCCAGAGAGATACTTCAAATGATTGTTTACCTATATTATCCTTACATGTATAATGCTCGTTATGTAATTATAATTCAGTGCATAACCAACCTCCTCCACCACCATTACCACCCTCTTGTACATCTGGTTTAGTTCACTTGTACTACAAACCAAGCCAAATGCTTTGAATTAATAAATATCTTCCGCTTCAATGGTTCTAATGGAAAGAAAAGTTACGTAACATAAATGTGTTAATGTGCAAATCATTGAGTGTTGGTTACTGAGTAGGGTGTGTGTGTTGTTGCAATCAGTTATGCTACCTAATCAGCTGTTCTTGAACAAACCTATGATGAAAGCAGTAAAGCTATAACTATGGTTATCCAGTCTTGCTTCATCATCATCATCATTTAACATCCGCTTTCCATGCTAGCATGGGTTGGACGGTTCAACTGGGGTCTGGGGAGCCCGAAGGCTGCACCAGGCCAGTCAGATCTGGCAGTGTTTCTACAGCTGGATGCCCTTCCTAACGCCAACCACTCCGAGAGTGTAGTGGGTGATTTTATGTGCCACCGACACAGGTGCCAGACGAGGCTGGCAGACGGCCACGCTCGGATGGTGTTTTTATGTGCCACCGACACAGGTGCCAGACGAGGCTGGCAGACGGCCACGCTCGGATGGTGTTTTTATGTGCCACTGACACAGGTGCCAGACGAGGCTGGCAGACGGCCACGCTCGGATGGTGTTTTTATGTGCCACTGACACAGGTGCCAGACGAGGCTGGCAGACGGCCACGCTCGGATGGTGTTTTTATGTGCCACTGACACAGGTGCCAGACGAGGCTGGCAGACGGCCACGCTCAGATGGTGTTTTTATGTGCCACCGACAGTATTAAAAACTAGAGCATTACTCACCATATGATGAGTAACTTAGGAAGTATATTTTTGTAAAAAGCACTTGTGCCGATGTCACATAGAAAGCACTTGTGCTGGTGTCAGGTAAAAAGCAGTTGTGCCAGTTCCACGTAAAAAGCATACCTGTGGCCAATTCCACATAAAAAGCACACCTGTGGCCAATTCCACATAAAAAGCACACCTGTGGCCAATTCCACATAAAAAGCACACCTGTGGCCAGTTCCATGTAAAAAGCACACCTGTGGCCAGTTCCATGTAAAAAGCACACCTGTGGCCAGTTCCACGTAAAAAGCACACCTGCGGCCAGTGCCACATAAAAAGCACACCTGTGGCCAGTGCCACGTAAAAAGCACACCTGTGACCACTTCCATGGAAAAAGCATACCTGTGGCCAGTTTCACGTAAAAAGCACACCTGTGGCCAGTTCCACGTAAAAAGCACACCTGTGGCCAGTTCCACGTAAAAAGCACACCTGTGGCCAGTTCCACGTAAAAAGCACACCTGTGGCCAGTTCCACGTAAAAAGCACACCTGTGGCCAGTGCCACATAAAAAGCACACCTGTGGCCAGTGCCACATAAAAAGCACACCTGTGGCCAGTGCCACATAAAAAGCACACCTGTGGCAGTGCCACGTAAAAAGCACACCTGTGACCACTTCCATGTAAAAAGTACACCTGTGGCCAGTTTCACATAAAAAGCACACCTGTGACCACTTCCATGTAAAAAGCACACCTGTGACTACTTCCACGTAAAAAGCACACATGCACACTCGCTCACTCACACACACTCGCTCACTCACGCACTCAAACACACACTCGCTCACACGCACATGTGCTCACTCACACACATTCGCTCACTCATGCACACATGCTCACTCACGCACACACAAACACATGCTCACACACATATATGGACACTTGCATGCTCAGATACGTGTATGCTCACATACATGTGCAATCACACATGCATGCCTGCACACACACATTACAATATATTAATTGTGCACGATTGATATCTATTTCTTTACTACCCACAAGGGGCTAAACACAGAGGGGACAAACAAGGACAGACAAATGGATTAAGTTGATTACGACCCCAGTGCATAACTGGTACTTAATTTATTGACCCCGAACCTACTTAGTTTTCAGCGGTGGTGCTTCAGCATGGCCGCAGCCTTCGGGCTAAAATATTTTAAAGGATTTTAAGGATTTATATAGGCGCGGGCAGGGCTGTGTGGTTAGGGAGCTTGCTTCCTGGCTACATGGTTTCAGGTTCAATCCCACTGTGTGGCACTTTGGACAGGTGTCTTCCACTATAGCCCCGAGCCGACCGAAGCTTTGTGATTGAATTCGGTTGGCGGAAGTTACTGCCATGTGTGCACATGTGCGTGTAGGTGCTTGTGCCTCTCCGAAAGAGAGAGAGAGAGAGGGATATAATTACTAAATTGAAGGAAAAAAGAAAGCAATTAATTAATTGGATTTTTTCCCCTCATTACATTATGTATTAAGGCATTTCTGGGTATTTGTTGTCAGTCATATCAAATTGAAATGTTTGCAGTAGATTTAGATTCCAGACTTTTGCTCTTGTCATAAAGGTTACTAGCATTTCCATTCAACCTGTTTCTCTTTGAAGAATAAATATTAGGTTGTCAAGAAAGTTCTTGCGGTTTTTAACCTTTAAATTCAGATGCACATATCTCGGCTCAAACAAAACTTTATTAATCGAAATAAACACCATCAGAATCAACACACTTTTGCCAACGCGAAACAAGTTTATTTATGCCAGTAGCGTAAAACTCCTGTGTTCTGGTGGTGATGAAGTCGTTGAAGGCATGTTTGGCATCGTCTTGGTTTTTGAAGTAATTCTCAGGCAGGAAGTTGTCGAGATGCTTGAAAAAGTGGTAGTCGGTGGGCAAGAGTATGGTGAGTATGGCAGATGAGGCAGAGTTTTGTAGCCCAATTCGTTCAACTTCTGCAGGGCCAGTTGTGCAACATGTGGCCGAGCATTGTTGTGGAGAAAACTTGGTTCTTTTCTATTGACCAATGCTGGCTGTTGTTGGAGTTTCTTATGCATTTCATCCATTTGCTGACAGTGATTAAACAACTTCTTGTTGGAACATACAGGATAATCTTGAACTTTGCAGAGAGGGACAATGTGTCTATAAACAAAAGTTCTGTTGATTCCACCACTGTTTGACCAAGTGTTGGATGTGCCATTCTTAGATCTGGTTAATCCTGACTTAGCTGATCAGGTGAGAGCGAGAAGAAAGCCTATACAAGAACCGGCTGGATGGTAAACCTGGGACAGGGAAACGGAACATACTCACATGCACCCCACCACACAAACACACACAAAT
>NC_043020.1:10072988-10157988 GCF_006345805.1 Octopus sinensis
TGCACACCCCTCCAAATAAATGTCAACCATTTCGTAGTGTGGACTCGATGCTTTTTACATGGCACCAGCAAGGTCGACTCGGAATTTTGAGAGGGGGGGGGGCATTGGAGGAGGTGATCTTATCTCAGATGATGAAAGGCCAGAGTGTGACAGAGAGGCAGAAACGGGTGTCTTGCTGTAGAGGGGGTACATGGTTACCCAGGAAGAGAAAGGGGTTGAGAGAGGTAACAAGAAAGATGACAGAAACAGGTATGCTGATGTAAAAAAGATGCTTGGTTACCTAGCCAGAGGGAAGAGCAAAAGAAGGGTTAATGTATTTTACTCTCTTTTACTCGTTTCAGTCATTTGACTGCGGCCATGCTGGAGCACCACCTTTAATTGAGCAACTCGACCCCGGGACTTATTCTTTGTAAGCCCAGTACTTATTCTATCGGTCTCTTTTGCTGAACCGCTAAATGACGGGGACACACTAGCATCGGTTGTCAAGCAATGCTGGGGGACAAACACAGACACACAAACACATACACACACATACATATATATATATACATATATACGACGGGCTTCTTTCAGTTTCCGTCTGCCAAATCCACTCACAAGGCTTTGGTCGGCCCGAGGCTATAGTAGAAGACACTTGCCCAAGGTGCCACGCAGTGGGACTGAACCCGGAACCATGTGGTTGGTAAACAAGCTACTTACCACACAGCCACTCCTGCGCCTATTTAGTTACATTCTTCTAACCATGTGAGTTCAAATCCTAATGAGGTTGACCATGGCCTTCTTCCTTAACATACAGCGAGGGACAGAGCTAGAATTAAAGTACCAGTCATATATTGGGATTAATTCAAGCAACTACATCCATCTCCCAAAGATTGGAGACTTCATGCTCATTGTTCCGCACTGTTATTGATATGTGTTGTGTATTGTTAGCTGTTAATTAACGTCTCTTTATTAGTGCTTCTGTTCATTAATCTCGTTAATGCTTTAATTCAATATAAACCTCTACGCTCTTATTGTTCATTGTGTTCCTTTCTGTATTGCCTTTGTATACTGCTTCCAGTAAAAGAAATTTATTATTAACTAGCAGTATCGCCCGGCGTTGCTCAGGTTTGTAAGGGAAATAACTATAAAGCATTTTTAGAGAGTTATAGCCAAAAGTAGCAAAAAAATGGGAAAAAAATGATGGTAAATTTTTTGGGGGGAGTTAAAAAAGGTGGAGTTGCGTCCCCTAGACGGTTTGTGTTTCTGATTCTCGACCCCATGTCGAATTTATCGATTTTTTTCAGAACTGGGGGAACTTTTCAAAATTTTCGCTGCGTTAGTTTTGAATTATGACATTGGGCTATGTGTGTGTCAAGTTTCATCAGAATCGGTTGAAAGCCGTGGTCAGGGTGAGGGTACAACCAAACAGACACACAGAAACACACACACAGACAAACTGCCGTTTATATATAGAGAGAGATAAACCTCTACTCTCTTACTGTTCATTGTGTTCCTTTCTATGTTGCCTTTGTATGCTGCTTTCGGTAAAAGAAATTTATTATTGATAGGGCAGCAAGCTCGCAGAGTCATTAAAGCATCAGAAATAGAAATGCTTTCCGATATTTCTTTCAACTCGGCACTCTTTCAAAGGTCATGTTTGCCTTTCGTCCTTTCAGGGTCAGTAATAAAAAGCACCAGTTGAGCGCTGGGGTCGATGTAATTGACTAGCCCCTCCTTCGCAAAATTCCAGGCCTTATGCTGATAAGGCCTTTGTGAGGGACTGGCATGCTAAAGAATATCCCCGACATTTCCAAGGCCAAGGTCAACCTCATTAGGATTTGAACTGGGGTCGATGTAATTGACTAGCCCCTCCTTCACAAAATTCCAGGCCTTATGCTGATAAGGTCTTTGTGAGGGACTGCCATGCTAAAGAATAGCCCCAACATTTCCTCTCTGTGTTGTAAAAGCAGGGCTGTGGAGTCGGAGTCGTAAGCAATTAAGGGGCAGCTGGGGCCAGAGTCAGTAAAACTATTCCGACTTACAATATCTTTCATCATCATCATCATCATCGTTTAGCGTCCGTTTTCCATGCTAGCATGGGTTGGACAGTTCTACTGGGGTCTGTGAAGCCAGAAGGCTTCATCAGGCCCAGTCAAATCTGGCAGTGTTTCTATGGCTGGATGCCCTTCCTAACGCCAACCACTCCGTGAGTGTAGTGGGTGCTTTTTACGTGCCACCCGCACAGGTGCCAGACAGAGCTGGCAAACGGCCACGAACGGATGGTGCCTTTTATGTGCCACCGGCACGAGGGCCAGGCAAGGCTGGCAACGGACACGAACGGATGGTGCTTTTTACGTGCCACCGGCACGAGGCCAGTCGGGGCGGCGCTGGCAATGGTCGCGAAACGGAAGGTTCTCTTACATGCCACCGGCACTGGTAACTCATCTGCAATTTCCAAACCAGTTATAACATATAGGCCTACTCAAAGTACAAGCGCATGCTTTATGTGATATGTAGACCACAATTACTTTAAGAGGAGTCGGCATCGGAGTCAGAGTCGAGTTGAAGTTTTTTGTTTTGACTCCACAGCCCTGTGTAAAAGACAAGTAAAATAAGTTGAGGTAGTATTTTCACTCCAACACCATAGAACCCTCAACACCAATGACTACCCAAACAGACCCATGGGTTGGAGGGTTGTCGCCTGAGTGACGCAAAGTGGTGGGACCATCCGCTAGAAGTTGGGAATTGCCTACAAATGGTGACATGCTGTTACCATGACTATGCTTTTAGTAGAAAGAAAATTCTACAGAGACATGGAAAGCGGATGTTAAACGGTGATGATGAGAGGGGTAGACCTCAATATCATTAGTAATAGAGTGATATATGCATTGAATGACATAGTTATGGAGACTCACATACAGGACTTGAAGTTTCTGTGTCTGCAAAATAAGGTAAGGGCACCGGGCTTGTGACACATGAAGTGCAACAATCATATTGTTAACTCAGAAACTTAAAGTCCTGTGATTTTCCACATGCATATCATTCAATATATATATATAACCAAATCAAAATAGATGAACATCAATGGAATTTGTATCTTTGTGGTACCAGTGCCGGTGGCACATAAGAAAACCAACCGAACGTGGCCGTAGCCAGTACCGCATCGACTGGCCTCTGTGCTGTGGGCACGTAACAAACACCATCCAATCGTGGCCGTTCGCCAGCCTCGTCTGGCACCTGTGTCGGTGGCACATAAAAAACACCATCCGAGCGTGGCCGTCTGCCAGCCTCGTCTGGCACCTGTGTCAGTGGCACATAAAAAATACCATCTGAGCGTGGCCGTTCGCCAGCCTCGTCTGGCACCTGTGTCGGTGGCACATAAAAAATACCATCCGAGCGTGGCCGTCTGCCAGCCTCGTCTGGCACCTGTGTCAGTGGCACATAAAAAACACCATCCGAGCGTGGCCGTTCACCAGCCTCGTCTGGCACCTGTGTCGGTGGCACATAAAATCACCCACTACACTCTCGGAGTGGTTGGCGTTAGGAAGGGCATCCAGCTGTAGAAACACTGCCAGATCTGACTGGCCTGGTGCAGCCTTCGGGCTCCCCAGACCCCAGTTGAACCGTCCAACCCATGCTAGCATAGAAAGCGGACGTTAAACGATGATGATGATGATATATATCATCATCATCCTCATCATTTAATGTTCACTTTTCATGCATTACATTTAACAGTAAGCTGAATGCTAAAGGATTAAGATAGTACTGTGAATAGCCAGTTTACTATTTTGCTTGTGCGAACCCTGAAAAATCTTATATGGACTCTGATGAGAACCTCTGCATTAACTACCAAGACTGTACAACAATCTGCTAGTCACGATGGTATCACTAATACACCAAGGCTAAACTACAATCCTCCGGTGTTATGTTAAAATATTAAGATTTTTAGTGGTACTTACTACACCAATGTGGGTCAACAGTCCAGTAGTGTTTTATCATTATATAAACATTGAATTACTCTTCTTGAGTGTTATCACATTAACCCTTTCATTACTGTATTTACTTTGAGATGCTCTGTGTTTCTTTCAGTTACTTTAAATATATCAAAGAATTTAGTAAAATATCTTAGTTATCATTGAGCTAGTGTTAGGAACATAAATTGTGACTAAGGTTTGGTGGAAGATTTTAATTCAGAACTTTTGAAAACAAGACATTTGTAATCAGAGCCAGAGGCAGTTTTGGCCGGGTGGGTATAAAAAGGGTTAAAAATAAGTGACTTTAACCCTTTTGTTACCCTATTTCTGTTGAGATGCTCTGTGTTTCTTTCAATTAATTTTAAATATAACAAAGGATTTAGTAAAATAACTTAGTTATCCTTAAGCTAGTGTTAGAAACATAAATTGTGACTAAGGTTTGGTGGAAGATTTTAATTCAAAACTTACGAAAACAAGACATTTGTACTGGTTTCAGCCGGGTTGGTAACGAAAGGGCTAATATACCACTACTGAACCACTGTCCTCTGGTATCATTAATTCTCTACAAGAGTTAGGCTACACCAAATCTTGTATAATATCTATTTCTTTACTACCCACGAGGGGCTAAACACAGAGAGGACAAACAAGGACAGACAAACAGATTAAGTCGATTATATCGACCCCAGTACGCAACTGGTACTTATTTAATCGACCCTGAAAGGATGAAAGGCAAAGTCGACCTCGGCGGAATTTGAACTCAGAACGTAACGGCAGACGAAATACGGCTACGCATTTCACCTGTCGTGCTAATGTTTCTGCCAGCTCGCCGCCTTAACAGAAATGCCGTTCCCATGCCGGGAATCGAACCCGGGCCGCCTTGGTGAAAGCCAGGAATCCTAGTATCATTAATTCTCTACAAGATTTAGGCTACACCAAATCTTGTATAATATCTATTTCTTTACTATCCACAAGGGGCTAAACACAGAGGGGACAAACAAGGACAGACAAACAGATTAAGTCGATTATATCGACCCCAGTGCATAACTGGTACTTAATTTATTGACTCCGAAAGGATGAAAGGCAAAGCCGACCTTGGCGGAATTTGAACTCAGAACGTAACGGCAGACGAAATATGGCTACGCATTTCGCCTGGCATGCTACGTTTCTGTCAGCTCGCCGCCTTAACAGAAATGCTGTTCCTATGCCGGGAATCGAACCCGGGCCGCCTTGGTGAAAGCCAGGAATCCTAGTATCATTAATTCTCTACAAGATTTAGGCTACACCAAATCTTGTATAATATCTATTTCTTTACTATCCACAAGGGGCTAAACACAGAGGGGACAAACAAGGACAGACAAACAGATTAAGTCGATTATATCGACCCCAGTGCATAACTGGTACTTAATTTATTGACTCCGAAAGGATGAAAGGCAAAGCCGACCTTGGCGGAATTTGAACTCAGAACGTAACGGCAGACGAAATATGGCTACGCATTTCGCCTGGCATGCTACGTTTCTGTCAGCTCGCCGCCTTAACAGAAATGCTGTTCCTATGCCGGGAATCGAACCCTGGCCGCCTTGGTGAAAGCCAGGAATCCTAACCACTAGTCCACAATCTTGTATAATATCAGCTGTGGTCAGCAAGACTCTAATCAGAGTCTATAGGGAAACTTCGTGAAGGGGCCCCAGAGAAACTTTGAGTTGATACTTTAATTAGCAATGGCTTCAGTTGTGTGGTTGATTATATTTAGTTGTGCAGCTATGATAAAATTTGTTCCAGCCATGAATTTACAATCCTCCTTTCCTACACAGTGTACCTAAGACTGTGGAGGCGCATTGGCCCGGTGGTTAGTGCAGCAGACTCGCGGTCGTAGGATCGCGGTTCCGATTCCCAGACCGGGTGTTGTGAGTGTTTATTGAGCGAAAACACCTAAAGCTCCACGAGGCTCCGGCAGGGGATGGTGGTGATCCCTGCTGTACTCTTTCACCACAACTTTCTCTCTCACTCTTTCTTTCTGTTTCTGTTGTACCTGTATTTGAAGGGGCCGACCTTGTCACTCTCTCTGTCACGCTGAATATCCCCAAGAACTACGTTAAGGGTACACGTGTCTGTGGAGTGCTCAGCCACTTACACGTTAATTTCACGAGCAGGCTGTTCCGTTGATCGGATCAACCGGAATCCTCGTCGTCGTAACCGACGGAGTGCTTCCATCCATCATCACCTAAGACTATATGATACAATTTGTCCTTCTCTTGTTTTTTTTTTTATTTTATCGATCAACATCAATGGAATTTGTAGTTGTGATACCAGTGCCGTTGGCACGTAGGAGAGCCATCCGAATGTGGCCATAGCCAGCACCGCATCGACTGGCTTCCGTGCAGGTGGCACGTAATAAACACCATCCGATCATGGCCATTGCCAGCCTCGCCTGGCCTCCGTGCCGGTGGCACGTAAAAAGCACCATCCGAGCGTAGCCGTTCGCCAGCGTCGTCTGGCACCTGTGTCGGTGGCACGTAAAAAGCACCCACTACACTCACGGAGTGGTTGGTGTTAGGAAGAGCATCCAGCTGTAGAAACACTGCCAGATCTGACTGGCCTGGTGCAGCCTTCGGGTATCCCAGTCCCCAGTTGAACTGTCCAACCCATGCTAGCATGGAAAGCAGACGTTAAACGATGATGATGCTGATAAGCAGTTTCATCATCATCATCATCATCGTTTAACATCCGCTTTCCATGCTAGCATGGGTTGGACGGTTCAACTGGGGTCTGGCAAGCTCGAAGGCTGCACCAGGCCAGTCAGATCTGGCAGTGTTTCTACAGCTGGATGCCCTTCCTAACGCCAACCACTCCGAGAGTGTAGTGGGTGATTTTATGTGCCACCGACACAGGTGCCAGACGAGGCTGGCACACGGCCACGCTCGGATGGTGTTTTTATGTGCCACCGACACAGGTGCCAGACGAGGCTGGCGAACGGTCACGCTCGGATGTTGTTTGTTACGTGCCCACAGCACGGAGGCCAGTCGATGCGGTACTGGCTACGGTCACGTTCGGATGGTTTGAGAGGGAAATTTTGGTGTTATTTCTAACAGGTCAAATAACCATGCAGAGGCTCCCTCACATACCACAGTTTATCTTCGTTATTAGAACAAGCTGTAGATAAACATTTCTCCCTTAATCAAGTGGCCTGATTGATAAAGGTGTTTAACTTAGCAAGGCTTGACCGACTAACCCTATTGAATAGATAGCATCAGGTACCCTGTGTCTGCTGTAGACACACTATGTCTATACTCACCCCGCTGTCATCGACCCCTTTTCACTTCACAATGCTATTAAGATATCTGATTCCTTAAGAATGTGTGTATGTTGTAGGGAAGTATTTTCAAGGTGTATTAGAAATATTTATTATTAGCTCTCTGGCAGAAACGTTAGCATGCCGGGCGAGATGCGTAGCCGTATTTCGTCTGCCGTTACGTTCTGAGTTCAAATTCCGGCGAGGTCGGCTTTGCCTTTCATCCTTTCGCGGTTGATAAATTAAGTACCAGTTACTGGGGTCGATGTAATTTGATTGATTTGACTTGATATAGACTCTTCCATTGCCAAACAACTGTTTAAGTACACCAACTTTCTGTTGTTATGACAACCATTATGTTTGTCAGTGTAGTCACATGACAGTTTTAATTACGTAAACTTGCAGTGGTAATTAGATTTGTCAATGTGATCAAATGGCAGTTTTATTTACATAAGCTGTCATGTGACCAAATTGACGAACATTACCATTGTAATATTATGTAATTGAAACTGTCATGTGACCTCTGACTTAATTTACATAAATCAGTGCGGTCACATGACTTTATTTGCATAGCTCTATTGTTAATGGCAGTCACATGACAGTTTTATTTGCATAGCTGTGTTGTGATTGCAGGTTAATTAGGGTTTGTCTCATTAATTGTCATTGCTGTCTCTGTTAGGTTTCCATGGTGATGTCGTTATAGCAACAGGTTGTTGTTTGTGGGTCACATGCAGTTGTAGCAGCCTTTGATGCTGTGGGTCACACAACTCGATTTGATTTGCATAGTAGCGTTGTCACGGTAACAGTTACGATTCTTTCTCACCGTAACTGCTTCACTGACCCATTCTGGTTTCCATAGTAACCAGCAAAGAAAAACAGCGAAAGACCGTAAACCAGCACTAAAATTCCAGAATGTACGTAGAAGCATGGTGTAATGACATCATGTGATCTAGTTACCATGGTTACCATAAATCTCTGTGAAATACTCTTTACTCTTTTACTTGTTTCAGTCATTTGACTGCGGCCATGCTGGAGCACCGCCTTTAGTCGAGCAACTCGACCCCGGGACTTATTCTTTGTAAGCCTAATACTTATTCTATCGGTCTCTTTTGCCGAACCGCTAAGTGACAGGGACGTAAACACTCCAGCATCGGTTGTCAAGCAATGCTAGGGGGACAAACACAGACACACAAACACACACAAACACACATATATATATATATATACATATATACGACGGGCTTCTTTCAGTTTCCGTCTACCAAATCCATTCACAAGGCATTGGTCGGCCTGGGGCTATAGCAGAAGACACTTGCCCAAGATGCCACGCAGTGGGACTGAACCCGGAACCATGTGGTTGGTTAGCAAGCTACTTGCCACACAGCCACATTGATATTTTGAATTCAAAACAGGAAGAAAACTCCCTGAATTTTTTTATAACACTGTGTGATCACCATCATCATCATCATCATCATCATCATCATCGTTTAACATCTGTTTTCCATGCTAGCATGGGTTGGACAATTTGATTGAGGTCTGGCGAAACAGATGGCTGCACCAGACTCCAATCTGATCTGGCAGAGTTTCTACAGCTGGATGCCCTTCCTAACGCCAACCACTCCGAGAGGTCCAGTCAGGCAATACTAGCTACGGCCACGCTCAAATGGTGCTTTTTATGTGCCACCTGCACAGGAGCCAGTCCAGCGGCACTGGCAACGACCTCGCTCGAATTTTTTTTTCATGTGCCACTAGCACAAGTGCCAGTAAGGCGATGCAGGTAACGATCACACTCGAATGGTGCATTTTATATGCCACCAGTATGGAAGCCAGTTTGTTTCTCTGGCAACGATCACGCTCGGATGGTACTCTTAGCGCTCCGCTAGCACGGATGCCAGTCATCGAATTTGATCGCATGTAATACATAAGACATATTTCACTGGCGTCCTTGTATCATATATGATACGCATTCCCAATTTTTTTTCAACAACCAGAGTAACATGAGACTTATGAAAACAAAGCTTTTGTAGCAAGTCGCCATTTCAAAATAACGCACCAATGTGCAGTAGCTGGCAATGTAACGTAGTGTCGTATTGCCGAAGAAATATTATTGTTGTTTTTCCTTTGGTTAATATAACTGCTCAACTTGACTTTAAAGAATCGAAATCACATACATATATTCTTTAAGTAACTTTTAGTATCCTTATACTCTTTACTCTTTTACTTGTTTCAGTCATTTGACTGCAGCCATGCTGGAGCACCGCCTTTAGTCGAGCAAATCGACCCCAGGACTTATTCTTTGTAAGCCCAGTACTTATTCTATCGGTGTCTTTTGCCAAACCGCTAAGTGACTGGGACATAAACACACCAGCATCGGTTGTCAAGCGATGTTGGGGTGACAAACACACACACACACATACATATACACAAATACATATATATATATATATACATATATACGGCGGGCTTCTTTCAGTTTCCGTCTACCAAATCCACTCACAAGGCATTGGTCGGCCCGGGGCTATAGCAGAAGACACTTGCCCAAAGATGCCACGCAGTGGGACTGAACCCAGAACCATGTGGTTGGTTAGCAAGCTACTTACCACACAGTCACTCCTGCGCAGTTATATTAACCAATGGAAAAATGACAATATTTCTTCGGCAATACGACACTACGTTACATTGCCAGCTACCGCACATCAGCAGGAGTGGCTGTATGGTAAGTAGCTTGCTTACGAACCACATGGTTCCGGGTTCAGTCCCACTGCGTGGCACCTTGGGGAAGTGTCTTCTACTATAGCCTCGGGCCGACCAAAGCCATGTGAGTGGATTTGGTAGATGGAAACTGAAAGAAGCCCGTCGTATATATGTATATATATATATATATATATATGCATATGCGTGTGTGTGTGTGTTTGTGTGTCTGTGTTTGTCCCCCTAGCATTGCTTGACAACCGATGCTGGTGTGTTTACGTCCCCACTACTTAGCGGTTCGGCAAAAAGAGACCGATAAAATAAGTACTAGGCTTACAAAGAATAAGTCCTGGGGTTGATTTGATCGACTAAAGGCGGTGCTCCAGCATGGCTACTAAAAATCTGGAAACAAGAATGGATGTTTGAGGCAAACTTATGAAAATACTTTGGACAGGCAAAATGTTAACTAAAACAGAAGTGTTAAGAAATAACTGGTTAACGAAAATGAAAGATACGGAGATGTACTTGCATAGCAAGTGACCTGGTCTGAGATCGTGTGCTGGAACAAAAACAATTGCAGCGTGGAACGTGTTTATAAGCCATTTAAGGAACACACAAAAACCATTAGATTCACTTCAACATTTAAATTTAATTTCACTGGCTGTAGAAAAACTACCTCAAGAAATTCCCTGCAAGCATGGAAAAATGGATGTTAAAATAATAATTATTTCATAGGCTTAAGAGGAAAAATAAATCATTATCTTAATGACTAATTCTGGTCAAAAATGACAAGGGAGTCATTCCCTTAAATCCTTAATATGGTTAATCTCTATATACATAAACGGCAAAATCTCTGTCTGTGTGTGTGCGTCTCCTTTATACAAATCCACAATTTTTCAGTTAGAGGGCTTGCACTTTCTATGGTCATTCAAAACCGTCCAAAGGTGGTCGTGCACATCTTTACATTTCCCCAGTCACCCCGCAAATCTCTCTATATATAAACAGCAAAATGTCTGTGTGTGTGTCCTTTATACAAATCCACAATTTTTCAGTTAGAGGGCTTGCACTTTCTATGGTCATTCAAAACCATCCAAGGGTGGTCGTGCACATCTTTACATTTCCCCAGTCACCCCGCAAAGCCATTAAAAAAAATCAGTAGAAGTAATTTTTTTGTGAATTTTCTATCCAAAAACCCAATCAAAATGCCCGAAACTTGATACGCCAATTGAATGCCAGCTAGCTGTATGTGATTGGTCGGAGATCTGGACAGTACTCGCGTGTATGTGCGCACGCACGCAGCTGTATATGCATACACTAGCACTAATAGTGCTAGTTAGAAATAAAATGCAATGTTGAGTGGTTTTGATGTTTGGTTGTATAGGGATAACCCAAGTCATGTTTCCGTGTTATTACACCTCCTTTGTGAAGTGTAGTCTGATTGTCACTACAGATTCTTAGAATGACAAGAGAAATATATTGAGTTATGGTGAATGAACTCTGACGGGTGCAATAACTTTAAAAGACCAGCTGAGAAAACAGTAATCAGAGATGCCTGCTGCATAAAAAAAAAAGACTAGAACAAAAAAAAAAGCAAGTAATAGAATGAGTTTTAATGTGCTGTTTGGTGTGGATTTGTTGACTTGTTGAATGTAGATGTGGTGAAGGAGGGTGTCAGATGTTTTGGGGGAGGTGTTGTATGTATGTCAGTGACAATGGCTGGTAGTAGCTAGAGTGGAAATGGAGAGGTGTGGTGGTCGTGGTCGTGGGGCGGTTGTCTCTTGTTTTGTTACTCCTGTCTCAAAACATTGTGTATACATTTTTACAAGGTCACAGCTGTTTTTGCAATATGTGTAGGCATGTGTAATGAAAACGTGTGCATATTTTAAAATATTCATATTGATGTAGCCTTATGTAGCGAAGGTAAGGTAAGGTACAAGTGCACATGTAGCTGACATGGAGGTGCATGTGTTTGTGTATGTGTATATGTGCGTAGGAGTGTATATGTGTGGTAAGTAGCTTGCCTACCAACCACATGGTTCCGGGTTCAATCCCACTGTGTGGCATCTTGGGCAAGTGTCTTCTACTATAGCCTCGGGCCGACCAAAGCCTTGTGAGTGGATTTGGTAGATGGAAACTGAAAGAAGCCCGTCATATATATATATATGTGTGTGTGTTTGTGTGTCTGTGTTTGTCCCCCCTAGCATCGCTTGACAACCGATGCTGGTGTGTTTACGTCCCCGTCACTTAGCGGTTCGGCAAAAAGAGACCGATAGAATAAGTACTGGGCTTACAAAGAATATGTCCCGGGGTCGATTTGCTCGACTAAAGGCGGTGCTCCAGCATGGCCGCAGTCAAATGACTGAAACAAGTAAAAGAGTATTGTTATTATTATTATTGCTGTTTTAGTTGTTGCTTTAGTTCTTTTCTTATCCTTAATGTCCTCTATTTCCAGATCTCTACCAGATCACGATGGCTTACTCATACTGGTTGTGTGGAAAAGAAAAAGATATCGCCTGCTTTGATTTGTACTTTCGCAAAAACCCTTTCCACGGAGAATTCACCATTTTCGCTGGCCTTGAAGAGTGTGTTAGATTTCTTGAAAAGTTCCACTTCACAGATAGTGGTAAGTACAGAGGCAGCTCCAGGATTATTATTATTGTTATTTTTATTATTGTTATTGAGGCGGCAAGCTGGCAGGATGTTAGCATGCTGGGCAAAATATGTAGCAGGATGTCACCCGTCTTTAACCCTTTAGTGTTCAGATTATTCAATCAAACATAATGCTTATTGATTCCCATTGATTTGAATTAATCATGCATTATCTCATATCTTCAAGATGTTGATGGTGTAATTACTTAATGTAGAATAACATTGTAGGGTAGGTGTGAGAGCCTGGATCTGGTCAGTTTGAACATAAAACAGATTAAATATTTTGGCCGGATATGGCCAGTTTAAATACTAAAGGGTTAAGTTGAGTTTAAATTCCACCAAGGTCAACTTTGCCTTTCAGGGTCGATGAAATAACTGCCAGTTGGACTCTGAGGTTGGTATAAATGACTACTGCCCCTCCCAAATTTCAGGCCTTGTACCTTTAGTAGAAAGGATTATTATTATTATTATTAGTTTTCTGAAAGGTGGGTGAATTGTGCAAGAATGGCCAGTATAAATGGACCGATTCTGAGGTTTCGCCTGTAATTGAAAAGGAGAAAGGGGCTCTCTACCCACCTTTTGACCAGGCTCCCGTTGGCTTTTATGGGATTTTCCACCAGGAACTTTTCGTAACGCCTTTTTCGTTGTTATATTATTTGATTGTTACACTGTTTTTACACGATTTTTTCACAAACGGACAAAACCCTTTGTAACTTTTCATCCTGTTTTGTCCCTTTATGTTTTCCAATCATGTTTGTCAGCCCTTGTGGCCAATAAAAAGAATTAATTATTATTATTATTATTATTATTATTATTATTATTATTAGGGTGGTTAGTTGGCAGAATCGTTAGCACACCGGGCACAATGCTTAGCAGCATTTTGGCCATCTTTACATTATGTGCAGGCACATGGCTCAGTGGTTAGGGCGTCGAGCTTACGATTGTAAGGTTGTAAGTTTGAATCCCAGACCGGGCTGTGTGTTGTGTTCTTGAGCAAGACACTTTATTTCACGTTGCTCCAGTTCACTCAGCTGTAGAAATGAGTTGCGACGTCACAGGTGCCAAGCTGTATCGGCCCCTTTGCCTTTCCCTTGAATAACATCAGTAGCATAGAGAAGGGGTTGCCGGTATGCATGGGCGACTGCTGGTCTTCCGTAAACAACCTTGCCCAGACTTGTGCCTTGGAGGGTAACTTTCTTGGTTCAATCCCACTGTCAGTCATGACCGAAGAGGGTCTCAGCAACATTCTGGGTCCAAATTCCGCCATGTGGTTTCTTTAACAAGATGCCATTCCTAATGCCAACCACTGCACAGTGTACTGGGTGTTTTTTATGTGACACCAGCACCAAGTGTTTTTTGTATATATTATAATATATACAACACTCTGAGAGTGTTTACTACACTCTCGGAGTGGTTGGCGTTAGGAAGGGCATCCAGCTGTAGAAACTCTGCCAAATCAAGATTGGAGCCTGGTGCAACCATCTGGTTCGCCAGCCCTCAGTCAAAATCATCCAACCCATGCTAGCATGGAAAGCGGAGGTTAAACGATGATGATGATGATGAAGGCGGCGAGCTGGCAGAACCGTTAGCACGCCAGGCGAAATGCGTAGCTGTATTTCGTCTGCTGTTACGTTCTGAGTTCAAATTCCGCCAAGGTCGACTTTGCCTTTCATCCTTTCGGGGTCGATAAATTAAGTACCAGTTACGCACTGGGGTCGATGTAATCGACTTAATCCGTTTGTCTGTCCTTGTTTGTCTCCTCTGTGTGTAGCCCCTTGTGGGTAATAAAGAAACGGATGATGATGATGATATTATAAAAAGTATGAACTCTCTCATCATGAGTTCAAACCATCTTTTAGCATTTCATAGCTTGTTCACTGTGGGCCATAATGCTTAATTTAATGTTTATCTCTTTTTAAAATTTTTTTTAGATATTGACTACTTGAAGACTGTCCTGCCTGAACAAACCAACCCAGGATTCTTTGAGTATCTGAAGAACATGAATGTGAACAGTGTCACTCTTTGGGCCATTGATGAAGGCACGGTAGTGTTTCCGAAGGTACCACTCATTGTAGTCGAAGGGCCGTTACCTATTGTTCAGTTGCTGGAGACGTGTTTCTTAAATTTGGTTAACTATGCAAGGTAATAACAAAAGAATAATACATGTTGTTATTATTTTTGTTTCAGGTAAAGGACAAATAGATCACTGGTGAAGGGGAAGGACTCTTAAAAATCCATTTTGTTGGTTGGTCCTTATTTACAGCTCTGTAGACTGGGGCGACATGAACTGAAGTGTATTGCTCATGGACACTGCTACCCAGCCCCTAATGTAATTTGTAGCTTTAAAAAAAATCAAGCAACCAGAGGAACAGTTATATGATTACTCATCCAGCTGTGTCTCCCTTAAATCACTCACTGGCCCCACCTTTTTTTTTTTCCCCTCATAGGCGCAGAAGTGGCTGTGTGGTAAGTAGCTTGGTTACCAACCACATAGTTCCGGGTTCAGTCCCACTGCGTGGCACCTTGGGCAAGTGTCTTCTACTATAGCCTCGGGCCTAGTAAAGCCTTATGGGTGGATTTGGTAGACGGAAACTGAAAAGAAGCCCGTCGTATATATGTATATATGTGTGTGTTCAGATGTATGTTTGTGTGTCTGTGTTTGTCCCTCCAACATCGCTTGACAACCGATGCTGGTGTGTTTACGTCCCTGTTACTTAGCGGTTCGGCAAATGAGAACGATGGAATAAGTACTCGGCTTACAAAGAAGTCATGGGGTCGATTTGCTCGACTAAAGGCGGTGCTTATTCTTTGTAAGCCTAGTACTTATTCTATTGGTCTCTTTTGCCGAACTGCTAAGTTACGGGGACGTAAACATACCAGCATCAGTTGTCAAGCGATGTTGTCTAGCAGGCACACAAACATATACACATACACATATATATACACATATACGACTGGCTTCTTTCAGTTTCCGTCTACCAAATCCACTCACGAGGCTTTGGTCGGCCCGAGGCTATAGTAGAAGACACTTGCCCAAGGTGCCATGCAGTGGGACTGAACCCGGAACCATGTGGTCGGTAAACAAGCTACTTACCACACAGCCACTCCAATGCCTATATATATATATATATATATATATATGATGGGCTTCTTTCAGTTTCCGTCTACCAAATCCACTCACGAGGCTTTGGTCGGCCCGAGGCTATAGTAGAAGACACTTGCCCAAGGTGCCATGCAGTGGGACTGAACCCGGAACCATGTGGTCGGTAAACAAGCTACTTACCACACAGCCACTCCAATGCCTATATATATATATATATATATATATATGATGGGCTTCTTTCAGTTTCCGTCTACCAAATCCACTCACAAGGCTTTGGTTGACCCGAGGCTATAGCAGAAGACACTTGCCCAAGGCGCCACGCAGTGGGACTGAACCCGGAACCATGTGGTTGGTAAGCAAGCCACTTACCACACAGCCACTCCTACACCTATATTAATTTGTATTAATGAATATGTCTCCTATGATTTCTATTTCCAGCCTGGTCGCTACCAATGCTGTACGTTTCCGATTGGCTGCTGGTTTCGATATGAAGTTGTTTGAGTTTGGACTGAGAAGGGCCCAGGGGCCAGACGGGGGTATGTCTGCGTCACGATACTGCTACATGGGAGGTAGGTTATCATCACTGTCAGCATTTGTCTGTCATAATCATCATCATCATCATCACAATCGTCATCATCATCGTCATCATCATCATTGTCGTCATCATCATTGTCGTCATCATCATCATTGTCGTCATCATTGTCGTCATCATCATCGTCGACGTCATCATCATCGTCGTCGTCATCATCATTGTCATCAACATCGTCATCATCGTCGTCGTCATCATCATTGTCATCATCATCATCGTCATCATCATCATCATTGTCGTCGTCATCATCATCGTCGTCATTGTTGTCGTCATCATCATCGTCGTCATTGTTGTCGTCATCATCATCGTCGTCATTGTTGTCGTCATCATCATCGTCGTTATTGTTGTCGTCATCATCATCGTCGTCATCATTGTTGTCGTCATCATCGTCGTCATCATCATCATCGTCGTCGTCATCATCATTGTCATCACAATCATCATCATCATTGTCATCGTCGTCATCATCATCATCATCGTCGTCGTTTAACATCAGTTTTCCATGCTAGCATGGGTTGGACAGTTCGACCGGGTTCTGGGAAGCTAGGAGGCTGCGCCAGGCTCCAGTCTGATCTGGCAGTGTTTCTACAGCTGGATGCCCTTCCTAATGCCAACCACTCCGTGAGTGTAGTGGATGCTTTTTACGTGCCACTGGCACAGAAGCCAGTCAAGGCAGCGCTGGCATCGGCCACGTTCGGATGGTGCTTTTTACGTGCCACTGGCACAGAAGCCAGTCAAGGCGGAGCTGGCATTGGCCATGTTCGGATGGTGCTTTTTACGTGCCACTGGCACAGAAGCCAGTCAAGGCGGCGCTGGCATCGGCCACCTTCGGATGGTGCTTTTTACATGCCACCGGCACAGAAGCCAGTCAAGGCGGCGCTAGCATCGGCCACGGTCGGATGGTGCTATTTACATGCCACTGGCACAGAAGCCAGTCAAGGCGGCGCTGGCATCAGCCACGTTCGCATGGTGCTTTTTACATACCACCGGCACAGGTATCACAACTACAATTTCCATTTGATATTTATTTTGATGTTGATGTACTTGACACAATAGTTCTCCTCAAGCACAGCAGGTCACAACAAATATTTCAGGAATGGTGTATCCAGAACTACATTATTCAATGTACCATTAGCATGATAGTGTGTGTTTTGAGGGGAATTTGATGGCTATTTCTAGCAATTTGCATCACACTACAGATTTGTCAGTGCTCATGATCCTTTATATTTTTCCCTGATTATTAAAGAATTACTGCAATTTGTCTTGAGGGTCTTCCTCAATTACAGATGGACAGCCATTATATATGTATATGTATAGAAAATATTCCTCACTGGCAGATTCGTTAGCACGCCGGGCGAAATGCTTAGCGGTATTTCGTCTGCTGCTACGTTCTGAGTTAAAATTCCGCTGAGGTCGACTTTGCCTTTCATCCTTTCGGGATTGATTAAATAAGTACCAGTTACATAATGGGGTCGATATAATCGATTTAATCCATTCGTCTGTCTTGTTTGTCCTCTATGTGTTTAGCCCCTTGTGGGCAGTAAAGAAATAGGTATTTTGTCTGCCGCTACGTTCTGAGTTCAAATTCCGCCGAGGTCGACTTTGCCTTTCATCCTTTCGGGGTTGATTAAATAAATACCAGTTATGTACTGGGGTTGATCTCATTCTCGCTCACAACATCATAAGTGGAAAGTGTAACCTCTCGAAAGAGCTGCGGGGCTGCGGGGTCACTCCGAAAAGCTCTATCTACGACGATTTCATCTCAATCGAAGGAGAAGGGCTTTCTCCATCCGGGTTGCGAATCCGTGGAATAAGCTGCCGGACAGGATAGAGAAGATGCCAATGACCGCTAGGTTCAAAGTCTCTCTTGACCAGAAATGGCCTGAACTCTTTGTATGACCACCCTCCCTGTACATAACTCCCTGTCCCCCTACATGGCCTTGCTTTTGCTTTTTGAGCCAATAAAAATTAAATTAAATTTAAAAAAATTAAAATCAATTGACTTAATCCATTTGTCTGTCCTTGTTTGTCCCCTCTGTGTGTAGCCCCTTGTGGGCAGTAAAGAAATAAGAAAATATTCCTCACTGAATTCCATCTGATCTGTGTGAGCATTTGAAAAGTAGACATTGAAATTATGAAGATGATGATGATGATGGTATTGTTTTATACTTCTATTTTTTTTTTTACCCTTTTTGTTTTCTTTTTTTTCTAGGTTTTGATGGGACCAGTAATGTATTGGCTGGGAAATTCTTTGACATTCCTGTGAAGGGAACACACGCTCATGCTTTTGTAAACTCTTTCATTAACCTCAGCAGTCTTAAGAGCAGAGTAAGGGCAGCTTGCTTTCCTTGCTTTTTCTTTCTGTTTTTCTTTCTAATTTTAAAGTTGTTGTTGTTATTTAAGCCTGCTACACTATCTACTCTTTTACTTGTTTCAGTCATTTGACTGCGGCCATGCTGGAGCACCGCCTTTAGTCGAGCAAATCGACCGGGGGACTTATTCTTTGTAAGCCCAGTACTTATTCTATCGGTCTCTTTTGCCGAACCGCTAAGTGACGGCGACGTAAACACACCAGCATCGGTTGTCAAGCAATGCTACGGGGACAAACACAGACGCACAAACATATACACACACAAACATATATATATATGTATATATATATATATATATATATATATATATACATATATACGACAGGCTTCTTTCAGTTTCCATCTACCAAATCCACTCACAAGGCTTTGGTTGGTCCGAGGCTATAGCAGAAGACACTTGCCCAAGATGCCACGCAGTGGGACTGAACCCGGAACCATGTGGTTTGTTAGCAAGCATATTGTTACCACGTTAACAAGTGATTTGGTACTTCAGTGTACTTTAAATGTACCTTAAAAAAATTTTTCCACTCACTTTAATTTACATGCCCAAACAGTGTCTGGTGAAAACGTGGGTGTCCTTTAAAGCAGTGCTTCACAGTGAGGTATCATCGTTCATCATCCGCTTTCCATTCTGGCATGGGTTGGACGGTTCGACTGGGGTCTGGGAAGCCAGAAGGCTGCACCAGGCCCAGTCTGATCTGGCAATGTTTCTACGGCTGGATGCCCTTCCTAACGCCAACCACTCTATGAGTGTAGTGGATGCTTTTTACGTGCCAGGGGAGGCTGGCAAATGGCCCTAGGCTGGCAGAAAACATAAAAACAAAAATATAGAAGTTCAAACTATTTTTCGAACAACGAAAACACAGAGAAGTGTGTATCTTTGTATCTGTGTTAGTTCCCCCTGCACTGTTTGACAACTGGTGTTGGTCTGTTTGTGTCCCTGTAACTTAGTAGCTCAGCTAAAAGAGGCCGAAAGAATTAGCGCTAGGCTTTAAAACAATATGCCCAAAAGTGGTTTTGTTTGACTGAAACCCTTCAAGGCAGTGCCCCAGTGTGGTTGCAGTTGAGTAACTGAAACAAATAAAAGGTATCTAGGTCATTGAGTAACTGTATGGACAATTCCTCTTTTGTTTTGGGGAGCAGGAAAGAGGAGAAAGTATCCCCTACATTTTTGGCAGGGAACTGAGAAGAGTAACTTTGTCCTTTTTTAGTAAAGGGTTAAAAAGAGTCATTTTCAACTATATTGGTAATGGTCCATCTATCCGCTCAGTCGAAGTCGACTCTCGGTTACTCGATGGATCAGTGTCCTCCGGTCAGTTCTATCCTGGGCCGCTTCTTTCAGATTGGCTATATCCATTCCGGTATCACTCTCGATGGTGTCAAGCCAGCGGGTTCTTGGTCGGCCTCTTCCTCTCTTGCCATTGACCATTCCGAGCATGATGTCCTTCTCCAGGGATTCTCTCCGCATAATATGACCGAAATATGTCCAATCTATGCTTGGTGATCCTAGCTTCTAGCGACATTTTCAGCCTGATCTGCTTAAGATATATATATATATATATATATATATATCCGTGCAGTCAAAGTCGACTCTCGCTTACTCGATGGATCAGTGTCCTCCGGTCAGTTCTATCCTGGGCCGCTTCTTTCAGATTGGCTATGTCCATTCCGGTATCCCTCTTGATGGTAATAGTCAGGGAGATTTATTTTGTACTCTTTTGGTAGGGAGTAGCTTAGGGGAGTGATTGATTTTTTCATTATTATATTTTTTATTGTTTCATTCTTTCTTTTTCTTTCTTCCTTCAGACTCTAAAGAAGAACAATTCCGATGAAATAGTAGATTTCCTTAGTTTGTGCTTGGAATGGCAGTCTCGATTATGTAATCAATTAGGTAGTGTATTTTTCTTAATTATTTTAATTACACTCATAATATGCATAAACATGGGGATTAAGTGAAGAACTTATGTATTTCAATCACACACACACATTCATACATGTGTCTACAAGTGCAACCCAAAACCAAAAAAAAAAAAAAAAATGGATTCTACCATTTGCTCGACTAAAGGCGGTGCTCCAGCATGGCCACAGTCAAATGACTGAAACAAGTAAAAGAGTAAAAGAGTATTAGAATCCAGTAATTTTTTGCCAGCTGATCATGCAATTACTGATTTCACCAAGTGGACTCTGAATAAACTGACTGTCAAAGCAACATATAAATGTCTTTTCATTGGTGAAGCTTAACAATCTGGTCTCTCTTCGCTAGCTGATCATGCAATTACTGATTTCACCAAGTGGACTCTGAATAAACTGACTGTCAAAGCAACATATAAATGTCTTTTCATTGGTGAAGCTTAACAATCTGGTCTCTTCGCTAGCTGATCATGCAATTACTGATTTCACCAAGTGGACTCTGAATAAACTGACTGTCAAAGCAGCATATAAATGTCTTTTCATTGGTGAAGCTTAACAATCTGGTCTCTCTTCATGTCCATGAGAATAAGAGGCAGGTCATCAGTAGATAAACCACTTCTGATCACATTTAACATAATTCAGTGTCACACTAAAATTCTTCTATGTTTATGACTAAGAATAACTCTAAATTATGAATATAAATAGGAAGAAAAAAAAAGTAAGCTGCAATGTAAATGAGAAAGATGTTATTAAAGTGTAAATTGTACATGGTGTTTCAAAAGTCACTGATGGGTTTCAATTTTTAATAACTTCCTTAACTTTACAAATAAATGCATGAATTTTTGATACAATATAAAAGACATAATGAAAATTTAATATGCACAAGTCAAATTTTGAAACACCACCACATCACATATGAAAAATGACATCACTTTAATGGCAGCCATTTTAGAAATCACATCGAAGCAGACATTGGAGCTTGGCACAGTTCTCCAACTCTTCAGCTCCTGACATATTGTCCAAACCAGTGTTTCTCAACTTTTTTGCCCTTGCCTGACCCTTAAAATAAATTACATGTCTCAAGGAACCCCTGCATAAAAATAATTATATACCGTATCTTTCTGATATGTCTTTCATCATAGTTCACGTGGTAAATATCATATATATATATATATATATATATATATGTACATATATACACAAGGGTACTACATGAGTACCTATATCGCTAATGATAGAAGTCAAAAAATACTTCTGTACCACTGAAAAGTCACAAATCCATTACAGACAAGATAGGAAAAAATATCAGTGAACAATTATAATGTCTTACCTCAAATGGGTCAACCTGGTACCGGTTTGGAATATTAATGCCACCTAGGCGCGTGATTTCTCATCAGCCAAATATATATATATATATATATGTAGTTGTTCTATTTTATTGATAATATAATAGGTTAAATAAGATAATGTCTATATTACAATAACCAATAATATGTTGTGTCAGCCTCGTCTGGCACCTGTGTCGGTGGCACATAAAAACACCATCCGAGCGTGGCCGTTCGCCAGCCTCGTCTGGCACCTGTGTCGGTGGCACATAAAATCACCCACTATACTCTCGGAGTGGTTGGCGTTAGGAAGGGCATCCAGCTGTAGAAACACTGCCAGATCTGACTGGCCTGGTGCAGCCTTCGGGCTCCCCAGACTCCAGTTGAACCGTCCAACCCATGCTAGCATGGAAAGCAGACGTTAAATGATGATGATGATGATGATGTATAGTGATGTTACGATCATGAAATTAGCATTAGATTATCTCACCCTTTCTCGTGGAACCTTGGCTGGGAAACGCTGGTCCGACCCATGCCTTCCATTGAAGACAGACAAATGATGAAGATGATATAAAATTATCATAATCTTTAAATTATCATCATCTTTAAAATTATCATCATCATAATCAGCCGTAACAGAATACTACAAGACATTTAACCCTTTAGTGTTTAAACTGGCCAAATCCAGCCCAATATATTCTACATGTTTTATATTCAAACTGGCGATGTCTAGCCTCTCACACCTAACCTACAATGCCACTCTAAAAATAAGTAATCACATAATTGAAACCTCAAAGCTGTAAGATGATCCAGGATTAATTCAAAAAGGGTGGTGAGCTGGCAGAATCGTTAGCACGCCGAGCGAAATGCTTTGTGGTATTTCGTCTGCCGTTACGTTCTGAGTTCAAATTCCGCCGAGGTCGACTTTGCCTTTCATCTTTTCGGGGTCGATAAATTAAGTACCAGTTACGCACTGGGGGGGTCGATGTAATCGACTTAATCCGTTTGTCTGTCCTTGTTTGTCCCCTCTATATTAGCCCCTTGTGTGTAGTAAAGAAATAGGTATTTCGTCTGCCGTTACGTTCTGAGTTCAAATTCCGCCGAGGTCGACTTTGCCTTTCATCCTTTCGGGGTCGATAAATTAAGTACCAGTTACGCACTGGGGGTCGATGTAATCGACTTAATCCGCTTGTCTGTCCTTGTTTGTCCCCTCTATGTTTAGCCCCTTGTGGGTAGTAAAGAAATAAGGATTAATTCAAAACAATTTGAGTGAAAAAGTATTACATTTAACAGAGTAATCTGAACACTAAAGGGTTAATCTGATTGTCCAGTAATTCTACAATCAACAATCGTTACCAATACACATATTCTTCATTATTCTTCATTACATTCTTCTTTTTTGTTTCATCTACTTCTTCATCTCATCTCTGACACATTGCATTTTTGGTTTTTCTTTTTTTTTTGTTTCTATGTTCTTCAAGGATTCTTCAAAGACCAAGTGAATGAAGGTGAACTGGCAGCATTTTGTTCCTATGCCATATCTTTCCCCAACCAGTTCTTGGCACTCATTGACACCTACGACGTAGTCAAGTATGAGAACTTCATCTGAATATTTGTTCTTGTTGTTGTTGTTCTTCTTCTTCATTCTCTGCTTACTATTGTTGCTGTTTTTGTTGTTGCTATTTTTTTTTTATAGCCCCAGGTCAGTTTGGATCCAGTAGACCTATGACCAAAGGTATTCCAGTTATGAACAATCAAAATCGAAATCAATCAACATCAATGGAATTGTAGCTGTGATACCAGTGCTGGTGGCATGTAAGAGAACCATCCGAACGTGGCCGTTACCAGCGCCGCCCCGACTGGCCTCCGTGCTGGTGACACATAGAAAGCACCATCCGATTGTGGCCGTTTGCCAGACTCGTCTGGCACCTGTGCCGGTGGCACGTAAAAAGCACCATCCGATTGTGGCCGTTTGCCAGACTCGTCTGGCACCTATGCCGGTGGCACATAAAAAGCACCATCCGATTGTGGCCGTTTGCCAGACTCGTCTGGCACCTGTGCTGGTGGTATGTAAAAAGCACCCACTACACTCACGGAGTGGTTGGCCTTAGGAAGGGCATCCAGCTGTAGAAACACTGCCAGATCAAACTGGGCCTGGCGCAGCCTACTAGCTTGCCAGTCCCCAGTTAAACCGTCCAACCCATGCTAGTATGGAAAGCGGACGTTAAACGATGATGATGATGATGATGAATATCTCCCATCCTTTTCAGTTTCCAAAGCAGTGGGTGGCTCAAAGGTCACAGAGATCTGACAAAGGTCACTAAGGTTTGCCAGCCACAGCGTGAGACATCCTGATCTCATTTCTCCAAGACTTGTGTTCTGGAAACTCATGTATGGTAATTTCACAACTGGTGCTTGGAAGATAACATGTGGCCATGCTGAGGCAGGGTACCATAGCACTGATCAGGTACACTCTGGGGTACTGGGTTAGTTCATGTTTAGGGGTCTTGTCTTGAGAGCCTCTCAGTTGCTCTAACGGCCTCAACTTTTATTTGACACAACCTCTGTCATGTGCAAAGGAGAAAGCCATGCCCCCCCCCCCCCAAAAAAAAAAAGACACCAGCTTTCAGATCTTGAAAATAAAATAAATGAAATTTTGAAGAAAATTAAAAATATTACTTAAACCTTTTCTCTAATTTTGACTTACACATTTTCATGTAGGACTTCAATGATTTCGGCGATATATGTAATGCATAAAGACAGGATGGTTGTTTCTGGAATGTCTTTGATCATAAGTCTGCTCAGTCAGGGCTGATTTGGGGCTAAACAACAACAGCTGATAAATTATATGTTTGAGCGGTGCATTTTCAGTTGGTTTGCTACATCTCTTGTATCCATACTTTACATTGAGTACATCATATGAAGTTTATACCTACTTCTTTCCTACATAATGAGCAAACCCCATTTCCCTGAAGGTACCAGGGTCCCGTCTTCTTCCCCGCTTACTAAAACCTTTGAATTCGTTAGGTTTACTTTAAGGCTCCATTCCTGGAATTTCTTCCCTAATTACATAATTTTACAGAAAATTTTTAAAATATTCCAATATTCCACACAAGTCAGGAGGTGTGGAAAAATTAAAATAATAAGAAAATGTGTTTTTCCTTTTATACCGCATTGAAATAATTCCAAAATATATTATTACAGTTTGGGATCACAGCCCATACGTCCCCTGACCAATTCAGGATCACAGCATATAGGTACACTGTGGGTAATAAAGAAATATATAATGTGGGTGGAGAACACAATACATAGCGCTTCTAGAATTCAGTTTTACTGATGGGGTAGGGTGTTTTCAAGAACCTTTTATAGTGTGTGAAAAAGCACCCAGTACACCCTGTGATGTGGTTGGCATAAGGAAGTGCATCCAGCCATAAAAGCCTTGCGAAAGTAGACTTTGGAGGTCAACACAGCCCTGCAGCTTAGTAAATCCTTCCAAGCCATTCAGCTTGTGCCAGCATGGAAAATGAATGTTGAATGATAATGGTGATAATCGGTTTGTAATATTGTATGGGAAGGTGAACGAGGAGATGGGTGGGGTGGGGGGCAGACTACCAAAATGGGTAGAGTTGAAGGGTAGATGAGCTGGCGGGGAGGTAGAAGGGTGCAGAAGTGTTGGGAGAGCAAGCTGCAGGAGTAATAAAGACGATACAGTTGTCAGTGTGGGAGGGCAGAGAGAAGGATGGCATGGTTGGTTTTCTGCAGGAGCTGGGCGGGGTAAGGAGAAGAGGCAAGCCTAACGCCTGAGGTAGGGGACGAGTCACTATAATGTAAGGCGGCAAGCTGGCAGAATCGTTAGCACGCCGGGTGAAATGCTTAGCCGTATTTCGTCTGCCGTTACGTTCTGAGTTCAAATTCCGCCGAGGTCGACTTTGCCTTTCATCCTTTCAGGGTTGATAAATTAAGTACCAGTTATGCATTGGGGTCGATATAATCGACTTAATCCATTTGTCTGTCCTTGTTTGTCCTCTCTGTGTTTAGACCCTTGTGGGTAGTAAAGAAACAGATATTTCGTCTGCCGTTACGTTCTAAGTTCAAATTCCGCCAAGGTCGACTTTGCCTTTCATCCTTTCGGGGTCGATAAATTAAGTACCAGTTACACACTGGGGGTTGATGTAATCGCCTTAATACCTCTGCCTGTCCTTGTTTATCCCCTCTATGTTTAGCCCCTTGTGGGTAATAAAGAAATATATAATGTGGGTGGAGAACACAATACATAGCACTTCCAGAATTCAGTTTTACTGATGGGGTAGGGTGTTTTCAAGAAGCTCATATTGCCAGAGATCCCAGTCGTCTGCCATCTCCTTTGTTAGTCTCAGGCTCCAGATGTCACCCGTAACCACTTCATCCCATGTCTCTGGTTATCTTTTTCACAAGTTCCAGCCACATTATACAGCTGTCTTCTTCCAAACATGTCCATACCAGTGCAGTCTTCTTTCTTTACACACAGCAACTGATACCTCTAATGTCCAGTTTTTTACTCAACGCTTTCGTACTAATTATTTTCATGTACACTCACATTACACATTCAGCAGAGCATGCTCGCTTCATTTCTTTTCAATATACTCAGTTCCCCATGTTTCACTACCATGCAGCATTGCAGTTCTGACACAAGCATCATGCAATCTGCCCTTTACTCTCAATGAAAAGATCTTTGTTGTTAGCAGTGATAGTAGCTCTCTGAACTTCCTCCAACTTGTCCCTGTGAACTTGTTGTCCTTCTGAAGACCTGTTGAGGCAAGTGAAAATCAAAATCGATCAACATCAATGGAAATTGTAGCTGTGAAAACCAGTGCCGGTGGCACATTAGAGAATCATCTGAACGTGGCCGTTGCCAGCGCTGCCCCAACTGGCCTCCGTGCCGGTGGCACGTAAAAAGCACCATCCGATTGTGGCCATTGCCAGCCTCACCTGGCCCCCATGTCGGTGGAACGTAAAAAGCACCATTCGATTGTGGCCATTGCCAGCCTCGTCTGGCACCTGTGCTGGCGGCATGTAAAAAGCACCCACTACACTCACGGAGTGGTTGGTGTTAGGCAGGGCATCCTGCTGTTGAAACATTGCCAGATCAAACTGGGCCTGGTGCAGCCTTCTGGCTTCCCAGACCCCAGTTGAACCATCCAACCCATGCCAGCATGGAAAACGGACGTTAAACGATGATGATAATGATGATGTAGCTCCTATCAACTACTTCTTGTGAGACTCAGTTTCTGGTGTACTCATACGAACTACTCCATATGAAGCTTTCATTTTCAGTTGGTTTGCTACATCTCTTGTGTCCATAGCTTACATTGAGTACAGCACATGAAGTTTATACCTACTTCCTTCCTACATAATGAGCAAAGCCATTTCCCTGAAGGTACCAGGGTCCCGTCTTCTTCCCAGCTTACTAAAACCTTTGAATTTGTTAGGTTTACTTTAAGGCTCCATTCCTGAAGCTATGGACGCAAGAGATGTAGCAAACCAACTGAAAATGAAAGCTTCAAATGGAGCAGTTCGTATGAGCACACCAGAAACTGAGTCTCACTAGAAGTAGTCGATAGCAGCTCTGAAAGTACAGGAGCTACAGGGACAACAAATTGGAGGAAGTGTGGTGTGTTTACGTCCCCGTAACTTAGCAGTTCGGCAAAAGAGACCGATAGAATAAGTCCTAGGCTTACAAAGAATAAGTCCTGGGGTAGATTTGCTCGACTAAAGGCGGTGCTCCAGCATGGCCACAGTCAAATGACTGAAACAAGTAAAAGAGTAAAAGAGAAAAGAGAATAAGTAGAATAAGTACTAGGTTTACAAAGAATAAGTCCCGGGGTCGATTTGCTCGACTAAAGGCGGTGCTCCAGCATGGCCACAGTCGAATGACTGAAACAAGTAAAAGAGTAAAAAAAGGAGTATCCATAATTACAAAAATACATAGTTTCAAACTGGTTTAACATCTTTGTTCCACACATATGTGTGTGTATGAGTGTATGTGTTTGTGTGATTGGATGATCATGGGTGAACTAATTTTTTTCATCATAACTCTTCTTAACTAGAATTGATCTGGGACTAGATGACTACTGTTGATATTTATTTTTTTTTAATTAATAACTTCTGTTTTTTTTTTTTTTTTTTTTTTTGCCTTTTTCTTTTCTAGGAGTGGCTTACCCAACTTTCTCACAGTGGCACTTGCCCTGCACGCAATTGGCTACAAAGCTCAAGGTGTTAGAATCGACAGTGGAGATCTGGCTTACCTTTCCACCATCTCTCGGCAAGAATTCGAAAAGGTAGCTACAATGTACGTAACCATGGTGATGCATTCTTACCTTCCTTCCTTCCTTTCTTTCTTACACTGCCATTTGGGTAGAGTAGAAGTAGTGGGTAGTCATACCCTATTGTATGTGTTCTTAGGTTGCAGAGCATTCACCTCAATTATTGGTCCCTCAGTTCTTTTGTTGCTGGTTTTGGGCCTGAAGAATATGTTTAAGAACATCAAAACTTCTAATTCTTGTTAATGTTCCCCTATTTAACTGGAAGCAATCTTTACAGCATTTATCCAAGACAGTTGACACCTCTCACTTGCAGTTTCACCATTATTCTGGTGTAAAAAGAAGTAAAGATAAAATAAAATGAAATTTTTATCTCTTCCTGGCTGGTCCATTCTGGAGAGGAATTAAAAGATATTCTTTGCAGAGAAATGTTGACTTAAATCTGGTGAGAGATGCTGTTAGATTGCTGGTTCAAGCCTTGGGAAAAATTAATTGATGATATTAGCAAGAATGTTGGCTCAAGTCTTGAAGAGAATTGATCTGTGATGTCAGCAAGACTGTCACGGCTCAAGCATGGAGAGAAATTAATTGATGATATTAGCAAAAATGTTGGCTCAAGTCTGGAAGAGAATTGATCTGTGATGTCAGCAAGACTGTCACGGCTCATGTATGGAGAGAAATTAATTGATGATATTAGCAAAAATCTTGGCTCAAGCCTGGAAGAGAATTGATCCCTGATGTCAGCAAGACTGTCACAGCTCATGTATGGAGAGAAATTAATTGATGATATTAGCAAAAATGTTGGCTCAAGCCTGGAAGAAAATTGATCCCAGATGTCAGCAAGACTGTCACAGCTCATGTATGGAGAGAAATTAATTGATGATATTAGCAAAAATGTTGGCTCAAGTCTGGAAGAGAATCGATCTGTGATGTTAGCAAGACTGTCACGGCTCAAATATGGAAAGAAATTATTAATTGATGGCATTAAGTAGGAATTTCAAATCAAGGAACTCAAAAGCACCACTCCTTGAGGATGCAACATTTATTATCAACAATAATATTTTCTTTTTCTTATATATGCACAAGGCCACACTTTTGAGAGAAAGGAGGTACGTGATTCCTTCAACCACAGCATTTGATTGGTTCTCTTTTTTATTGTTTGGACTCTGAAATGTGAAGAGCCAAAACTAAATCTTGCAAGGCATTTTGTCCAACCTAAATGACTGAGTCTGCCACAATATTTTGATAATGAATTTTTTTTTTTTCGTTTTTATGATTTCTAACTTTGATAAATTTTGGGAACGGTATGTTTATCGAAGCGGACCCAGTACAATAACTGGTACTATTATTTACCCTGGTCTAACAAAAAGTGAAGTGTTTTAACACTGAATCTAAAATGATGTTATGTAATATCACAGCTTACTTTTTTGTCAAGTGCTCTCCAGATTCTACTATTCACCATTCTTATTATTATCATAATAGTAATAATGGTTTCACATTTTGGCACAAGGCCAGAAATTTTTGCAGAAATGGGGTACTCAATTACATCGACTTCAGCACATGACTGGTGCTTTCTTTTACTGATCCCTAAAGGATGAAGGCAAAGTTAACCTTGGTGGGATTTGAACTAAGAATATAAAGTGCAGGAAGAAATGGTACAAAGCATTTTGTCAGGTGAAGTAATGATTCTTCACAGGTACAAAATTTGGTGGGCAGGCTTTAGTCAAATGTACCTCAGCACTCAACTGGCACTTTAATTTATTGACCTAAGAGAAGAAAGGCAAAATATTGACTTCAGAATTTTAAAAACTAATACCTCATCAATGCCTATGTGCCTCTCTTCTGCCTCTCCTTCCCACTTACCGTCTTTTTGGTACATGTACCTACTCAACTGATCTTGTTTTCCATTAAACTCAACATACTTGCCAGTATCTGCCAGCCCCTTCCTCAATGCCCCCACCCTATTTTTATATCTGTACCAATTCAACGGACCTTGTTTTTTACTAAGCTCAGCATACTTACCAGCATCAACTAACTCCTTCCTCGTCACCTCCATCTTTACATTATGTGTGCGCCAATTCAACTGACCATCTTGATATTAAACGTAACCAAACGGTACTTCTTCCCACTTACCCATTTCGTATTTGTGTCCCAAATAACAAGACTACTATTTTTTTTGCCAATGTAGAACTTCACTACTTTTCTCAGATTCTACTTTTTATCTGATTGATGTGGATTTCAATTCTATTGCTATTATTGCTGTTGGATTTAACTACTAACCTAAAACATTCAGTACATTAGCTTTATTCAAAATGTTTGGAAAGAGATCATGAAGTGGAAGTGACAGCACAATTGTTAAAAGATGTAAGCAGTGTATATTAGACTTTAAATTTCATATTTTATAAATACTAGCCATATCGCCCGGCATTGCTCAGGTTTGTTTCAACTCTTTAGAATTGGAATTTTTTACAATATTTTACAATATGTAGCTTGTTATTCTCTTTAAGTGAACATTTTTCTGGTTGAAATACACCAAAAAGTGACGACACAGCAGTCAAAAAATCGTTAAAAAAATAGGGATTTTCATAGAAAAAAAGAACCTTTTTGATGTAAATAATTTTTGGTGTTAACATGGTCTAATTTGAATTTTTTCTTCTACGGAAGGAAGAGCAAGCCTTCTTCTATCATACTCTCGATTTTGGTCAACTTGCGCCGTGGGGTCTTGGAGGAGATAGTGTTAGCTGAAGGCTACCAAACCTGCCACACACAGACAACTTTATATATATACTAGCAGTATAGCCCGGCATTGCTCGGGTTTGTTTCGACCCTTTAGAATTGGAATTTTTGAAAAGTAAAACTTTTGCATTATGTATCTTTTTATTCTCTTTAAGTAAACATTTTTCTGGTTGAAATACACTGAAAAATGGCGACGCAGCAGTAAAAAAAATCATAAAAAATAGGAATTTTCATAGAAAAAAAAGAACCTTTTTGATGTAAATAATTTTTGGTGTTAACAAGAAACTTGTTCCGGTCTGTCTATCATATTTGAACCTCCCAACATCTAGTCTAAACCCACCTCCCACTCAGTCACCAAAGCTGGTACCATGGAAAATGCACCCAGTACACTCTGTAAAGTGGTTGACATTAGGAGGAGCATCCAGCCATGCAAGCCAAGCGATGACACAGTCCACCATCTTGTCATATCTTTTCAAACTGTCCAGCTCGAGTCAGCATGGTAGACAAAACGTTAAGTGATTACGATGATTTAATCAAAATTTAATTACATACGCATAATAGATTGTTATAATGTACTATGTATGTGTGTGTGTGTATATATATATGTATGTATATGTGTGTGTATATATATATATGTGTGTGTGTGTGTGTGTATATATATATGTGTGTGTGTGTATATATATATGTGTGTGTGTGTGTATATATATGTGTGTGTGTGTATATATATGTGTGTGTGTGTGTGTGTATATATGTGTGTGCATATATATGTATGTGTGTGTATATATGTGTGTGTGTGCATATATATGTATGTGTGTGTATATATATGTGTGTGTGTGTATATATATGGTGTGTGTGTATATATATATGCATATATATATGCATATATATATATGTGCATATATATATATATATGCATATATATATATGTGCATATATATATATATATGCATATATATATATATGCATATATATATATATATATGCATATATAATATATATATATGCATATATATAATATATATGCATATAATATATATATATTATATATGCATATATATATATATATATGCATATATATATATATATGCATATATATATGTGTATATATATATATATTTAATGAAAACTAATTAAAGTATTGTTATGGACAGAAGGGAATGTTCTATATATATATATATATATATATATATATATATATATATATATAACATTATAACACTTTGTTGTATCTTTGTGTCTCTCTCTCTCTCTATATATATATATATATATATATTTAATTAAGCTATTGTTATGAACAGTAGGGAGTGTTCCAATGTAAAAGATACCTGTTGAGTGAAACCCCAGCCCCTTTGCCCTCCCATAGTTTTAACAAAACTACTTACAAGGTGAGCGTCAGTCATTTATTGTTAATGCTTTTCTTTCTCAGGTTTAACATCCCAGTATTTGGCAAGTTTACCATCGTAGCCAGCAATGACATCAACGAGGATACGATCCATTCTCTAAACCAGCAGGTATGTTTTAACGATTTGTTAATGATACAGTTTACACCTGTCTTTTGTTGTGGTCTCATATTGTCCTGTATATGTCCATCTTTTATCGCAGTTTGTGTCTTTTTTTTTCTTCCTTTCTACTTTTATTTCACTTTGTTTTGTCTTTCTTGGGTTTATTATTCAGTATAATTATACTGGAGTGGGCAGGGACTAAAGCTGTAGAGATAAGCTTTTTGGTAGACTCTATTCCACAGTTTGGTTTCAATTCTCTGGTTGTAGGTGTTTCACTTTTCATTTCATTCCCCACTGGTTATGACGTTAATCCTCTTATCTAGATTTAACCCTTTTGAACCTAACTCACCTGAGGCTATCACTAGTTCCCTGGATACAAACCTCTTGTCTCAAATGATTTAAATTAAATTCTATGGAGTCTCAAATGATCTAAATTAAATTCTATGGATATATAAACTAAACTAATTCTATGGATACACACTTCTTGTCTAAAAAATGATCATGTTCATTTTTGTTTCAAATGCCAGCTTAATAATGATAGTTATTTTACTAAATTTTTCATAATTTAAAAAACTAATTGAATTAAAGGCAGTTTTTCCTAACAAATATGGTAACAAAAGGGTTAATTATGACAAAGTTGTTTTCCTAAATTTTTCATTATTTTCAAAATAATTCATTTAAAAGCAGTGAATTTCAACAAAAAAATATGCTCCAAAAGCGTTAATAATGACAGTTATTTCACTAAGTTCTTCAGTATTTTCAAAACTGAAAAGACTGTGTATTTCTGCAGAAAAAGGGTTAAATTGGGACCAGTTGGATATGGCAGGGGGTCAACAGAATTTAAATTTAATTCATTTTTTTCTAAATTGTTTTTTGTTTCTTTCTTTTCCGCCTATTTTTCAAATTTTATTCGTAGCAAAACATTTTTGCTCGTAAACTAAAATTAGAGAAATATGAAGGAAAGCACATTAAACATTTTTTATTATTAAATGGAAATAATATATTTTTAAATTTGTAAGTAATATATTTGATAAGCATTCGTGCGTGATCGTTACCTGCATTGCCTTACTGTCACTTGTGCTGGTGGCATGTGAAAAAATATTCAAGCGAGGTCGTTGCCAGTGCCGCTGGACTGGCTCCTGTGCCGGTGGCACATAAAAAACACCATTTGAGCGTGGCCGTTGCCAGTGCTGCTTGACTGGTCCTTGTGCCAGTGGCACGTAAAAAGCACCCACTACACTCTCGGAGTGGTTAGCGTTAGGAAGGGCATCTAGCCGTAGAAACTCTTCCAGATCAGATTGGAGTCTGGTGCAGCCATCTGGCACGTAAAAAGCACCCACTACACTCTCAGAGTGGTTAGCGTTAGGAAGGGCATCTAGCCATAGAAACTCTTCCAGATCAGATTGGAGTCTGGTGCAGCCATCTGGTTCGCCAGGCCTCAGTCAAATTGTCCAACCCATGCTAGCATGGAAAGTAGATGTTAAACGATGATGATGATGATGATGATTAGTATAGATACTCTTTTCTCTTTTACTCTTTTACTTGTTTCAGTCATTTGACTGCGGCCATGCTGGAGCACCGCCTTTAGTCGAGCAAAATCGACCCCGGGACTTATTCTTTGTAAGCCCAGTACTTATTCTATCGGTCTCTTTTGCCGAACCGCTAAGTAACGCGGACATAAACACACCAGCATCGGTTGTCAAGCAATGCTAGGGGGACAAACACAGACACACAAACACATACACACACACATATATATATATATATATATATATATATATATATAGGGAAGCTTTATATATATATATATATATATATATATATACGACAGGCTTCTTTTTAGTTTCCGTCTACCAAATCCACTCACAAGGCATTGGTCGGCCCGGGGCTATAGCAGAAGACACTTGCCCAAGATGCCACACAGTGGGACTGAACCCGGAACCATGTGGCTGGTTAGCAAGCTACTTACCACATAGCCACTCCTGTGCCTGTTTTTTTTTTTTTTTTTTTATTAAATCCAGGTCATTTTAACCCTTTAGTATTTAAACCAGTCATATCCAGCCCGACCAAATTCTTCCTGTCTTACGTTCAAACCACCCAGATCTGGCTTCTGGCAAAGTCATTTTAAAAATAATCAATCACACATCATCAACATCTTGAAGCTATGAGATAATACAGGATTAATTCAAAACAATGTGAATAAATAAGCATTATACTTGACAAAGTAATCTGAATGCTTGAGGGTTAATCCGGCTGATTTTTCTCAGGTAATTTTTAAGTAGATTAAGTATCGTTGGGTATGTTAACTTATCCTCTGATTTATCCCCCTCCTGTGTGATTCTGAAAAGTATCCATGTTTTTATTTCAATTTTACTTATTGAAATTAAATTTTAAATTCTTTCCATGAAAATTCATTTGAAATTTAAATTGGTGAAAATATCTTTCTTTTTAGTTAATTTTGATTTAGAAGTTAAATATCTCTATTTTATTTTATTTTTTTCGAATTCTATTTAAAAAATAAAAATCTCGACTGTCCATCTTAACTCTCTCTTCATTTCGTTTGACGTAAAAAAAAAATGGGTTTTTTTTTTTCTTTTTTTTTTTTATTACTAAAATCCTGTCTGTTTTATCAATTTGAAATTTCAAAAGTAAAAAGTAAATTTTAAAAAAAGAAAACCTGAAAATTAAGAAGTTAAAAGGAAAAAGATTTGAAATTGAATCTCTCCTGTTTGATTTAAACTTAAGACCAGTGTGTTATAGAATTCACCATTCCTTAAGCTTGTCATTTGGCTTATGCTGCCACTAGAACTTTTGAAACGTCCCTTCTCTTGGATCTCCTACTCATTTTGTCTTCAAAGATTTAGAACTCTTGAGATGTGCCTTATTCCTTGCCTTTGTTATATTCTTACAAGAAGAAACAGCGCTGCTTACTACTTTAATGACATACCAACCCACCCAAGAACTCCCCTGGTTCTATGATACAAACCTCTTGTTTTAAAGTAATCTAAATTAAAAATCTTCTATGAAAATTTCATGTAAATTTAAATTCCAGATACTAGTTTAACACTTTTGTTACCATATTTCTGTTAACCCTTTTGTTACCAACCCAGCTGAAACCGGCTCTGGCTCTGAGTATAAGTGTCTTGTTTCCATAAGTTTTGAATTAAACTTACTCACAATTTATGTTCCTAACTCTAGCTGAATGATGACTAAGTTATTTTACTAAATTCTTTGTAATATTTAAAGTAACTGAAAGAAATACAGAGCATTTCAAAATATATACAGTAATGAAAGGGTTAAAGCACACTGTTTCCTCCTCAAGCCATGCTTGACTCATAAGGGCCGGTTTCTCGGTTTCCATGGGGTATAGGTTCCCCACCTGGACAGGACGCCAGTCCGTCGCAGGTGAGCTGCAAGATGCAGGAGGAAAGAGTGAGAGAAAGTTGTGGCGAAAGAGTCAGCAGAAGTTCGCCACCACCTTCTACCGGAGTCACGTAGAGCTTAGGTGTTTCACTCATAAACACACACATTGGCCAGTCTGAGATTCGAACTTGCGATCCCTCGACCACGAGTCTGCTGCTCTAACCACTAGGCCATGTACCTCCACTAATAAATGTGCCCTTTTTAAAGCCTAGCCAGGCTCATGGGCCTAGTTTCCCGGTTTCAATAGCGTATGTGTTCCCCAGCTGGACTGGACGCCAGTCCATCGCAGTGTTACTCATTTTTGCCAGCTGAGTGGACTGGAGCAACATGAAATGAAGTGTTTTGCTCGAGAACACAACGCGTTGCCTGGTCCAGGAATCGAAACCACAATCTTACGATCATGATGCTGACACCCTAACCACTAAGCCATGCACCTCCACTTCTGCCCTTTTAAAGCCTAGCCAAGCTCATGGGCCTGGTTTCTCAGTTTCTATGGCGTATGTGTTCCCCAGCTGGACGGGAGGCCAGTCCATTGCTGTGTTACTCATTTTTGCCAGCTGAGTGGACTGGAGCAACGTGAAATGAAGCGTTTTGCTCAAGAACACAACACAACACAACGCGTCGCCCGGTCCAGGAATCGAAACCACAATCTTACGATCATGGTGCTAACACCCTAACCACTAAGCCACATGCATCCACTACACTGCTTCTGTTCAATTAATTTTGAAAATAATGAAGAATTAATAAAATAACTCAATATTGAGCTGATGTTTGAAACTAATTAACGAGGAATTTTGATGGAAATTTTTAATTTCAATCACTTTGAAATAAGGAATTTGTATCATAGAACTTAGGATGGTATCAGAAGGGTTAATAATAACAAAAATCTTTTCTTAAATTCTTTGTTGTTTTTCCAAATTAACTGAAATGAAGGCAGTATTTGGCAAGAGAAATATGGTAATGAAAGGGTTAACGAACTGCAACGTGATTAATTGCCTCAGGGTGGGAGGAGGCAACTTGTGTCCAGAACTTTTTGAATGCAAAATAAAAAAACAAAATATTTGCAAGTGTGAGCCCTGTGAGTCAGAGTGGCCGTTCCAACACATCTCCCTTGCTGTCCACTGGGGTAATACCTTTTGCATTTTGTCTGCTGGTACCATGGGGCTGTCTGAATTACGGAAAATTGAGAGAACATAAGAATTTTGTAGCTTATTACACAAACAATAAACCCTTACAACCCTTCATGCATAAATATCAAGCAAAACCCCTATATACAATAATCTACAATGTTTAGTAATAATTAAAATGAAGTCAAAAAGAAAAAAAATAACTAAAGCTATTTCCTTGTAAATCACAAAAAGGCCACATATTTCTTATGATTCACAAAGGGGACGAAATGTAAAGATCTCCCTCTGGAGTAGGGAGTTAGTTTTTCAGAAGTGTAGGAAGGGCATCCAGCCGTAGAAACATTGCCAGATCAGACTGGGCCTGGTGCAGCCTTCTGGCTTCCCAGACCCCAGTTGAACCGTCCGACCCATGCTAGCATGGAAAGCGGACGCTAAACGATGATGATGATGATGTTGATGACAGTTTCTTAAAGAAATAATTGAATTTAACACTGTAAAGTAAAGAAAACTTTTCTCAGGCTGGAGTTCCTTCTTTGACTTTCTCTTCTGCCACTTATCGCAAAATGATAAACCCAAATTAACAAACATACTAAATAATCACTAATGACCATATATGTTCGGTGATGCAAACAGGAAAATAGAAGTCACTCAAAATGAGTGTATACTTTTTTACTTGTTTCAGTCATTTGACTGCGGCCATGCTGGAGCACCGCCTTTAGTCGAGCAAATCGACCCCGGGACTTATTCTTTGTAAGCCCAGTACTTATTCTATCGGTCTCTTTTTGCCGAACCGCTAAATGACGGGGACGTAAACACACCAGCATCGGTTGTCAAGCAATGCTAGGGGAACAAACATCGACAAACACACACACACATAAATATATAAGAAAACCATCCGAACGTGGCCGTAGCCGGTACCGCATTGACTGGCCTCCGTGCTGTGGGCACGTAACAAGCACCATCCGATCGTGGCCGTTTGCCAGCCTCATCTGGCACCTGTGTCGGTGGCACATAAAAACACCATCCGAGCGTGGCCGTCTGCCAGCCTCGTCTGGCACCTGTGTCGGTGTCACATAAAAAACACCATCCGAGCGTGGCCGTCTGCCAGCCTCGTCTGGCACCTGTGTCGGTGGCACATAAAAAACACCATCCGAGCGTGGCCGTCTGCCAGCCTCGTCTGGCACCTGTGTCGGTGGCACATAAAAAACACCATCCGAGCGTGGCCGTCTGCCAGCCTCGTCTGGCACCTGTGTCGGTGTCACATAAAAAACACCATCGAGCGTGGCCGTCTGCCAGCCTCGTCTGGCACCTGTGTCGGTGGCACATAAAAAACACCATCCGAGCGTGGCCGTCTGCCAGCCTCGTCTGGCACCTGTGTCGGTGGCACATAAAAAACACCATCCGAGCGTGGCGTCTGCCAGCCTCGTCTGGCACCTGTGTCGGTGTCACATAAAAAACCATCCGAGCGTGGCCGTCTGCCAGCCTCGTCTGGCACCTGTGTCGGTGGCACATAAAAAACACCATCCGAGCGTGGCCGTTTGTCAGCCTCGTCTGGCACCTGTGTCGGTGGCACATAAAATCACCCACTACACTCTCGGAGTGGTTGGCGTTAGGAAGGGCATCCAGCTGTAGAAACACTGCCAGATCTGACTGGACTGGTGCAGCTTTCGGGCTCCCCAGACCCCAGTTGAACCGTCCAACCCATGCTAGCATGGAAAGCGGACGTTAAATGATGATGATGATGATGATGATGATGACATATATACGACAGGCTTCTTTCAGTTTCCGTCTACCAAATCCACTCACAAAGCATTGGTCGGCCTGGGGCTATAGCAGAAGACACTTGCCCAAGATGCCACGCAGTGGGACTGAACCCGGAACCATGTGGTTGGTTAGCAAGCTACTTACCACACAGCCACTCCTGCGCCTATGTATATATTTTATTATTGTTGTTATGATTACTAATTGACTTAAGTCACTGACTGACTCAAGGGCTGAGAGTCTCATGCTCTGATAAGTGACAATGCACAAAACTCAGTTTTTGAGTCATTCTGTAATTTCTGACAATTAAAAATTAAAAAATAAATAAGAGCCATGTATGAAGATTTCTCCAAATATCTCTCTCTATTTTGTCTCTTTTTTTTTTTCTCTACATCCTTAGTAAACATATTGCAATGGTATTATACCAAAATGATAAACATAGGCACAGGAGTTGCTGTGTGGTAAGTAGCTGGCTTACCAACCACATGGTTCTGGGTTCAGTCCCACTGCGTGGCACCTTGGGCAAGTGTCTTCTGCTATAGCCCCGGGCCAACCAATGCCTTGTGAGTGGATTTGGTAGATGGAAACTGAAAGAAGCCTATCGTATATATATATATATATATATATATAATATATATGTATGTATATAAAAAGGCGGCGAGCTGGCAGAAACGTTAGCACGCCGGGCGAAATGCGTTGCCGTATTTCGTCTGCCGTTACGTTCCGAGTTCAAATTCCACCGAGGTCGACTTTGCCTTTCATCCTTCCGAGGTCGATAAATTAAGTACCAGTTACGCACTGGGGTCGATGTAATCGACTTAATCCGTTTGTCTGTCCTTGTTTGTCTCCTCTGTGTTTAGCCCCTTGTGGGTAGTAAAGAAATATATATGTATGTATGTATGTGTATGTGTTTGTGTGTCTGTGTTTGTCCCCCTAGCATTGCTTGACAACCGATGCTGGTGTGTTTACGTCCCTGCCACTTAGCAGTTTGGCAAAAGGGACCGATAGAATAAGTACTGAACTTACAAAGAATAAGTCCCGGGGTCGATTTGCTCGACTAAAAAAAAGGCGGTGCTCCAACATGGCCGCAGTCAAATGACTGAAACAAGTAAAAGAGAGAGAGAGAGAGCCATATATGAAGATTTCTCCAAATCTCTCTCTCTCTTCTTTGTCTCTTTCTTTTTCTCTCCATCCTTAGTAAACGTATTGCAATGGTAATATATACCAAAAGGATAAACATAGGCACAGGAGTTGCTGTGTGGTAAGTAGCTGGCTTACCAACCACATGGTTCTGGATTCTTAGGCAAGTGTCTTCTGCTATAGCCTTGTGAGTGGATTTGGGAGATGGAAACTGAAAGAAGCCTGTTGAGTGTGTGTGTGTGTATGTGTTTGTGTATCTGTGTTTCCCCCCCCCCAACCCCTATCACTTGACAACCAATGCTGGTGTGTTTACGTCCCCCGTAACTTAGCAGTTCAGCAATAGAGACCGATAGAATAAGTACTAGGCTTACAAAGAATAAGTCCTGGGGGTAGATTTGTTCGGCTAAAATTCTGTGCTCCAGCATGGCCGCAGTCAAATGACCGAAACAAATAAAAGAATGGTAAATGACTTTAACAACATAACATGAATATTCTCTCACGTCTCTTTAATCTCTTTCTCTTTCTCTTCTCTCAACAAACACCTGTATTACAAAGGTGTTATACCAAGACGGTTTAAAAAACAAAAACAATGTTTTATAAAAGTCATAATTATAAGTGAATGGTTGTATACTGTCAATCTAACAAGAACGTGACAGTAGGGGGTACACCACCGCTGTATAGCCCTAGGAAGCATCGAACGCCTCCTGATAGCTTTGACACATTTTTTCCCTGTGTCCTTATATACATATACGAAGGGGAGACAAACACCCCCGGCCGCCAAGACAACGATCCTGAAACACGGTGTCCCTAGATGCAGTTCCGGCGGCCGGGGGTGTTTGTCTCCCCTTCGTATATGTATATAAGGACACAGGGAAAAAATGTGTCAAAGCTATCAGGAGGCGTTCGATGCTTCCTAGGGCTACACAGCGGTGGTGTACCCCCTACTGTCACGTTCTTGTTAGATTGACAGTATACAACCATTCTATCGCCCCACCACCGTACATGTCTCTACGAGAGATTTAGAAATTCAATATTTCTTATAATTATAAGTATTAATCAGCTAAATATGAAAATATCCCGTTATAAATTCTCTCTCTACCCTCTATAATCTCTGCACTTCATCAATAAATATATTATAGTTGTCTGGCAGATTTATAATGTAGAGCAGAAGTTCTCAGTCCTAGAAGACCTGGCAAGCCAAGTGAGACCATAACCTTGTGGCCTATGCCAGGGGTGTAACCAGCCCACTTATGTGTACCTTTCCTTCATTGGACATTAAACTCTGCTTGTGAAGACCTGTTGAGGCAAGTGAAATCAAAATCAAATACAATGACTGGCATCTGTGCTAGTGGAGCGCTAAGAGCACCATCTGAGCATGATCGTTGACAGAGCAGCTGACTGGCTTCTGTGCTGGTGGCACGTAAAAAGCACCATTCGAGCGTGATCGTTGCCAGTGTCTCCCTAGTGGCATGTGAAAAAACATTCGAGTGAGGTCGTTGCGAGTGCCGCTGGACTGGCTCCTGTGCAGGTGGCACATAAAAAGCACCATTCGAGCGTGATCGTTGCCAGTGTCGCCCCAGTGGCACGTGAAAAAACATTCAAGTGAGGTCGTTCCCAGTGCCGCTGGACTGGCTCCTGTGCAGGTGGCACATAAGAAGCACCATTTGAGTGTGATCATTACCAGCGTCGCCCTAGTGGCACGTGAAAAAACATTCGAGTGAGGTCGTTGCCAGTGCCGCTGGACTGGCTCCTGTGCAGGTGGCACATAAAAAGCACCATTTGAGCGTGGCCATTGCCAGTACCTCCTGACTGGCCTTCGTACCGGTGACACATAAAAGCACTCACTACACTCTTAGAGTGGTTGGCATTAGGAAGGGCATCCAGCTGTAGAAACCAGGTCAAGATTGGAGCCTGTTGCAGCCATCTGGTTTGCCAGTCCTCAGTCAAATCGTCCAACCCATGCTAGCATGGAAAGCAGATGTTAAACGATGATGATGATGATAACAGATTTATTTCTCTTTGTAAACTTGGGTGTCTTCAATTTTCGACTCATCATCAACCACTGGATGTCACTGTCTCAAGTCCTAGGACTCATACGACCAGTTATCCAGTTTCCATGACACAGAAGTAACCAAGGTCAAAATGTTCTCCCCCCCCCCTGATCAGGATGCCGGTCCATCACAAGGTTACCTATTTACAGCTGAGTGGACTGGGGTTATATGAAATGAAGTGTTTTGCCCAAGAACACAACACACTGCCCAGTCCAGAAATTGAAACCATGACCCTGTAATTGTGAGTGCAACACACTGACCATTAGGCCACATACATGTCACTCTTCAATTCTTACCGTTTTTTTTAATTGTCTGCCACCTGGTGAGTTTTATCACATTACATTTTTAAAGTGAAAATCAAAGCAGTTTAGGAAATTATAAATTTTTGTTTTAATTGCTAACAAGACAAGAATAGTTCCTTCTCTCAGTAGATTATAAAACTGTTGTTTGATATAACGGTCAAGTTTGTTGTGGAGAAGGTTTTCAGCCTTGGCCATTAAAGAGGCATACAAATGATATTAAAATAAAATCAAATCAAAATGTTATGAACTCTTCCTAACATAAAACTGCTGTTTCATTTAACGACTGCTTTTGCCTGTGAGCAAATCAATTCACACACACGTACACACAAACACAACACAGATTTACACATATGTGATTATGTGATAGTGTTTGTATCATCCTAGACTTTGCGTGTGGTTGTTGATTGTAAACAAATGCTTTGTTGATGGCATTGTTTTCTTACAATGCACCATAGAAGAATGTTCAGACTTCTTGACGTATCTTGTAATCTTTGGAAACAAAAGCGCTCATTTATATGGTGTTTGTAGTTCTTTGTATAAAATATATCCAGGTTGTTTGTTGTACAATAGACTGGGAGATTATTCCCTTGCTTGGAAATAAGTGGAGGTTGCAAGCATTGAAAAGTAGACATTATGATGATGATGATACTATACAATGTACTGGGAACATGCTTCCCCTGTTTGGAATTCATTCCCAGTTGCATCTCTGTTTGAATTTTTTCTTATTAGATTCGAAATCTAAGTGCTTTCCTGTTTGAGAATCTCCAATTTAGCCAGAGGCATTTAACAACAACAAAAATGGTAAAATGGAAACAAACCCATTCTACAATGGCAGAATTCATCATCTTCATGATTTAACATCTGTTGTCCATGCTAGCGTGGGTTGGATGGTTTGACCAGGGCTGGTAAGCTGGAAGGCTGTACCAGACTCTAGTCTGATTTGATATGGTTTCTACAGCTGGATGCCCTTCCTACTGCCAACCACTCCAAAAGTGTAATGGATGCTTTTACGTGCCACTGGCATGGGTGCCATTTATGTGACACAATTGTCTTCCACAATTATGATTTCACTTGGCTTGATGTCTTAATCCCATTTTCATTCTGTGTTCAAATCTCCAGCGATACTTTACTTACTTTACTTTACTTACTTGTTTCAGTCATTTGACTGCGGCCATGCTGTAGCACCACCTTTAGTCGAGCAAATCAACCCTGGGACTTATTCTTTGTAAGCCCAGTACTTATTCTATCGGTCTCTTTTGCCGAACCGCTAATTGACGGGGACTTATTCTTTGTAAGCCCAGTACTTATTCTATCGGTCTCTTTTGCCGAACCGCTAAGTGACGGGGACGTAAACACACCAGCATCGGTTGTCAAGCAATGCTAGGGGGACAAACACACACACACATATATACATATATACGACAGGCTTCTTTCAGTTTCCGTCTACCAAATCCACTCACAAGGCATTGGTCGGCCCGGGGCTATAGCAGAAGACACTTGCCCAAGATGCCACGCAGTGGGACTGAACCCGGAACCATGTGGTTGGTTAGCAAGCTACTTACCACACAGCCACTCCTGTGCCTAACTTTGTCTTTTGCTCGCCCGGAGTTTGTAAAATTGTTAGTTTCTGAATCGATTAGATTGACGACTCCTGCACCCCCACCACACTCCAACCCCTAGTATTTGTAAGTTTGTGCCAATTTAGAAAATACCACCATCATCGTAATCTTCTTTCAGCATCAGGCTTCCTATTTCCTTATTACCCACAAGGGGCTAAACATCGAGGGGGACAAACAAGGACAGACAAAGGGATTAAGTCGATTACATCGACCCCCAGTGCACAACTGGTACTTAATTTATCGATCCCGAAAGGATGAAAGGCAAAGTCGACCTCGGCGGAATTTGAACTCAGAACGTAACAGCAGACGAAATACCTATTTCTTTACTACCCACAAGGGGCTAAACATAGAGGGGACAAACGAGGACAGACAAAGGGATTAAGTCGATTACATCGACCCCAGTGCACAACTGGTACTTAGTTTATCGATCCTGAAAGGATGAAAGGCAAAGTCGACCTCGGCGGAATTTGAACTCAGAACGTAACGGCAGACGAAATACCTATTTCTTTACTACCCACAAGGGGCTAAACAAACAGTGATAGACATAAACCAATACGTAAATAACAAATAATATAAATATAATTAATATAATATATATATAAAATTAATATTTTTTTTCAAAAAGTATTAAAATAATGATAAATATAATAATAATAAGTAAATACCCATATATTTGATACTTATATTACTTATTATTATAATACTTATTATTATAATACTTATTTTTTATTATATTTATCATTCTTTTTATACTTTTTGAAAAAAAAAATTTTATTTTATATCATCATCATCATCATCGTTTAACGTCCATTTTCCATGCTAGCATGGGTTGGACGGTTCTACTGGGGTCTGTGAAGTCAGAAGAACCGTCCAACCCATGCTAGCATGGAAAACGGACACTAATATATATATTATATTAATTATATTTATATTATTTGTTATTTATGTATTGGTTTATATCTATCACTGTTTGAGTTACCTAATAGTGGTTTTATCTCTAATTCATATATATATATATATATATATATATATATATATATATATATATATATATATATATATATTGGATTGGCAAGATTGTAATTTCGTTTTTCGCAAATAGATAGTTATGATTTTTTTGAATGACATTTGTCAATGTTATGACTTTTTCTTTTTGACATTGATAACCATTACTTTTAGCTTGCTTTAGAAGCAAATTGCGTGTAATTTTGTTTACAGCTGTTAGTTCAGTGTCAGTTTTAACATGGGGTGCAAAAATGAACATTTTCACCATATTTTGCTTTTTTATTTCCGTAAAGGCAAGAAAGCTGCTGAGGCTCACAAAGAGATGTGTGAAGTTAATGGTGTTGATTGCTTAACAGAATGCACATGTCAGAAATTGTTTTTAAAAATCTGTTCTGGAGATTTTTCACTCAATGATGACCAATATTCTGGTCGACCCACTGAAGTTGATGCTGACTGAATCAACGCCATAATTGAATCTGATTGTCATATAACTGAGCGAGAGATTGCAGAGAGGTGAAATGTATCATACACAACTATTGAAAATCACTTAAAATGCCTTGGACTTGTTAAGGAGCTCAATATTTGGGTTTCAAATAAATTGAAAGAGATTAACTTAACACAACAAATCAATATTTCTGATATGCATCTCAGACGCAATGAAATCAACCTTTTTTTTTAAATGAATCATCACTGGGAATGAAAGATGGATTGTCTACAATAATATCAATCAAAAATGACCATGGTCTAAGCATAATGAACCAGCACAAACCACACTGAAAGCTGAATTGCATTTGATGGGATTACAAAGGGCTTGTATATTTTGAGCTGCTTCCAAGGAACCAAATGATCAATTCAGATGTTTACTGTCAATAACTAATGAAACTGGAGGAAGCGATCAAAGAAAAACGACCAGAATTGGCAAATCGTAAAGGAATCATGCTCCACCATGACAACGCTAGACCGCACACATCTTTGCTAACTCGTGAAAAATTATTGGAGCTTGGTTGGGAAGTGGTGTCACATCCACCATATAGCCCTGACTTTACGGCATCAGATTACCATTTATTTCAAAGTTTGCAAAATTCTTTGAATGGTAAAACTTTCAATAATGATGATGACGACCTGAAATCACACTTGCTTCAGTTTTTGGCTGATAAGAACCAGAAACTCTATGAGCACAGAATCATGAAGTTGCCAGAAAGATGGCAAAATGCCATCGGACAAAATGGAAAATATATAATTGATTAAATCTCATTCTTTGTATGAAAAAAAAATTACTTTTATTTCACACTAAAAACCGAAATTACTTTCTTGCCAACCTAATATATATATATATATGTATATATATGTATATATATATATATATATGTATGTATATATATATATATATATATATATATATATAATTTCAACAATTGAGGGTAAAATTAATTAATTAATTAATCAATTTCACCAAGTATTCAGTATGCAAAGGGACCATTTAAGGCAAATTCAAATTATTACATTATATAAAAGGGCTTAGTAAAATAAATTACTTTGCCGCATACTGAACTCGTTAGAAATAGCAGCTAAAAGAACTATTTCTAACACTTAAAGAAAACCTCTCTCATATAGTGCTTGCTCAATTCAACCCAAGAAAGTATGAGGGTAGAGACATTAAAAAATCAATGCAAAGGTTATTTGAGTACGTACGTTTCAAGATTAGCCAAATTCGACCCTTCTCTCATCAGCTCAGAATGCCCTTGTTTGAGTTTGAAAACACTGAAAATGGGAGCATACCCTTTCGGCTTGTTATCGTTTCTGAAGATCTGTTCCCAACTAACAGTGCTAGCTAACTCAAAAATGCAAGAGAAAAATTTCTGTTCTCCCCTTTCCACCAGCGTGGGCTAAAATCAGCAAACACTATTTTTTTTCGGTAAAATCCAAGACAAATAAGTAGAGAGAGATGAATTATAATTTCAACAATTGAGGGTAAAATTAATTAATTAATTAATCAATTTCACCAAGTATTCAGTATGCAAAGGGACCATTTAAGGCAAATTCAAATTATTACATTATATAAAAGGGCTTAGTAAAATAAATTACTTTGCCGCATACTGAACTCGTTAGAAATAGCAGCTAAAAGAACTATTTCTAACACTTAAAGAAAACCTCTCTCATATAGTGCTTGCTCAATTCAACCCAAGAAAGTATGAGGGTAGAGACATTAAAAAATCAAATGCAAAGGTTATTTGAGTACGTACGTTTCAAGATTAGCCAAATTCGACCCTTCTCTCATCAGCTCAGAATGCCCTTGTTTGAGTTTGAAAACACTGAAAATGGGAGCATACCCTTTCGGCTTGTTATCGTTTCTGAAGATCTGTTCCCAACTAACAGTGCTAGCTAACTCAAAAATGCAAGAGAAAAATTTCTGTTCTCCCCTTTCCACCAGCGTGGGCTAAAATCAGCAAACACTATCTTTTTTTCGGTAAAATCCAAGACAAATAAGTAGAGAGAGATGAATTATAATTTCAACAATTGAGGGTAAAATTAATTAATTAATTAATCAATTTCACCAAGTATTCAGTATGCAAAGGGACCATTTAAGGCAAATTCAAATTATTACATTATATAAAAGGGCTTAGTAAAATAAATTACTTTGCCGCATACTGAACTCGTTAGAAATAGCAGCTAAAAGAACTATTCTAACACTTAAAGAAAACCTCTCTCATATAGTGCTTGCTCAATTCAACCCAAGAAAGTATGAGGGTAGAGACATTAAAAAATCAAATGCAAAGGTTATTTGAGTACGTACGTTTCAAGATTAGCCAAATTCGACCCTTCTCTCATCAGCTCAGAATGCCCTTGTTTGAGTTTGAAAACACTGAAAATGGGAGCATACCCTTCGGCTTGTTATCGTTTCTGAAGATCTGTTCCCAACTAACAGTGCTAGCTAACTCAAAAATGCAAGAGAAAAATTTCTGTTCTCCCCTTTCCACCAGCGTGGGCTAAAATCAGCAAACACTATCTTTTTTTCCGTAAAATCCAAGACAAATAAGTAGAGAGAGATGAATTATAATTTCAACAATTGAGGGTAAAATTAATTAATTAATTAATCAATTTCACCAAGTATTCAGTATGCAAAGGGACCATTTAAGGCAAATTCAAATTAATTAATTAATTAATTTTACCCTCAATTGTTGAAATTATAATTCATCTCTCTCTACTTATTTGTCTTGGATTTTACCGAAAAAAAGATAGTGTTTGCTGATTTTAGCCCACGCTGGTGGAAAGGGGAGAACAGAAATTTTTCTCTTGCATTTTTGAGTTAGCTAGCACTGTTAGTTGGGAACAGATCTTCAGAAACGATAACAAGCCGAAAGGGTATGCTCCCATTTTCAGTGTTTTCAAACTCAAACAAGGGCATTCTGAGCTGATGAGAGAAGGGTCGAATTTGGCTAATCTTGAAACGTACGTACTCAAATAACCTTTGCATTTGATTTTTTAATGTCTCTACCCTCATACTTTCTTGGGTTGAATTGAGCAAGCACTATATGAGAGAGGTTTTCTTTAAGTGTTAGAAATAGTTCTTTTAGCTGCTATTTCTAACGAGTTCAGTATGCGGCAAAGTAATTTATTTTACTAAGCCCTTTTATATAATATATATATATATATATATATATGTATATATATGTATATATACACACACACACACACACACACAATCTTTTTTCTTTTGTTTCTGTCGTTTGACTGCAGCCATGCTGGAGCACCACCTTTTTAGTCAAACAAGTCGACCCCAGGACTTATTCTTTGTAGGTCTGGTACTTATTCTATCGGTCTTTTTTTCTGAACCGCTAAGTTACGGGGATGTAAACATCCCAACATCGGTTGTCAAGTGATGCTGGTGGGGTGGGGGAACAAAAACACACATACACACACACACAAAAGCAAAAGGCATGTGTGTTTTTGTCTACCAGATCTACTCTCTTGTTCTTTGGTTAGCCTGGTTGTAGCAGTAGACACTACTTGTCCAAGTGGAAACTGAACCTGAAATCATAGGATTGGAAAGCAAGCTTCCTAACCACACAGCCAACAACAAATCAAAGCACTTAATTAATCCAATTAATTAGTGCAACTTTTAATGTGGCAAACTGGCAGAATCGTTCGAACAACGAGTAAAAGCTTGGAAGCTTGGCACCATTTTGTCTGTGTTTACCGTTTGAGTTCAAATTCCACTGAGGCTGACCTCGCCTTTTATTATTTCAGGGTCGACGATATAAGTACCAGTTGAATGCTGGGGGTTGATGTAATCGACATAGCCCCTCCCTTCGAAATTACTGACCTTTGACCTTGTGTTAAAATTGGAGACCAATATTTAGTATGGATTTCGTTACGTCGTTTCTACTTTAGTTCTGGTTAAGAAATAAAATAAAAAATAAAATGAAATAAAACAAGGAGATATAAGTACCAGTTGGACGCTGGGGGTTGATGTAATCGACGTAGCCCCTCCCTTCGAAATTACTGACCTTTGACCTTGTGTTAAAATTGGAGACCAATATTTAGTACGGATTCCGTTAAGTCGTTTCTACTTTAGTTCTGGTTAAGAAATAAAACAAGGAGATAGAAGTACCAGTTGAATGCTGGGGGTTGATGTAATTGACTTAGCCCCACCCTTCGAAATTACTGACCTTTGACCTTGTGTTAAAATTGGAGACCAATATTTAGTACGGATTTCGTTAAGTCGTTTCTACTTTAGTTCTGGTTAAGAAATAAAACAAGGAGATAGAAGTACCAGTTGAATGCTGGGGGTTGATGTAATTGACTTAGCCCCACCCTTCGAAATTACTGACCTTTGACCTTGTGTTAAAATTGGAGACCAATATTTAGTACGGATTTCGTTAAGTCGTTTGTACTTTAGTTCTGGTTAAGAAATAAAACAAGGAGATAGAAGTACCAGTTGAATGCTGGGGGTTGATGTAATTGACTTAGCCCCACCCTTCGAAATTACTGACCTTTGACCTTGTGTTAAAATTGGAGACCAATATTTAGTACGGATTTCGTTAAGTCGTTTGTACTTTAGTTCTGGTTAAGAAATAAAAAAACAAAAATAAAATGAAATAAAACGAGGATATTAAAAACAGTAACAAAAAACAAAAAAAATTTTAAATCTTCTGCCATTGATTTCGGCATTTTTTCTTTTCCCCATCAAAAATGTTATTTTTTTTCTTGCAGTCAAATACAGATGATAATTCAGTTGATAATACGTTAGATCAACCAGTAAGAAGAAAATTTCAAATCTACTCCTCCTCTTTTTCTCTTCTCTCCTTTTTTTTTTTCTTCTTCTTCTTTAGCCTAGTACATTTTATTATTATTATTACTATTAGTTGTTTTTTTTTAATCTGTTTGTCTATATTGTGTTTTTTAAAAAAAAATTCCTTCTTTGAGCTGGTTTTGGATTTTTTTCTTCTTTTCTAATTTTTAATTTTTTTTTTTAAATTTCCGTCTTATTTTTTTAATGGGTCGGCTTCTAATTAACCTTCTACTAACTAACTCCACACAAATATCTTGTTTTTTTGTTGTTTTTTAAATATTTATCAGCAAATTTTAATCCTTATGTTGTTCTTTCTTTATTTTTGTTTTATTCATTATTATTATTATCATCGTCATTATTATTATTATTATTGGAGTGAGCTGGCAGAATCATTAGCACACAGGGCAGAATGCTTAGTGGCATTTTATCCATCTTTATGTTCTGGGTTCAAATTCTGCCGAGGTTGATTTTGCTTTTCATCCTTCCAGGGTCATTAAAATAAGTACCAACTGAACACTGAGGTCAATGTAATCGACTAACCCCCTCCCCTAAAATTTCAGGCCCTTTGCCAATAGTAGAAAGAATTATTATTATTATTATTATTATTGTTATGAATTGGAGGAATTGTTTGAACTTTAGACAAAATTTCTTGCAGTACTTCATTCAAATCTTTACATTCTGAGTTCATACCTCACCAAGGTCAACAATGCCTTTCACATCTCCAGGGTCACTAGAATAAAGTACTATTATCATAATGAACCCGTGTTAGAAATTGTCTCTTTTGTTATTGTGTAGTTGTTGGCAATGGTATCAGTCTTGTGACAACATAAGAGATTTCCGCCGAGGTAAACTTTGCCTTTCTTCCTTTCACAGTCGATAAATTAAGTACCAGTTGTGTACTGGGTTGATCCAATCGACTGGTCCCCTCCCCTAAAATTTTTGGGCCTTGTGTCTAGAGTAGAAAAGAATATAAGAAATAGATTTAAATATATATATATATATATATATATATTCCTTTGCTGAGGCAGTGTTTTCTTAGGCCGTTGTCAATTCTTCCAAATTAATCTCTCTACAAGACCATAAAAGTGTTACGTTTTGCCTCTTTTTGTTTTCATGATTTTGTGCCATCACCATAATCGCAACTATCGTCACCACTACCACCTCCTTTTTTTATATTGAGTTCATGCTTTTTTTTTTCTTTTATTATTTTGTATTTCTCTTTCAAATGCAATTTGCCCTTACGGATGGTAGTTTTTATTCTGTATCACAACACGTTATATTACTTAATATTTTGACTGCTGTTTTCCTGTTTCAGTGATACATATTTCTCAACCTCTTTTGGTAACAAAAATATGTATTTTAATCCACAGGACTTTGTTTTGAAATTAATTTGCTTTTGAATTCTCTCCAGTTTTCCTAACAATATCCTGTCTTGTGAAGAAAATCCGTTTCCATGGCACCTGTGACTTTAGCATTTTTCATGCAATGTTTGATTATTCTATTGATGTTTTTTAATTATTTTTTTTTATGCATTATGAATGAAGCAGTAGAAATTATAGAAAGCTCATGAGAAGAGTAATGATAATTGGTATCATTTTTCATATCCATGGGAAAATATATAGTGATCAAGCAAGTTTCATATATCACAGTAAGAAGTACTCAATCTAATGAATATAGAGCTGATATATAAATAAATATATACTAATGTAGAATCCTGTCAGTTATCTATTGTTTCAAAGATACTGAAACTAGTTGAGTAGTTATTGTCAGACATCAACATCAACACCTACCACCTGTTCTTTTTAGGCACAGGTAGTAGAAATGAGCAAATGAATGACAATAGATACTGAGCCATTCTGAATACCTTTGAAACTATTAGCAACATGGATTGACAAGATATAATTGCTATATTATATATATATATATATATATATATATATATATATATATATATATATATATATATTTTTTTTTTTTGGAGAGGCACTGAGCAGCTATACGTACACATACACACACGGCAGTAACTTCCACCTACCGAATTCAATCACAAAGCTCCAGTCGGCTCGAGGCTATAGTGGAAGACACCTACCCAAAGAGCCACGCAGTGGGACTGAACCCGATACCATGTAGCTAGGAAGCAAGCTCCCTAACCACACAGCCATGCCCAATATATATATATATATATATATATATATATATATATATATAGGAGAGTTTATGAAAAAAACAAAAGATGAAGACAGGTGGTGTACAAAACAAACAGATGTATTAGTATAATGCTCAGGAATAGAAAAAAGTCTTTTACGTTTCGAGCCTATGCTCTTCTACAGAAAGGGACACAGAAAAATCAAGGAGAGAAATATATATATAATAGAAATAGAAGATACAAAAAGAAAATAGAAGCTACATTTAGAAATGTAAAGGGAAAGTAAGAAGAAAAATAAACGAAAATGCAAATTGGAAATCCAAAAAATAAAGGCTTTTTATGAAGAATAACAATAGATATATACAATTAGATGAACTGAGGTAGGATTAAGAGGAATAAGTCATTATTCATAATAATGCCTTTTATTACTTTTATTTCTACCTCAGTTCTTCTAATTGTATATATCTATTGTTATTCTTCATAAAAAGCCTTTACTTTTTTTGATTTCTAATGTGCATTTTCGCTTATTTTTCTTCTAATTTTATCCCCTATATATATATATATATATATATATATATATATATTTATGTGGAGGTGCAATGGCCCAATGGTTAGGGCAGCGGACTCGCAGTCGGAGGATCGCGGTTTCGATTCTCAGACCGGGTGTTGTGCGGCAGGGGGTGGTGATCCCTGCTGTACTCTTTTGCCACAACTTTCTCTCACTCTCTTTCTTCTGTTGGTCTACTTGCTTAGCCAGCTGGTGGCGTCATTCGAAGGCTAAAACAATGCGAACGCATTGTGACCAGCGATGTGTAACAACATCTGATGGTCTGGTCGGTCACGTGATATATACATATACACACATACAGGTATTTCTCACTATCTTCTCTTCATCACACTAGCTTTGTGAGATTTTTGTATATATACTTTTTATTTCTATTAAACAAAAATAAGCAAACTTCTCTCCAAAGAAATTTAGTCTTGCCGTGAATTTAAGCCCATAAGGGCCTATCAGACAGCTTGAGGGTGAAGTTTATACTTACCGGTTTCATTATCATTTTCGAAATAAAGGGCAATAACTTAGGCTAACATATCAACATGTTTTAAACAAAGACACTGAATCTTTTGCTTCGCTGTGTTGATAATTATGTAGTAATTATAAAGATAATTATATAGTAATTAACTCTGATATTGAGCAGCTTGCTACTAATCAAAACAGTTTTGTAATCTTAACAGGCAGCTTTGTTCATCTTGAATTATGTAATTTAAAAATTATGAAATTATGGAATTTCTGTTACTGTTTTACATCATGTTGACTAGGATAATTGTCAGACCAAATATGTAAATCTGAAATTAGGAAATCTCTCAGAAGAAATATATTTACCTCAGTGAAATTTCTTATTTTTAATTATTTTTTTCGTTCACATTAATTGTTTCCAATGTTATTTGAAATAAGATGAAAAAAAATTTTTTTTTTATTGTAGTGTTTACATTTTTTTTTTTTTTTTTTGTAGTTCTCTAAAACTTTAGAAATTTGAATAAATTCCATCTCTTTTCAAACACAATTATGGAATGCTTAATAGAAAAACAAAAAAGAAAAGAAAAAAAAACGAATGAATTGATATATAACAACCCCAATATTTCTTTGTTTGTTTTTTGATGCAGAATTTTTCAAAGTTTGGATTTCTCTGTTTTTACTTGTAGCATCATCAGATCAACTGTTATGGAATTGGTACACACTTAGTGACATGCCAGAAACAGCCAGCACTTGGTTGTGTCTTTAAGGTAAGTCACTTTGTCACTCTGCTTGCTTTGGTTTATAACTACAAGTGTTTGTATGGTGTGTGCCTGTGTGTGTTCAGATGGAATGAGACTATTAACCCTTTCATTACTGTATTTATTTTGAGATGCTCTGTGTTTCTTTCAATTACTTTAAATATAACAAAGAATTTAGTAAAATAACTTAGTTATAGGCGCAGGAGTGGCTGTGTGGTAAGTAGCTTGCCTACCAACCACATGGTTCCGGGTTCAGTCCCACTGCATGGCATCTTGGGCAACTGTCTTCTACTGTAGCCTCGGGCCGACCAAAGCCTTGTGAGTGGATTTGGTAGACGGAAACTGAAAGAAGCCCGTCGTATATATGTATATATATATATATATATGTGTGCATGTATGTTTGTGCGTCTGTGTTTGTCACTCGCATTGCTTGACAACCGATGCTGGTGTGTTTATGTCTCTGTCACTTAGTGGTTCGGCAAAAGAGACCGATAGAGTAAGTACTGGGCTTACAAAGAATAAGTCCCGGGGTCGAGTTGCTCGACTAAGGGCGGTGCTCCAGCATGGCCGCAGTCAACTGACTGAAACAAGTAAAAGAGTAAAGAGAGAGTATCATTCAGCTAGTGTTAGGAACATAAATTGGGACTAAGGTTTGGTGGAAGATTTTAATTCAGAACTTATGAAAACAAGACATTTGTACTCAAAACTAGAGCCGGTTTCAGCCGGGTTGGTAATGAAAGGGTTAAGCAAAGCTGTTTGAACAATAACGACTTTGTATGGCTGACTGGGCTGCCAACATGTTTTGGTGACAGTATTTTGTTGCACTGTCTCTGTCAGTCTATCTCTCTCTCTCTCTATCTCTCTCTCTCTCTATCTCTCTCTCTCTCTATCTCTCTCTCTCTCTATCTCTCTCTCTCTCTCTCTCTCTCTCCAGTGCAACAAAATACATAGTTGGCATAGACGATCCCCTCTTCCTCCTACTCGCAACAAATAATGCGTTGTCACACATAAACAGAGAGGAGGAGGGAGAGAATGAGAAACACATTAAACTGTTTGATGTCAGATAAGCCAGTAATGAGTCTGTGACACTAAATATAGGATGCCAAAATGGCTGTGCCATCCAATTACAGTACATGTACCCTTTACACTTTACTCTTTTAATTGTTTCAGTCATTTGACTGTTGCCATGCTGGAGCACCGCCTTTAGTCGTACAAATCGATCCCAGGACTTATTCTATGTAAGCCTAGTACTTATTCTATTGGTCCCTTTTGCTGAACCACTAAGTTACGGGGACGTAAACACACCAGCATCGGTTGTCACGCGATGTTGGGGCGACAGACACACAAACATAAACATACACATACATATGTACGACGGGCTTCTTTCAGTTTCCGTCTACCAAATCCACTCACAAGGCATTGGTCGGCCCGGGGCTATAGCAGAAGATACTTGCCCAAGGTGCCGTGCTGTGAGACTGAACCCAGAAGGTAGCGGTTTGGCAAAAGAGACCAATAGAATAAGTACTAGGCTTACAAAGAATAAGTCCTGGGGTCAATTTGCTCAACTGAAGGCGGTGCACCAGCATGGCCACAATCACATAACTGAAACAAGTAAAAGAGTAACAGAGAGTAAAGAGTATTGAAAGATTTCTTCAATGTCTTTTGTGTCACTGAGGCCATGTGTGTCCGGCGTGAAGCAGGTTTCATGCGCCTGATACTTTGGTGAAGAAGTCAAAGGAAGACTAAGTGCTTTCATTATTTTGTGTTGGCAGAATAGTTAGCATGTTGGGCCAAATGCTTAGCGGTATTTCATCTGTCCTTATGAGCTGAATTCAAATTCCACCGAGGTCGACTTTACTTTTAAGGTGGCGAACTGGCAGAAACGTTAGCATGCCAGGCGAAATGCATAGCCGTATTTTGTCTGCCGTTACGTTCTGAGTTCAAATTCTGCCGAGGTCGACTTTGCCTTTCATCCTTTCGGGGTTGATAAATTAAGTGCCAGTTACGCACTGGGGTCGATATAATCGACTTAATCCATTTGTCTGTCCTTGTTTGTCCCCTCTGTGTTTAGCCCCTTGTGGGCAGTAAAGAAATAGCTATTTCGTCTGTCTTTGCTTTCTGAGTTCAAATTCTGCCGAGATCGACTTCGCCTTTCATCCTTTCAGGGTCAATGAAATAAGTACCAGTTAAGTACTGGGGTCAATGTAATCAACTATCCCCCTCCCCTAAATTTTAGCCCTTGTGCCTACCATAGAAAGGACTATTCTTAGGAAGACCAAGTATGATCCTTTAAAAATACATGGTAGTTTGTAACATTGTATTTGAATTGGGGTTTTTTGTAAAAATATTTTGTCTTTCCTTGTTTAGTTGGTACAAATTAATGATATTCCTCGGATAAAACTGAGCGAAGAACCTGATAAAATTGGTATCCCTGGAAAGAAAACTGCCTACAGACTATATGGTGCTGATGGTTAGTAGCCTTGTTTTCTTTTATATGTGTGTGTTTGTTATTTATATTTTTGTGACGTATAATCATCATCATCATCATTTAACGTCCGTTTTCCATGCTAGCATGGGTTGGACGGTTCAACTGGGGTCTGGGGAGCCAGAAGGCTGCACCAGGCCAGTCAGATCTGGCAGTGTTTCTACAGCTGGATGCCCTTCCTAACGCCAACCACTCCTTGAGTGTAGTTGGTGCTTTTTACGTGCCACCTGCACAGGTGCCAGGAGGGTCTGCCTGTTTTAATTAATCAAACCCATTAGAAATTAATCAAACTGCTCAAAATTAATTAATAAGCACCAACATTCCAATGTGCTCAGATCCTAAACGTATAACATTATTAAAGATTAATAAATCAATCACTGATTCATACATCTTCCAATGGTAACACTAACAATGGAATCAAGACTACTGAAAAGGTTTGCAAGACGCAACGAAAATTTTAGGAAAATGAAAGTGAGAAAAAAGTGGGAATTTTACTGGTGTGTATGTTACATTATAAGGCACAAAAGGAAAATGACTCTCCCCAGACACAACCGAATATGCTTCAACACACAAAATCATATAAAAAATCTTGCAAACCAAGTCCAAAAACAAAACTAACAATGGAGTTTCTGTGTAATTCTGGTTCATAAAATAGCATTATAAACTGACCATGATTATTGAGTTTATCGAAAGGTGTGTGTCTATCTGTATATAATCTATCCACACACACTTTGATTGAAGGCAATTCAGTCACAATTCCATCTCCATCATAATTTAATGTGAAACAAGTAAAAGAGTATGCAATACAGCAAAAAAGGTATTAGAAATAATGAAGTATTAGGCAGTGAGCTGGCAGAAACTTTAGTGCGCTGGGCAAAATGCTTATCGGTATTTCATCCGTCTTTACGTTCTGAGTTCAAATTCTGCTGAGATTGGCTTTGCCTTTCATCCTTTTGGGGTCAATAAATTAAGTACCAGTTACGCACTGCAGTCGATGTAATACACACACACACACACACATATATATATAAGACGGCGAGCTGGCAGAAACGTTAGCATGCCAGGCGAAATGCTTAGCCGTATTTCGTCTGTCGCTACGTTCTGAGTTCAAATTCCGCCGAGGTCGACTTTGCCTTTCATCCTTTCGGGGTCGATAAATTAAGTACCAGTTATGCACTGGGGTCGATGTAATCGACTTAATCCCTTTGTCTGTCCTTGTTTGTCCCCTCTGTGTTTAGCCCCTTGTGGGCAATAAAGAAATATATAAGTCACTGATGTACCATGGCTGTTGCTTAAAACTGATGTTTCGCTATTCCGCAGACATTGCTCTCATTGATGTTCTCATACGTGACACAGAGCAGCCTCCCCTGGCAGGTGAGCGTGTCTTCTGTCGACATCCATTTCAGGTAAGTTCAAAACTTAATTGGTAATTCTTTGTTGTTGGAACTTGTTGATATAGGGCTGAGTGCTTCAAAGAATTTAGAGGTTGTGAGAGGGGGGGAAAAAAACTCTGTTGCTTCAATCTCTGATTCTCTGACTATAGCGATATATCAGACTGAAATAATCAGTACATGAACATACTATTATCAGCACACGAACATACTATTATTGGCAGATGAACATACTATTATCGGCAGATGAACATGCTATTATCGGCAGATGAACATGCTATTATCGGCAGATGAACATGCTATTATCGGCAGATGAAATGCTATTATCGGCAGATGATAATGCTATTATCGGCAGATGAACATGCTATTGCCGGCAGATGAACATGCTATTACCGGCAGATGAACATGCTATTACCGGCAGATGAACATGCTATTGCCGGCAGATGAACATATTATTACCAGCACATGAACATACTATTATTGGCACATGAACATGCTATTACCGGCATATGAACATACTATTACCGACACCTGAACATACTATTACCGGCACATGAACATGCTAACATCAGCACATGAACATGCTAACATCAGCACATGAACATGCTATCATCGGCACATGAACATGCTATCATCAGCACATGAACATGCTAACATCAGCACATGAACATGCTAACATCAGCACATGAACATGCTATCATCGGCACATGAACATGCTAACATCAGCACATGAACATGCTAACATCAGCACATGAACATGCTAACATCAGCACATGAACATGCTAACATCAGCACATGAACATGCTAACATCAGCACATGAACATGCTAACATCAGCACATGAACATGCTAACATCAGCACATGAACATGCTAACATCAGCACATGAACATGCTAACATCGGCACATGAACATACTATTATCGGCACATGAACATGCTATCATCGGCACATGAACATGCTAACATCAGCACATGAACATGCTAACATCAGCACATGAACATGCTAACATCAGCACATGAACATGCTAACATCAGCACATGAACATGCTAACATCAGCACATGAACATACTATTATCGGCACATGAACATGCTATCATCGGCACATGAACATGCTAACATCAGCACATGAACATGCTAACATCAGCACATGAACATGCTAACATCAGCACATGAACATGCTAACATCAGCACATGAACATGCTAACATCAGCACATGAACATGCTAACATCAGCACATGAACATGCTAACATCGGCACATGAACATACTATTATCGGCACATGAACATACTATTATCGGCACATGAACATGCTATCATCGGCACATGAACATGCTAACATCGGCACATGAACATGCTAACATCAGCACATGAACATGCTAACATCAGCACATGAACATACTATTATCGGCACATGAACATGCTATCATCAGCACATGAACATGCTAACATCAGCACATGAACATGCTATCATCGGCACATGAACATGCTATCATCAGCACATGAACATGCTAACATCAGCACATGAACTGCTAACATCAGCACATGAACATGCTATCATCGCACATGAACATGCTAACATCAGCACATGAACATGCTAACATCAGCACATGAACATGCTAACACATCAGCACATGACATGCTAACATCAGCACATGAACATGCTAACATCAGCACATGAACATGCTAACATCAGCACATGAACATGCTAACATCAGCACATGAACATGCTAACATCAGCACATGAACATGCTAACATCGGCACATGAACATACTATTATCGGCACATGAACATGCTATCATCGGCACATGAACATGCTAACATCAGCACATGAACATGCTACATCAGCACATGAACATGCTAACATCAGCACATGAACATGCTAACATCAGCACATGAACATGCTAATCAGCACATGAACATACTATTATCGGCACATGAACATGCTATCATCGGCACATGAACATGCTAACATCAGCACATGAACATGCTAACATCAGCACATGAACATGCTAACATCAGCACATGAACATGCTAACATCAGCACACATGAACATGCTAACATCAGCACATGAACATGCTAACATCAGCACATGACCTGCTAACATCGGCACATGAACATACTATTATCGGCACATGAACTACTATTACGACATGAACATGCTATCATCGGCACATGAACATGCTAACATCGGCACATGAACATGCTAACATCAGCACATGAACATGCTAACTCAGCACATGAACATACTATTATCGGCACATGAACATGCTATCATCAGCACATGAACATGCTAACATCAGCACATGAACATGCTAACATCGGCACATGAACATGCTAACATCAGCACATGAACATGCTAACATCAGCACATGAACATGCTAACATCAGCACATGAACATGCTAACATCAGCACATGAACATCTATTATCGGCACATGAACTACTAAAAATCAACAAAAAAATACATGCTAACATCAGCACATGAACATGCTAACATCAGCACATGAACATGTGCTATCATCGGCACATGAACATGCTAACATCAGCACATGAACATGCTAACATCAGCACATGAACATGCTAACATCGCACATGAACATGCTAACATCAGCACATGAACATACTATTACCTGACACATGAACATGCTACATCGGCACATGAACATGCTAACATCAGCACATGAACATGCTAACATCAGCACATGAACATGCTATCATCGACACATGAAACATGCTAACATCAGCACATGAACAATGCTAACATCAGCACATGAACATGCTAACATCAGCACATGAACATGCTATCATCGACACATGAACATGCTAACATCAGCACATGAACATGCTAACATCAGCACATGACACATACTATTACCGGCACATGACATGCTAACATCGGCACATGAACATGCTAACATCAGCACATGAACATGCTACATCAGCACATGAACATGCTATCATCGGCACACATGAACATGCTAACATCAGCACATGAACATGCTAACATCAGCACATGAACATGCTAACATCGGCACATGAACATGCTAACATCAGCACATGAACATGCTAACATCAGCACATGAACATGCTAACATCAGCACAGAACATGCTAACATCAGCACATGAACATGCTATCATCGACACATGAACATGCTACATCAGCACATGAACATGCCTACATCAGCACATGAACATGCTATCATCGACACATGAACATGCTAACATCAGCAATGACAATGCTAACATCAGCACATGAACATGCTAACATCAGCACATGAACATGCTAACATCAGCACATGAACATGCTAACATCAGCACATGAACATGCTAACATCAGCACATGAACATGCTAACATCAGCACATGAACATGCTAACATCGACACATGAACATGCTAACATCAGCACATGAACATGCTAACATCAGCACATGAACATGCTAACATCAGCACATGAACATGCTAACATCAGCACATGAACATGCTAACATCAGCACATGAACATGCTAACATCAGCACATGAACATGCTATCATCGACACATGAACATGCTAACATCAGCACATGAACATGCTAACATCAGCACATGAACATGCTAACATCAGCACATGAACATGCTAACATCAGCACATGAACATGCTATCATCGACACATGAACATGCTAACATGAGCACATGAACATGCTTAACATCAGCACATGAACATGCTAACATCAGCACATGAACAACTGCTATCATCGACACATGAACATGCTAACATCAGCACATGAACATGCTAACATCAGCACATGAACATGCTAACATCAGCACATGAACATGCTAACATCAGCACATGAACATGCTAACATCAGCACATAAACATGCTAACATCAGCACATGAACATGCTAACATCAGCACATGAACATGCTAACCTCAGCACCAGATGAACATGCTAACATCAGCACATGAACATGCTATCATCGACACATGAACATGCTAACATCAGCACATGAACATGCTAACATCAACACACTGACATGCTAACATCGGCACATGAACATGCTAACATCAGCACATAGAACATGCTAACATCAGCACATGAACATGCTAACATCAGCACATGAACATGCTAACATCAGCACATGAACATGCTAACTCAGCACATGAACATGCTAACATCAGCACATGAAACATGCTATCATCGACACATGACATGCTAACATCAGCACATGCATGCTAACATCAGCACATGAACATGCTATCATCAGCACATGAACATGCTAACATCAGCACATGAACATGCTAACATCAGCACATGAACATGCTAACATCAGCACATGAACATGCTAACATCAGCACATGACATGCTATCATCAGCACATGAACATGCTAACATCAGCACATGAACATGCTAACATCAGCACATGAACATGCTAACATCAGCACATGAACATGCTATCATCACACATGAACATGCTAACATCAGCACATGAACATGCTATCATCAGCACATGAACATGCTAACATCAACATCAGCACACATGAACATGCTATCATCAGCACATGAACATGCTATCATCGACACTGAACATGCTAACATCAGCACATGAACATGCTATCATCAGCACATGAACATGCTAACATCAGCACATGACATGCTATCATCGACACATGAACATGCTAACATCAGCACATGAACTGCTAACATCAGCACATGAACATGCTAACATCAGCACATGAACATGCTACATCAGCACATGAACATGCTAACATCAGCACATGAACATGCTAACATCAGCACATGAACATGCTAACATCAGCACATGAACATGCTAATCATCGACATGAACATGCTAACATCAGCACATGAACATGCTAACATCAGCACATGAACATGCTAACATCAGCACATGAACATGCTAACATCAGCACATGAACATGCTATCATCAGCACATGAACATGCTAACATCAGCACATGAACATGCTAACATCAGCACATGAACATGCTATCATCGACACATGAACATGCTATCATCAGCACATGAACATGCTAACATCAGCACATGAACATGCTAACATCAGCACATGAACATGCTATCATCGACACATGAACATGCTAACATCAGCACATGAACATGCTAACATCAGCACATGAACATGCTAACATCAGCACATGAACATGCTAACATCAGCACATGAACATGCTATCATCAGCACATGAACATGCTAACATCAGCACATGAACATGCTATCATCAGCACATGAACATGCTATCATCGACACATGAACATGCTAACATCAGCACATGAACATGCTATCATCAGCACATGAACATGCTAACATCAGCACATGAACATGCTATCATCGACACATGAACATGCTAACATCAGCACATGAACATGCTAACATCAGCACATGAACATGCTAACATCAGCACATGAACATGCTATCATCAGCACATGAACATGCTAACATCAGCACATGAACATGCTAACATCAGCACATGAACATGCTAACATCAGCACCATGAACATGCTATCATCGACACATGAACATGCTAACATCAGCACATGAACATGCTAACATCAGCACATGAACATGCTAACATCACACATGAACATGCTAACATCAGCACATGAACATGCTATCATCAGCACATGAACATGCTAACATCAGCACATGAACATGCTAACATCAGCACATGAACATGCTATCATCGACACATGAACATGCTAACATCAGCACATGAACATGCTAACATCAGCACATGAACATGCTAACATCAGCACATGAACATGCTAACATCAGCACATGAACATGCTAACATCAGCACATGAACATGCTATTATCGGCACATGAACATGCTAACATCACAGTGAACATGCTAACATCAGCACATGAACATGCTATCATCGGCACATGAACATGCTAACATCAGCACATGAACATGCTAACATCAGCACACATGAACATGCTAACATCGGCACATGAACATGCTAACATCAGCACATGAACATACTATTAACCACATGAACATGCTAACATCAGCACATGAACTGCTAACATCGGCACATGAAACATGCTAACATCAGCACATGAACATGCTATCATCGCACATGAACATGCTAACATCGGCACATGAACATGCTAACATCGGCACATGAACATGCTAACATCAGCACATGAACTGCTAACATCAGCACATGAACATGCTAACATCGGCACATGAACATGCTACATCAGCACATGAACATGCTAACATCGGCACATGAACATGCTAACATCAGGCACATGAACATGCTCTACATCAGCACATGAACATGCTAACATCAGCACATGAACATGCTATCATGGCACATGAACATGCTAAATCAGCAACATGAACATGCTATCATCGGCACATGAACATGCTAACATCAGCACATGAACATGCTATCATCGGCACATGAACATGCTAACATCAGCACATGAACATGCTAACATCAGCACATGAACATGCTAACATCGGCACATGAACATGCTAACATCAGCACATGAACATGCTAACATCAGCACATGAACATGCTAACATCAGCACATGAACATGCTAACATCAGCACATGAACATGCTATCATCGACACATGAACATGCTAACATCAGCACATGAACATGCTAACATCAGCACATGAACATGCTATCATCGACACATGAACATGCTAACATCAGCACATGAACATGCTAACATCAGCACATGAACATGCTAACATCAGCACATGAACATGCTAACATCAGCACATGAACATGCTAACATCAGCACATGAACATGCTAACATCAGCACATGAACATGCTAACATCAGCACATGAACATGCTACATCAGCACATGAACATGCTATCATCGACACATGAACAGCTAACATCACATGAACATGCTAACATCAGCACATGAACATGCTAACATCAGCACATGAACATGCTAACATCAGCACATGAACATGCTATCATCGACACATGAACATGCTAACATCACACATGAACATGCTAACATCAGCACATGAACATGCTAACATCAGCACATGAACATGCTATCATCGACACATGAACATGCTAACATCAGCACATGAACATGCTAACATCAGCACATAACATGCTAACATCAGCACATGAACATGCTAACATCAGCACATGAACAGCTAACATCAGCACTGAACATGCTAACATCAGCACATGAACATGCTAACATCAGCACATGAACATGCTAACATCAGCACATGAACATGCTAACATCAGCACATGAACATGCTATCATCGACACATGAACATGCTTAACATCAGCACATGAACATGCTAACATCGCACATGAACATGCTAACATCAGCACATGAACATGCTAACATCGCACATGAACGCTATCATCAGCACATGAACATGCTAACATCAGCACATGACATGCTAACATCAGCACATGAACATGCTATCATCGACACATGAACATGCTAACATCAGCACTGAACATGCTACATCAGCACATGACATGCTACATCAGCACATGAACATGCTATCATCGACACATGAATGCTAACATCAGCACATGGAACATGCTAACATCATCAGCACATGAACATGCTAACATCAGCACATGAACATCTACCAAACAGCAGCACATGAACATGCTATCATCAGCACATGAAATGCTAACCATCACACATGAACATGCTAACATCAGCACATGAACATGCTAACATCAGCACATGAACATGCTATCATCGACACATGAACATGCTAACATCAGCACATGAACATGCTAACATCAGCACATGAACATGCTAACATCAGCACTGAACATGCTAACATCAGCACATGAACATGCTATCATCAGCACATGAACATGCTAACATCAGCAACATGAACATGCTATCATCAGAACATGAACATGCTAACATCAGCACATTGAACATGCTATCATCGACACTGAACATGCTAACATCAGCACATGACATGCATCCATCAGCACTGAACATCTAATCAGCCATGAACATGCTACATCAGCACATGAACATCTAACATCGACACATGGAACTGCCTAATACACAGCACATGAACATGCTAACATCAGCACATGACATGCTAACATCAGCACATGAACATGCTATCATCGACACATGAACATGCTATCATCGGCACATGAACATGCTATTATCGGCACATGAACATACTATTACCGGCACATGAACGTACCATTACCGGCACACAAACATACCATTACCGGCACATGAACGTACCATTACCGGCACATGAACATACTATTACCGGCACATGAACATACTATTACCGGCACATGAACATACTATTGCCGGCACATGAACGTACCATTACCGGCACATGAACATACTATTACCGGCACATGAACATACTATTACCGGCACATGAACATACTATTGCCGGCACATGAACGTACCATTACCGGCACATGAACATACTATTACCGGCACATGAACATACTAACATCAGCACATGAACATGCTAACATCAGCACATGAACATGCTAACATCAGCACATGAACATACTAACATCAGCACATGAACATGCTATTACTGGCACATGAACATACTATTATCGGCACATGAACATGCTAACATCAGCACATGAACATGCTATCATCGGCACATGAACATGCTATCATCGGCACATGAACATACTATTACCGGCACATGAACATACTATTACCGGCACATGAACGTACCATTACCGGCACATGAACATACCATTACCGGCACATGAACATACTATTACCAGCACATGAACGTACCATTACCGGCACACAAACATACCATTACCGGCACATGAACATACCATTACCGGCACATGAACGTACCATTACCGGCACATGAACATACCATTACCGGCACATGAACGTACTATTACCGGCACATGAACGTACCATTACCGGCACACAAACATACCATTACCGGCACATGAACATACCATTACCGGCACATGAACATACCATTACTGGCACATGAACGTACCATTACCGGCACATGAGCGTACCATTACCGGCACATGAACATACCATTACCGGCACATGAACATACCATTACCGGCACATGAACATACCATTACCGGCACATGAACGTACCATTACCGGCACATGAACGTACCATTACCGGCACACAAACATACCATTACCGGCACATGAACATACCATTTCCGGCACATGAACATACCATTACCGGCACATGAACATACCATTACCGGCACATGAACGTACCATTACCGGCACACAAACATACCATTACCGGCACATGAACATACCATTACCGGCACATGAACGTACCATTACCGGCACACAAACATACCATTACCGGCACATGAACGTACCATTACCGGCACACAAACATACCATTACCGGCACATGAACATACCATTACCGGCACATGAACATACCATTACCGGCACATGAACATACCATTACCGGCACATGAACATACCATTGCCGGCACATGAACATACCATTACCGGCACACGAACATACCATTACCGGCACACGAACATACCATTACCGGCACATGAACATACCATTACCGGCACATGAACGTACCATTACCGGCACATGAACGTACCATTACCGGCACATGAACGTACCATTACCGGCACATGAACATGCTATCATCGGCACATGAACATACTATTACCGGCACATGAACATACTATTACCGGCACATGAACGTACCATTACCGGCACATGAACATACCATTACCGGCACATGAACATACTATTACCAGCACATGAACGTACCATTACCGGCACACAAACATACCATTACCGGCACATGAACATACCATTACCGGCACATGAACGTACCATTACCGGCACATGAACATACCATTACCGGCACATGAACATACCATTACCGGCACATGAACGTACCATTACCGGCACACAAACATACCATTACCGGCACATGAACATACCATTACCGGCACATGAACGTACCATTACCGGCACACAAACATACCATTACCGGCACATGAACGTACCATTACCGGCACACAAACATACCATTACCGGCACATGAACATACCATTACCGGCACATGAACATACCATTACCGGCACATGAACATACCATTGCCGGCACATGAACATACCATTACCGGCACACGAACATACCATTACCGGCACACGAACATACCATTACCGGCACATGAACATACCATTACCGGCACATGAACATACCATTACCGGCACATGAACGTACCATTACCGGCACATGAACGTACCATTACCGGCACATGAATGTACCATTACCGGCACACGAACATACTATTATCATCTTCATCTTGTAACTGAACCATAGAATATTGAGGATTGTAATTAAATCGTAAAATATAGAAGATTGTAACAAAATTACAATTAGTGATTAATCTTGTTTTTTTTTTGTTTTTTTAAAAGGAAACAAAACGAGCTTATGTGCAACCTTCAAGAGTTGAACCACTGTACAAAGTTTACTGGAAAAATGGGAAAGTAAGTAGACTGCCTACTGTGTTAAATGACTTATGTGTGAAAGTGTTTTGCAGATTTTTTCTTGTTTAGCCCTGAGGTGACCCTAGAACTCAAAGATGACTGGTAGGATTTGAACCTAGAAATAGAAATAGAGCAACAAGACTAAACTCTGAAGATCAAACTACTGCTTTTGCTTTGATGCTGAAAAGTGGATAGTCTTCCTCGGTGTGGTGGTCATGGTGGTGGGTGCAGTTCGGAGGTTTTGAGAACAGCTTTCCTTCTCGGGTCAAGCCTTCATCAGCTTTTTTCATTGTAGCACCTGAAGGTGAAGAAAGAAAAAAGATACTGCTAAAAAGATGCTTGAAGGTGAGGAGAGAGAAGAGGTACCTGTCAGGTTGCTGCTTGAAGGGGACGGTAGAAGGGAGGTGTTACTCTCCATTAAATTTAATTAAAGGTAGGTTGAAAGTGGTGAAGAAGCTGGTATGGCTAATTGTCAGCAAGAACTCGAAGATATTTGCCTTCAGTGTGTGTCAAGGTAATCTAGGAGTGTGTGTGGTGTGTGTGTGTGAGGGGGTGCCTTGAAATGCTCTTGTAGTTTTCCCCTCCCCCACCGCATCTTTGTGTCTTGTACGTCGAATATTTTATTTTAATGTTATTGCCGTGACTAAAGAAGGTAGATAACTCTGCTCGTGTCCGTGACTTAATTTATAGTTATCTCCCCTTTACCCCCCCCCCCACCCTCCATCATTTCATTTCCATTTGAAGCATTTTCTTTCACCCTTTTTAAAAATTTATTTGAAAGGCTGTGGCTACAATGCCAGAACGCAGCTCTTTTCGCGTCAGACTTATTTATTAGTTATATCTATTTCAAACTTCAAACTCCACCCGTCTAACACCCGTGGGCATATTTACAAAGTCAGAAAACAGCACAGCTCCCATGACTTAAGGAAACATTTCTTCACGCTGAGAGTTGATGAAGCATGGAACAAACTGCCGGCATCAGTTGCTAGTTGTCGGAGCACTGCATCCTTCAAAACTTCCATGCTTCCTGAGATTCGCCAACACTACACCTGATTTTCTCCCCTCCATACACACGCTGAGGCACGGAACAAACTGCTGGCATCAGTTGTTAGTTGTCGGAGCACTGCATCCTTCAAAACTTCCATGCTTCCTGAGATTCGCCAACACTACACCTGATTTTCTCCCCTCCATACACACGCTTAGGCATGGAACAAACTGCCGGCATCAGTCGTTAGTTGTCGGAGCACTGCATCCTTCAAAACTTCCATGCTTTCTGAGATTCGCCAACACTACACCTGATTTTCTCCCCTCATACACACGCTTAGGCATGGAGGAACAAACTGCCGGCATCAGTCGTTAGTTGTCGGAGCACTGCATCCTTCAAAAATTCCATGCTTTCTGAGATTCGCCACAAACACCTGATTTTCTCCCCTCCATACACACGCTTAGGCATGGAACAAACTGCCGGCATCAGTCGTTAGTTGTCGGAGCACTGCATCCTTCAAAACTTCCATGCTTTCTGAGATTCGCCAACACTACACCTGATTTTCTCCCCTCATACACACGCTTAGGCATGGAACAAACTGCCGGCATCAGTCGTTAGTTGTCGGAGCACTGCATCCTTCAAAACTTCCATGCTTCCTGAGATTCGCCAACACTACACCTGATTTTCTCCCCTCCATACACACGCTTAGGCATGGAACAAACTGCCGGCATCAGTCGTTAGTTGTCGGAGCACTGCATCCTTCAAAACTTCCATGCTTTCTGAGATTCGCCAACACTACACCTGATTTTCTCCCCTCCATACACACGCTTAGGCATGGAACAAACTGCCGGCATCAGTCGTTAGTTGTCGGAGCACTGCATCCTTCAAAACTTCCATGCTTTCTGAGATTCGCCAACACTACACCTGATTTTCTCCCCTCCATACACACGCTTAGGCATGGAACAAACTGCCGGCATCAGTCGTTAGTTGTCGGAGCACTGCATCCTTCAAAACTTCCATGCTTTCTGAGATTCGCCAACACTACACCTGATTTTCTCCCCTCCATACACACGCTTAGGCATGGAACAAACTGCCGGCATCAGTCGTTAGTTGTCGGAGCACTGCATCCTTCAAAACTTCCATGCTTCTGAGATTCGCCAACACTACACCTGATTTTCTCCCCTCCATACACACGCTTAGGCATGGAACAAACTGCCGGCATCAGTCGTTAGTTGTCGGAGCACTGCATCCTTCAAAACTTCCATGCTTTCTGAGATTCGCCAACACTACACCTGATTTTCTCCCCTCCATACACACGCTTAGGCATGGAACAAACTGCCGGCATCAGTCGTTAGTTGTCGGAGCACTGCATCCTTCAAAACTTCCATGCTTTCTGAGATTCGCCAACACTACACCTGATTTTCTCCCCTCCATACACACGCTTAGGCATGGAACAAACTGCCGGCATCAGTCGTTAGTTGTCGGAGCACTGCATCCTTCAAAACTTCCATGCTTTCTGAGATTCGCCAACACTACACCTGATTTTCTCCCCTCCATACACACGCTTAGGCATGGAACAAACTGCCGGCATCAGTCGTTAGTTGTCGGAGCACTGCATCCTTCAAAACTTCCATGCTTTCTGAGATTCGCCAACACTACACCTGATTTTCTCCCCTCCATACACACGCTTAGGCATGGAACAAACTGCCGGCATCAGTCGTTAGTTGTCGGAGCACTGCATCCTTCAAAACTTCCATGCTTTCTGAGATTCGCCAACACTACACCTGATTTTCTCCCCTCCATACACACGCAAGCATGTATCTGACTCATACACTGTTCACTTTCCAGATATTTGTACATTATTGCATATGCTTTATCTTCTTTATCTTTTATCTTTTACTTGTTTCAGTCATTTGACTGCGGCCTTGCTGGAGCACCGGCTTTAATCGAGCAACTCGACTCCGGTACTTATTCTTTTTGTAGGCCCAGTACTTATTCTATCGGTCTCTTTTGCCGAACCGCTAAGTAACGGGGACATAAACACACCAGCATCGGTTGTCAAGCAATGCTAGGGGGACAAACACAGACACACAAACACACGCATATATATATATATATATACATATACACGATGGGCTTCTTTCAGTTTCCATCTACCAAATCCACTCACAAGGCTTTGGTCGGCCCGAGGCTATAGTCGAAGACACTTGCCCAAGGTGCCACACAGTGGGACTGAATCCAGAACCATGTGGTTGGTAAACAAGCTACTTACCACACAGCCACTCCTGTGCCTATTATACGCACTTTTGACAAGTTGTGGTGCACCTGAGCACAGTATACAATAATTTCATTATTATAAACCTGACGAAGCAGACCTATAATTAAAAGCATTCCATCCATGACCATTTCCTTTTTTTTTTTTCCAGAATACTTTATCCAATGTTTCTGTGTTTTTTTAATGTGGCATGATATAAATTGAGGGCAGTTTGGTTGCTGTTTCTATAATACTTTACTGGCTTCTATTACAAATAAATATCAAAAGATAAAAGCACCCACTACACTCACAGAGTCGTTGGCGTTAGGAAGGGCATGCAGCTGTAGAAATACTGCCAGATCAGAATGGAGCCTGGTGCAGCCTCCTGGCTTCCCAGATCCCGGTCAAACCGTCCAACCCATGCTAGCATGGAGAACGGACATTAAGCGATGATGATGATGATGATAGGTATGTACCTTGAGGAGGTACACTTCTCTATACTCAGGGTACCAAGATTTAAATAGGAACCATGAAAGGTGATAATCACTGTGAGGTGGAGTGTGAAGTGTCCACTCACTCTAAAATGGGGTGCGAGGTGGGTTGGGTGGGGTCACATTCTGTGAGGGAGAGTATAGAAAATTATGGAAGTGGCTGTGTGGTAAGTAGCTTGTTTACCAACCACATGGTTCCGGGTTCAGTCCCACTGCGTGGCACCTTGGGAAAGTGTCTTCTACTATCGCCTCAGGCCGACCAAAGCCTTGTGAGTGGATTTGGTAGGCGGAAACTGAAAGAAGCCCGTCGTATATATATATATATATATATGTGTTTGTGTGTCTGTGTTTGTCCCCCTAGCATTGCTTGACAACCGATGCTGGTGTGTTTATGTCCCCATTACTTAGTGGTTCGGCAAAAGAGACCAATAGAATAAGTACTCGGCTTACAAAAAGAATAAGTCCTGGGGTCGAGTTGCTCGATTAAAAGGCGATGCTCCAGCATGGCCGCAGTCAAATGACTGAAACAAGTAAAAGAGTAAAGTGTTCACTCATAAGTCGAGTGCGTACTCAGTGTGAAATTCTGTGTGATGGGTGATGAAAAGTTCTGGGCTTTAAGGGTATATCGTGAGGGACCTCATTGGAGGCCCAACCTTCTGAGTTCTTTTATAGGGCTCAGGAAGACTGAAGGACCGCTGCAATAATAAGTGTGTGAATCTGAGAGGGGAATATCTTGAATAAAATCATAAATACTGTATTTTAACATATATAAGGAAACCCCTAATTTTGGGGGCTTGAAATTTGGAAAAAAAAGGTTTCGTAAGGGATTATAATACTATCCATGTGTAAGAAACTCCCATATTTTTTTAACCTAATTTTTGACAAAAAAGGGTTCCTTATACACTTTAGAATACAGTAACTGATCCTCCCATATTTTCTTTTACCCGAAGTCAGGAGCTTTTCGGCACCCCTTCGTATGTCCAATCCTTTTAAGTGTCCACTTATTATAAGGTGAAGTTTACACTCATTTTGTTGTTGTTGTTGTTGTCCTTCTAACAGGCTCAGCACAATCTCCCAACGCTGCGACAACTGAGAGAGAAGACATTGTCATCATTGAGTCACATACGGGAAGATCACAAGCGAGCCCTACAGCCTAGTCCATATAAGGTAATGTATATATATAATGTATATTACCATATAAGGTAATGTATATTAAAGGCAGCGAGCTGGCAGAACCGTTAGCGCGCCAGGTGAAATGCTAAGCGGTATTTCGTCTGTCGTTACGTTCTGAGTTCAAATTCCGCTGAGGTCGACTTTGCCTTTCATCCTTTCGGGGTCGATAAATAAAGTACCAGTTACGCACTGGGGTCGATGTAATCGACTTAATGTCTGTCCTTGTTTGTCTCCTCTGTGTTTAGCCCCTTGTGGGTAGTAAAGAAATATATATTTGTGTGTGTGTGTGTTGAGTCATCCCATAAATAATGCAGTTTTTTCAATTTCATGAACTAAAAGTCGAAGGGAGATGGGATAGACTACCTGCATCAACTTGCTATAAAAGCAGGCAGTAATTTTACCTTGTCCTTATTCTTAGTGCAAGCTTTGAAGAGTGCAGTTCTATTTTAAGATATTTTTCCAAAGTTATAATGGAAGTGACAGAGGAGCATATACAGCATATTTTGCTGTATATTTTGAGTTCAATAAAGGCAACAATGTAATGGAAAGTGTGAGGAACATTAATGCAGAGGCAAGCGAAGTCGATATCGAACCTCATCCGACGACAGGCGCCCATGCCAACCCCCTCTGCTTGCGAAGACATGTTGGGGCAAGTGAAATCGAAATCGAAATCGGAATCGAAATTGAACCAATCCTATGACTGGCACCCGGCAGATGCCAGGACCCCTGGACTGGTGGTACGTAAAAAGCACTATCCGATTCGTGGCCGATGCCAGCACCGCCTCGACTGGCTTCCGTGCCGGTGGCACGTAAAATGCACCGATCCGACCGTGGCCGTTCGCCAGCCTCGCCTGGCACGTAAAAATCACCCACTACACTCTCGGAGTGGTTGGAGTTAGGAAGGGCATCCAGCTGTAGAAACACTGCCAGATCTGACTGGCCTGGTGCAGCCTTCGGGCTCCCCAGACCCCAGTTGAACCGTCCAACCCATGCTAGCATGGAAAACGGACGTTAAACGATGATGATGATGATGAGTTCAATAAAGGCAACAATGTAATGGAAAGTGTGAGGAACATTAATGCGGTATATAGGGATCGGACAATAATTGTAACCCAGTGTCAATGGTGGTTCCAGAAATGACAGCCTAGAAAATGAGCCTCGTCCTGGAAGATCTGTAGAGCTTGATAAGGACAGATTGCAAACCCTGGTGGAACAAAATCCCATTGTAACTATTGAGGAACTGGCAGAGAAACTTGGATTTGGTCATTCAACCATTCATCAACACCTGCATGCCATCTGAAAAGTCAGCAAATTGGGTCAATGGGTTCCTCACAAACTTTCCGAGTCAAATCGTGCACAGAGAGTGAATGTGTATTCTTCTTTGCTGTCATGTCTCATGAATGAACCTGTTTTGGGATCGAACAGTGACTGGTGATGAGAAATGGGTTTTCTATAAAAATGGAAGACTGGGCATGCCATGGCTAATGATGTGCAGGCAAGTGCCAAGGCCGCAACATCTCCACTACTTTTTTAACTGAGCAACTGTGGTCACTGTTTGTCATACAGGATTTTCCACAGCTCATCTCATTGGCAGAGCTACAGTCCTAGGTCAAGTGTAGACCAAGAAATGGTGCTTGGAGTGTTGGCAAGTGCTAACAGTTTTCTGTCAGTCGGGCGATGCAGTCGGTGGAAGTTCCAGTATGGAATTCTGTAGGGGATTAGTAAAGGGAAGGAGTGACAACATCCTTTGGGAAACTCTGAGCATCAGGAGGGATAAATTAACCGGTCTTTTCTGGAGAACTTTAGGGTTGGGCGCCTATAAATATTTTCCAGAAATACCTGGGCTGGCATTGCTTCTGAGGGGAGTTCTGTTGGTTCAAGACAAGCTTGTCAAATGGACCTGTCCAAGGTGTGCACGCGGCAATGAAACCATCCTGCATGCATTTGTCCAGTTTCCGTACATTTCTGACTTGTGGAGGTTTGTTGAACAGCTGGTATCACGTGTAGGACGGATCCGCTTATTGGCCAGAACCATTGTGAAGATTACCCCACAACCTTCCTTTGGCCAGGAAGGAAAGGCAGTTTTCCTGTCTGGTGGCTATAGCGAAGGGGATAGTGTGGTGGACGAGATTGAAAGGACCGAAGACAAATACTTTCCTCTTTGGCCAAGCCCTCATCAACTTTTTCAAGTTCCACTTCAAAAGGAAAGTGAAAGTAGAGAGGGAAGTTCTGCCACTTCCCACTCCCCCGCTTAAATTTGTTGAAAGGTGGGTGAATGTGGTGAGGACGGCCCGTATGAATGGGCCTACTCTGAACTTTCATTTGTAAACTGGAAGAGTTGAGAAGGAGGGAGGCACCTGCTGAAGTGCATCTGGTGTTTGGGATAAACAGAATGTGTGGGGTTCCTTGGTTGTCCCTGCGAGGAATCCCTGCTTTTGTGGGAATTTTTTTGGGGTTTTTTTTTTTTTTTTGTTACCCACTTGTCCCTTGTATTGTCCCTATTTCTTTTGTGACCAGCCCTTGTAGCCAATAAATGAAAGTATTATTATTATCATTATTATTATTATTATTATTATTATTTCTAACATTTCAATGTATTTTTGTGTCTTACAGGTGGCTGTCAGTGACAAACTCTACACGTTCATGCATAATCTATGGCTGGAGAATGCTCCAGTTGGGGAGTTGTGTTAATATTTGCTATTGCTTCTAATTTTTTGTTTCTTAGTACGGCCTAATATATACACGTGTGTGTGTGTGTGTATATACATATATATGCACACACACACACACACACACACACACACACAAATACACATATATATATACACATAAACACATGCACATACATATATACACACATACATATATATATATTACATATGCATACATGTGTGTATATACATATGTATACACACACATACAAATACACACATATATATATACAGACTTATAGACACAAACACACACACATACATATATACATACGTACATATATACACACATACATATTTTACATGCACGCATATATACATACATGCGTGTATGTGTGTGTATATACATTATATGTATGTATATAAATATATATGTATACACACATATACAAATACATATATACACACACACTTACACATATAAACACATACATATATTTTACATACACACATACATACATACATGTGTGTATGTGTATATGATATGCATGGTATATGCTCACACAAATAAGCATGCACACACACACACACACACACACACACACACACACACAGATATAAAGATATGCATACACAGGCCTTACACACACACACACACACACACACATGCACACACACACACACACACACACACACCTACGCACACACATCTGTGTGGTACCTTGATAGGTTATGTTGTATAAAACCTCCGTAGCCTGCTGTGTCTGTTGTTTACTGTCAGTAGCTCAGATATTGAAGGGGAATGTCATGGTCGGACTCAAGTACTGACCAGTGATATGTTTCTCTGTGTGATAAACTGTGATATGCTGATATTCTATATTGACACCATTATTATCATTATTATTATCATTATTATTATTATTATTATTATTATGACGATGACTTAATATTTTTGGCCCATTTTATGATCTGAGATGAAGAAATACTACCGTGTCTGACTATGCCTTTTATACTTTATATATATATATATACATATATATGTTTATGTGCATATATATATATGTATGTATATGCATGCATGCATACATTTATGTATATACACACACATATATATGCATGCATACACACATATATACAAGTATGTGTGTGTGCATGTATATGTATGTATATGCATACATTTATGTATGTACACACACACATGTATGCATACATACATATATACAAGTATATGTGTGCATGTATATGTATGTATATGCATACATGCATACATTTATGTATGTACACACATATATATGCATGCATACATACATATATACAAGTATGTGTGTGTGTGCATGTATATGTATGTATATGCATACATTTATGTATGTACACACATGTATGTATGTATACATACACACATATATACAAGTATGTGTGTGTGCATGTATATGTTTGTATGTATGTATATGCATACATTCATGTATGTACACACACACATATATGTATGCATACATACACACATAAATACAAGTATGTGTGTATGCATGTATATGTTTGTATGTATGTATATGCATACATGCATATATTTATGTATGTACACACACACACGTGTATGCATACATACACACATATATACAAGTATATGTGTGCATGTATATGCATACATGCATACATTTATGTATGTACACACACATGTATGTATACATACACACATATATACAAATATGTGTGTGTGTGTATATGTATATGTATACACACACACACATACATGTTGGGTGTCGATTCCGTCGACTGTATTACCCTTTCAATAATAATTTTTGTGGTCCTTGTTCCAACATTACAAATGCTCGTCCATTTGAAATGCTTATGAACAATATCTGAGAAAATTATTATTATTATTATTATTATCATTATTAGCTATCGTTGTTATTGTTACATTATTAAGGGGCAGTGGACGGAAGAAATAGGGTCGATGTGCAAAATGCCTTGCATGTGTTCCCCTGCCATGACCCCCGCTTTCCTTTACATTCAGAGTTCATATCTAGTTTGGTGGTGGGCGTGTGGGTGTTGAGTTTGCCTTATAGCCTTTTAAAGGTGGGAGGTGTGTGGGTGTCAATAAGACAAGTGTTCTAATCATTTTGGGTTGTTTAAATTGATACACCCCCCGCCACCTTCCCATATACTCACACACACACACACTCACATACACTTCACACCCTATATCTAAAGTCACGTGCGAAAATCAGAAAAACTCATTATTTTTGGTGGGTCGGGTCGGGTTGGCAGAATCGTTAAAACGTTGGACAAAATGCATTGCATATGTCCTAGGTTCAAATCTCACTGTGGGCAGCTTTGCCTTTTTTTTTCCTTCTGACTGGGTGGTCAATGAAATACAGAACCAATTAAGCGCTGGATTAACGAAACCCCTAAACCCCCTTACACATCCAGCCCCTAAATTTCTAGCTTTTGTGCCTATGTAAGAAATTATCATATTATTATTTGGGTGGTAAGCTGGCAAAATCGTTAGCATGCTGGGCAAAATGCTTAGCTGTAGCTTATCTGTCTTTACATTCTGGGTTCAATTCCCACCAAGGTCGACTTTGCCTTTCATCCTTTCGGGGTCGATGAAATAAGTACCAGTTGCGTGCTGGGGTTGATGTAATCAACTAGCCCTCGTCCCTCAAATTTCAGGCCTTGTGCCTATAGTAGAAAGGATTATTATTATTATTATTTAGGTAGCAAGCTGGGAGAATTGTTAGCATGCTGGGCAAAATGCTTAGCTGTATTTAACCCTTTATGTTCTTCATGTTCTGAGTTCAAATTCCACCGAGGTCAACTTTGTTTTTCACCCTCTGGGGTCGATAAAATATATGTACCAGTTGCTTACTGGTGTCGATGGATTTGACTAGTCCCCTCCTCCCCCAAATTTCAGGCTTTTTGCCTATACTAGAAAGGATTATTATTATTATTATTATTATTATTGTTAAGGTGGTAAGCTGGCGGAATTGTTAGCATGCTGGGCAAAATGCTTATCTGTATTTCATCCATCCTTATGTTCTGAGTTCAAATTCTGCTGTGGTCGATGGAACAAGTACCAGTTACGTACTGGGGGTCAGTGTAACCAACTAACTAACCCCTTCCCCAAAATTGCCGGCCTTGTGTCCAAAATTTGAAAATATCTGACTGGTCTGGTGCAGCCTTCGGGCTTCCCAGAATCCCAAGTTGAACCGTCCAACCCATGCTAGCATGGAAAGCGGACGTTAAACGACGATGATGATGATGATGATTATTTTATAGTATTTGTAAGAAGAGTTGTTGTTTTGACCCTTAACTTTTAACCTGATGCCACTAAAACTTAGGGAAAGGCATGACTGTCACACCACACTCTTTCTTGACCTCACTTGCCCCTTTCAGTATAAAAAGTCATTAGGGTCTGCTGTCTAATCAAAAGATTTTATGTGGCTTGTTGTATTTTTTTTTTTTTTTACCATTTCTCCCTGTAATTCTTGGAGTACTAATCCTGCCATTTTTGGCTTTGCCCTTTCATTCCTCGTGGTCCCGATAAAATACGCACTGGTACCATGCTACAGGTGGTGATGGTCATGGTTGGGCTAAATGCCCCACCGACTACACCTCCGCCCCCCCCTGCTCTTTCCACTACTTTTTTCTACCTTATAAACTTACTGCTTCATTGCCAATGTAAGCAACCATTTCTTATTGCTGCTACTGCTACTGCTGCTCCTGTTGTTGTTGTTCTTTTTGTGGCGAGTACCAAAGTGTGTGCGGGCAGAGGGTGATGCTCCTGGCAAGCCAAGTCCATTGATCAAATTTCAATCTCTGCTTAAACCAAAATGTTGTGTTGATATTATTATTATTATTATTATTTAGGTAGCAAGCTGGGAGAATTGTTAGCATGCTGGGCAAAATGCTTAGCTGTATTTTATCTGTCTTTACATTCTGAGTTCAAGTCCCATCAAGGTCGACTTTGCCTTTCATCCTTTCAGTGTCGATGAAATAAGTACCAGTTGCATGCTGGGGTTGATGTAATCAACTAGTCCTCGTCCCACAAATTTCAGGCCTTGTGCCTATAGTAGAAAGGATTATTATTATTATTATTATTTAGGTAGCAAGCTGGGAGAATTGTTAGCATGCTGGGCAAAATGCTTAGCTGTATTTTATCTGTCTTTACATTCTGAGTTCAAGTCCCATCAAGGTCGACTTTGCCTTTCATCCTTTCAGGGTCGATGAAATAAGTACCAGTTGCATGCTGGGGTTGATGTAATCAACTAGTCCTCATCCCACAAATTTCAGGCCTTGTGCCTATAGTAGAAAGGATTATTATTATTATTATTATTTAGGTAGCAAGCTGGGAGAATTGTTAGCATGCTGGGCAAAATGCTTAGCTGAATTTAACCCTTTATGTTCTGTATGTTCTGAGTTCAAATCCCACCGAGGTCAACTTTCACCCTCTGGGGTCGATAAAATATATGTACCAGTTGCTTACTGGTGTCGATGGATTTGACTAGTCCCCTCCCCCCAAATTTCAGGCTTTTTTGCCTATACTAGAAAGGATTATTATTATTATTACAATTATCATTATTACCCTTGGGAGAGCTTGCAGCTTTCCACTTACTCCAATCTCATAAATTTGGCACTTTGATCCCATGTAGAAGAAAATCTGTCATTATTATTATTATTATTATTATTAAAAGGTGGTGAGAATAGTTAGCACGCTGGGCAAAATGCTTAGCGGTGTTCCGTCTGTCTTTATGTTTTGAGTTCAAATTCCTCCATGGTTGACTTTGCCTTTCATCCTTTCGGGGTCGATAAATTAGGTACCAGTTGCATACTGGGGTCAATGTAATTGACTGGCACTCTCCCCCAAAATTTTGGGCCTTGTGCCTAGAGTAGAAAATATTATTATTATTATTATTATTAAGGCAGTGAGCTGAGAGAATCGTTAGCATGCTGGGTGTCTTAATGTTCTGAGTTCAAATTCCACCGAGGTCAGCTTCACCTTTCATCTTTCAAGGGTCAATAAAACAAGTGCCAGTTGAACTCTGGGGTTGATGTAGTCGACTTACCACCCCACTTAAAATTGCTGGCCTTGTGCCAAAATTTGAAACCATTATTATCATCATTATTATTATTATTAATTTCTGCCGAGGTCAACTTTGCCTTTAATCCTTTCAGGCTCAATAAAATAAGTACCAGTCATGTACTGGGATCTGTAATCAACTTTTCCCCCTCTCAAAAATTGCTGGTCCTATGCCTACATTTGAAATCATCATTATTATTATTATTATTATTATTATTATTAAGGTGGAGGGCTGGCGGAGTTGTTAGCATGCCTGGCAAAATGCTTTGCGGCTTTTTGTCTGTCCTTATGTTTTGAGTTCAAATTCTGCTGAGGTTGAGTTTGCCTTTCGTCCTTTCAGAGTTGATAAATTAAGTACCAGTTGCGTACTGGGGGTTGATCTAATCAACTGGCCCCAACTCCCACCAAATTTCAGGCTTTGTGCCTATAGTAGAAAGGATTATTATTATTATTTTGGGGTCGATAAAATAAGTAATTGAATACTGGGGTCGATGTATTCAACTTACCCCCTCTTATTATTATTATTATTATTATTGTTGTTGTTGTTGTTAAGGTGGTGAGCTGGCAAAATTGTTACCACGCCAGGCGAAATGCTTAGTAGCGTTTTGTCCCATTTTTGTGTTCTGAGTTCAATCGCCACTAAGGTTACTGACACACACACACACACTTTGTGCCCATCACTAGCCGGTGATTGTCTCACTGTGGACAGGTAACTACCTTTCAGGATCGATAAAATAAGTACCAGTCAATCTCTGGAGCCAATTTAATCGACTTTGCCCCCTCCCACAAAACTACTGGTCTTGTGCCAAACTTTGAAACTATTATTATTATTATTATTAAAGGTGGCAATTTGGTAGAATCGTTAGCACGCCAGGTGAAATGCTTAGCAGTATTTCATCCATCTTTACGTCCTGAGTTCAAATTCCACAGAGGTTGAGTTTGCCTTTCGTCCTTTCAGAGTTGATAAATTAAGTACCAGTTGTGTACTGGGGTTGATCTAATCAACTGGCCCCCAACTCCCACCAAATTTCAGGCTTTGTGCCTATGAGTAGAAAGGATTATTATTATTATTATTGTTTAGCAGCATTTTGTGGATCTTAACATTCTGGTTTCAAATTCTGCTGAGGGTTGACTTTGCCTTTCGTCACTTCAGTCGTTAATGAAATAAATACCCCTCGTGTACTTGGGTCGATTAATTGGCTTCCCCGCTTCTCCCCCCGACCCCCCCCCTCACAAAATTGCTGGCCTTGTCCCAAAATTAGAAAGTACTGCTACTACTGAGCAGTGTATCAGCAGAATCTCACAAGTGCTGAACAAAATGAATACTTTTTTAGTTTTTAGTTAGAGCCCTTTATGTTCTGAGTTCAAATCCCGTCGAGGTCAACTTAACCTGCGATCTTTCTAGGGGTCGATCAGCTACCAGTTAAACCCTGGAGATTTGATATAAAAGATTGCTCCCTTTTCCCTCCCTCCTGCCAAATTTCTGGCCTTTGAGCCTATGATACAAATTAATTATATTAACGGCATTGTGGGGTTTTTATTGTATTTCTGAAGAATTTGGTCATCTTTGACCCCTTTTTTAAAAAAATTTTTTTTTTTTTTTTTACTGTTGATGAGGAGACTTCTGTGATTATCTGAAATGGTGGTTGTAAACTACAGAGATGAAACATTATTATTATTATTATTATTATTATTATTGAATGAATAAAACATTTTCTTAAAAACCAAGACTGATTTTATTATATGCTGTTATTTTCATGTTTAAAATTCTTTTGATGTGGAGGAGGCGCAATGGCCCAGTGGTTAGGGCAGCGGACTCGCGGTCGGAGGATCGCGGTTTCGATTCCGATTCCGAGACCGGGCGTTGTGTGTGTTTATTGAGCGAAAACACCTAAAGCTCCACGAGGCTCTGGCAGGGATTGGTGGTGACCCCTATTGTACTCTTTCGCCCCGACTTTCTCTCACTCTTTCTTCCTGTTTCTTGGTCTTAAAAACCAAGACTGATTTTATTTTATGCTGTTATTTTCATGTTTAACTCTTTTGATGTGGAGGAGGCGCAATGGCCCAGTGGTTAGGGCAGCGGACTCGCGGTCGGAGGATCGCGGTTTCGATTCCGAGACCGGGCGTTGTGTGTGTTTTATTGAGTGGAAACACCTAGAGCTCCACGAGGCTCCGGCAGGGTGTGGTATGGAACCCTGCTATACTCTTTCACCCCAACTTTCACTCTTTCTTCCCCCTTTCTTGGGTAACGCTGCGATGGACTGGCGTCCCGTCCAGCTGGGGGAAACACATACGCTACAGAAACCAGGGAAACTACTTAAGAAGAGTAGTCCCGATGCGCGCATCCGCGCTAGCTAGTCGTGACTAGTCGATCCTAGCACAGTAAATAAAGCAAAAAATAAATATTTTTTTTTTACACAGTAAATAAAACACAAAGTAAGGATCGACTAGTCACGACTAGCTAGCGCGAGTGCGCGCACCGGGACCACTCTTCTTGAGTAGTACCGCTTTGAGATTTTCCTGACGTGATTGCTTATTTTTAGAAAGACATTGTAGGATAGGTGTGAGAGGTTGCATCTGGCTGTTTTGGGCATAAAGCACGTAGAATATTTAGGCCAGGCAAGAGTTACTTCCCTTAGAATATATGTCGTTTAACCTAACTTAATCGGAAGATTGTCGTGAAAGCACGGCCGATTAAATCAGTTTCAAGTAATTAAATATTACTCCCAGACTACTCATGACTACTCCCTGCCCCTCCCCTCACTTTATAGGCTAACTGTATATCCTTCACTATATTCATGGTCTAAAAGGCGGCAAGCTGGCAGAAACGTTAGCACGCCGGGCGAAATATGGTATTTCGTCTGTCGTTACGTTCTGAGTTCAAATTCCGCCGAGGTCGACTTTGCCTTTCATCCTTTCGGGGTCGATAAATAAAGTACCAGTTCACTGGGGTCGATGTAATCGACTTAATCCGTTTGTCAGTCCTTGTTTGTCCCCTCTGTGTTTAGCCCCTTGTGGGTAGTAAAGAAATATATATTCATGGTCTAAAAGGCGGCAAGCTGGCAGAAACGTTAGCACGCCGGGCGAAATATGATATTTCGTCTGTCGTTACGTTCTGAGTTCAAATTCCGCCGAGGTCGACTTTGCCTTTCATCCTTTCGGGGTCGATAAATAAAGTACCAGTTACGCACTGGAGTCGATGTAATCGACTTAATCCGTTTGACTGTCCCCCTCTGTGTTTAGCCCCTTGTGGGTAGCAAAGAAATATATATTCATGGTCTGGCTTCGTTTTACGCGGGAAATAAAAACGAAAATATTAAAAGCTTACTTTGTAAGGGAAGTTTTAAAAAGGGTTTTGAGTACCACATTATGTACAGTGCGGTGAATAAACTGTCGTCTAAATTTAGCAAAAGTGAAAATAACACATCTCATTTTAAGAGATAGATTTACCAAAATTACATAAAAGTATCTCGAAATACTGAGGAGTAAATTTATTCAATGAAATCGTCATTGGCTTCAATCACGGCTTCCAGACGACTTCGGAATCTCCTGCAACTCGTCTGGGCAGTCTCCTTGTTTAAGTTGGTGAATGCTGCCATAATCCTTGCCTTCAGTTCATCCTTGGTATTACAAAGAATTTTGTTGGTCTGTTGCTCAACTGCGCCCCACACATAATAATATATAATGAAATTATTGTATACAGTGCTCAGGTGCACCACAACTTGTCAGAAAGTGCATATAAAGTACATGCAGTAATGTAGAAATGTCTGAAAAGCGAACAATGTATGAGTCAGATACATGCTTGTGTGTGTATGGAGGGGAGAAAATCAGGTGTAGTGTTGGCGAATCTCAGAAAGCATGGAAGTTTTGAAGGATGCAGTCTGCTCGTGTGGCATTGTGCAAAGTCCTTTTTGCCAAACATGGGGTTACTAGCAGCTACTCTC
>NC_043020.1:10170488-10178288 GCF_006345805.1 Octopus sinensis
CAGTCCCATTGCGTGGCATCTTGGGCAAGTGTCTTCTACTATATATTTCTTTACTACCTACAAAGGGCTAAACATAGAGGGGACAAACAAGGACAGACAAAGGGATTAAGTCGATTACATAGACCCCAGTGCGAAACTGGTACTTTATTTATCGACCCCGAAAGGATGAAAGGCAAAGTCGACCTCGGCGGAATTTGAACTCAGAACGTAACGGCAGACGAAATACGGCTACGCGTTTCGCCCGATGTGCTAACGTTTCTGCCAGCTCGCCGCCGTGTCTTCTACTATAGCCTCGGGCCGACCAAAGCCTTGTGCGTGGATTTGGTAGACGGAAACTGAAAGAAGCCCGTCGTATATATATGTATATGATTGATTGATTGATTGATTCTAGTTTCAGCTCATGAGCTGAGGCCATGCTGGGGCACCGCCATTTTGTGTTGCTACTTGGTTTTACTTCACGAAGTAAATATATATATATATATATATTTTTACTTCACGAAGTAAATATATATATATATATATATACATGTGTGTATGTTTGTGTGTCTGTGTTTGTCCCCTTAGCATTGCTTGACAACCGATGCTGGTGTGTTTACGTCGCCGTCACTTAGCGGTTCGGCAAAAAAAACCCCGACAGAATAAGTACTGGGCTTACCAAAGAATAAGTCTTGGGATCGATATGCTCGACTAAAGGCGGTGCTCCAGCATGGCCGCAGTCAAATGACTGAAACAAGTATAAGAGTAAATGACTAAAGAGTTATTTAATATCTTTATATATAAAACTGTAGTTGTGTGAGTGTCTGTCCCCTTCGATTTAGATTCCTAACTACTCTCACATTTTGCGGTGCAGTTTAACCAAAACTGGGTATCTTATAGTCGTGATTCATATCGAGCCCTTCTGGGTATTAGCGCGCGTCAACGATGAGTCTACGATTTAAAAAATAATTTAACATCATTTTTTATTCCATTTTAATGCATAATTTTTCGTGTGTCGATGGCGGCGGAGTTGGCGTCCACGCTCAAACACCTGCACCTGTGTTTGCTTCTCCCCCTTCTTCCCTCCCCGTGAAGTGTGGGGAAGGGAGTGTAAGGAAATCAACGTCGTATGCGTTGTCAAGGAGACCAGCGTTCTTTTAGAACAACGACTTCATGGCTTGAAGACACCAAAACAGAAATGGCTAAGAAAGCCCGAATTGGCATCTATAAGGGAAGTAACTCTCTAAAAATGCTTATATAGTTATTTCCCTTACAAACCCGAGCAACGCCGGGCGATACTGCTAGTCTTTATATATAAAAGTGAAGTTGTGTGTCTGTCTCCTACGATTTAGATTCCTAACTACTCCCACATTTTGCGGTGCAGTGTAACCAAAACCGGGTATCTTATAGTCGTGATTCATATCGAGCCCTTCTGGGTATTAGCGCGCGTCTACGATGAGTCTACGATTTAAAAAAAAAATTACCATCATTTTTTTCCATTTTAATAATGCATTTTTTTCGCTATTATATAAGGGAAGTAACTCTCTAAAAATGTCTACGATGAGTCAACGAATTTAAAAAAATTTACCATCATTTTTTTCCCCATTTTTAATGCATTTTTTTGCTATTTTTTGGCTATAACTCTCTAAAAATGCTTATATAGTTATTTCCCTTACAAACCCGAGCAACGCCGGTTGATACTGCTAGTTTACAAATAAGTGGATGACGATGCTGTTGGTGCATTTTAAACAATGTCGAATCTCGGTTAACATGGCTCCAACTCAATCATGCAGTTTCGAGTTTCTGCTAAAGAGATTTCAATTCCTTTTTGGTGCTAATGTTCCGATAAACAAAGTGTTTTCATTAAAAGACTTTTAAAATGTAATAAAACAATAGAACGTGGGGTTAAAACAGGTTGAACACGACCACTGTCAGTGAAAAAAGTTATCTTTTTTTCTGTCTATATTTCTCCCTCCACTGTCCCACTTTCCCCAATGGCTTTTCCTTCTACTGTTACCGATCTGCTAATGCGTTGTGTATCTATTCAGCCGTGACTGCTCCTTAAATTAAAATAACACACTCTAGCATTGTACTGCCTTTATTCTTCCACTTGTTTCAGTCACTGGACTGCGACCATGCTGGGCACCGCCTTGAAGGGTATAGTTGAACAAATCCACCCCAGGGATTCACACTCGTGTGTGTCGTCTGCTTTCACACTCGTGTGTGTCGTCTGCTTTCAACAAATGTCTCTTTTCGGTTTGAACGTCAATTGAACAAATCGACCCCAGTGCTTGGATTTTTAAATGTGGTAGTACTTATTCTATTGGTCGCTTTTGCCGAACCGTGCGGCTTCGGAAACGTAAACAAACACCAGTTTAAGTGTAAGGAAACACACACACACACACACACACACACACACACACACACACACACACACACACACACGACAAGCGTCATTCAGTTTCCGTCTCACAAGGCGTTGGTCGACTCGGTTCTATAGTAGAAGACATTTGCCCAAAGTACCGTGCAGTGGGACTGAACTTGAAACCACGTGGTTGCTAACTTCAAAATCACACGGCCCGGGCCTGCGACTGTGTCGCAAATTCTTAAGAAAAACGTTTGTGTGGTAAGTAGCTTGCTTACCAACCACATGGTTCTGGGTTCAGTCCCACTGCGTGGCACCTTGGTCAAGTGTCTTCTATAGCCTCGGGTCGACCAAAGCCTTGTGAGTGGATTTGGTAGACGGAAACTGAAAGAGGCCCGTCGTATATATATATATATAATATATATATATATATATATTATATATATATATGTATGTATGTATGTATGTATGTATGTATGTATGTAGTATGTATGTATGTTTTATGTGTTGTGTATGTGTGTTGTTGTATATGTTTGTGTGTCGTGTGTTTGTCCTCCCAATATCGCTTGATAACCGATGGTGGTGGTTTACGTCCCCGTAACTTAGCGATTCGGCAAAAGAGACCGATAAAATAAGTACTAGGCTTCTAAAGAATAAGTCCTGGGGTCGATTTGCTCGACTAAAGGCGGTGCTCCAGCATGGCCGCAGTCAAATGACTGAAACAAGCAAAAGAGAAATCCCCCCCCCACCACCACCAACCCCATTGGTCCTGAAATGTAACGAATTTGTGCCGGGCCAAAAGTTACCGATATCCTTTGCTGTTGCGGCAGCGAGTATTGTAGAACAAGAGATAAGCCCCTGATGAGCAGGATATGCAATGGGGTTCAGCTTTCCGGTTGGAAACAAAGCACATGCTAAGGAGCCTTTCAAGTCTTTTATTTTTTTCATGTGGCGAGGTTGTAACTTTTATTTGGGATCTTTTCGGTTTGACCGGCAGTTTTTTAAAATAATTTCCACGTAACTAACTAAACACTTTTAAACTTCGTATACTGGTAGAATGTGTTTATAAAACATCTTTTTCTCTTGGCTTTATTGAGAAAATCCTATAGTTAGTAAGATATTTGTTGTTGTTTTTCTTCAATTTCTGCAATTTCAACCAATCAATGACATCTATTGAGGTGAAAACATTCTGTGCCGTATGAATATGGCCCTCGTTTAAGAAACAGATTGGGTTTATTTACATTCGTGAAGAAAAAAAAATACCCTAACCCTAACCCTAACTAACCCTAAAACAGATAGAAGTGCAATAGATCGATACTAGGGTCATAATTATGGGCGACAATTTTTGACCTACAGATTTGTTACAAAGTAATTTTTTATAACTAAACACTTTCAAACTTCGGACACTGGTAGAATGTGTCATATAAAACATCTTTTATTCTTAGTATTTTTGAGAAAAACTTATAGTTACGAAGTTATTTCTTGTTAAAGTTCTCGTATTTCGGTTATTTCAACCAATCAATGACGTGTATTCAGCTGAATAAAATTACTGCCGTTGTTTGTCAACAACAACTATAAGTTTTTCTCAAAAATGCTAAGAGTAAAAGATGTTTTATATGACACATTCTACCAATGTCCGAAGTTTGAAAGTGCTTAGTTATAAAAAATTACTTTTAAAATCTGTCGGTCAAGAGGTAAAGATCCCCATTAACTCGTGATTTCTTAACTCGCTGTTCTGAGTTCAAATCCATGCATAGTTCAAATAGATTCCGTATAGAGACAGTAAAACAAGAGTCTAATATATATTTCCGCACTACCCACAAGGGGCTAAACACAGAGGGGACAAACAAGGACAGACAAACTGATTAAGTCGATTACATCGACCCCAGTGCATAACTGGTACTTAATTTATCGACCCCGAAAGGATGAAAGGCAAAGTCGACCTCGGCGGAATTTGAACTCAGAACGTAACGGCAGACGAAATACGGCTACGCATTTCGCCCGGCCTGCTAACGTTACTGCCAGCAAGAGTTTAATATAGTGCCTCGCATCCGGTGTGCCGCGGCACACTGGCGTTCCACGTGGGGATACTAGGTGTGCCGCAGTGTAACCTGAATATAATTTTTTTTCCCTATACCTTTAGTTATATTTTTGGTTCAGGTGTACCGCCAAATTTTGAAAAAATCATAAGTGTACTGCAAGTGAAAAAAGGTTGCGAAACACCGGTCTAATATGACAAACCTTAAATCGTTTGGTGTGCAGATAGTTGATCCAAATAAGATGTCGTAATATAATTTATCGAAAATAGTTAACCGAAAAAAAAAAAAAAAATCGATTGAAGTAACAGTTGGTCAAAGCAACAATTAATCGAATTGTGGCAAATATTAAAATACAGTTTTATTGATATTTAACAACAAAAAAAAATGATGTAAAACCAGGTGTAGTTAATATGAGTGTGTACGTTTTGTATTTGTGTACGTGTGTGTGTGTGTGTGTGTGTGAGAGAGAGAGAGAGAGAGAGAAAGAGAGAGGGAGAGAGGGGGAGGGAGAGAATCTATCATCTTTAAGTTTAAAAAAACCATGCTTCATACTAACTTCATACTAACCCTAACCCTAACACTAACCCTAACCCTTTCGGTTTTTTTTCTTAATTGTTAAATTAATTTAATTGTTACGCGTGCGTCTAAAATTATTCGTTTTGCTTTTGTTTTGAGCTTTTGCTTTCGTTTTAGCCTTTCGTTTTTTTTTCTTAATTGTTAAATTAATTTAAGGATAACAATTAAAAAAAAAACGAAAGGCTAAAATTTAGGGTTAGGGTTAGGGCTAGTGACAGGATGTTGTCTCAGTTTTAGACGCAGAAAATGATTTTAGCTCAAAAGAGAGCATAGGATTGGTTAAAATTCGAAAAATTAAACTACGTTAAACTTACAAATTACAATTTTCTCAAGAAAGCCAAGAGAAAAAAAATGTTTTATTTTGACACATTCTACCAGTATACGAAGTTTAAAAGTGTTTAGTTAGCTAGAAATTGTGTTGAAAACTGCCGTTCAAACGGAAAAGATCTCAACTTTTAATATAAGATGAGATGGTCATGGCTTGAACGCTTTTGACCATAAGTCAATCAAAGCAACAACTTCACCAGTCACTACAAAGAAACTAAACAAATGCCCCCTGAAAATATCCCAACCGTTATCCTTAAATGATACTCCCTACAAATAATTCCGAAGCTCACCAAACTAATTCGATATTTCACCCTTGATAGGAACGCTATCTTTGAAACAATACACCACAAGTCCTACGTGCCAACTATCGATCTATCGATCTATCACTCTCACTACAAACATATCAAAGCTGGTGGAAACGGCCGTCAATAAATCACTTTCATCATTATCTCGAGTTTCCCCTCTCAGTTCAGTGACCCCTGGGTCAACTTCCGGTGTTATTTAACAATCTTCTCTCGTTCTTGAATAACTTTAACGAAAACAAACTTATTTTTCATGACATTAGTAACATTTTCCCCTGTGTCTAAGAAAATTTAGAAACAGCAAAAGCTTCCTTCGAACTTAAGAGAATTTAGATACAGTGAAATCGGATCTTTTCGGTTTGAACGGCAGTTTTTTCTAGCGGTGTCATATGAAATTGTCACCCATAATTATGACCCTAGTATCGATCTATTGCATTTCTATCTGTTTTAGGGTTAGGGTGGGAGAAAGGGTATCTTTTTTTCTTCAGTAATGTAAATAAAACCCAATCTGTTTCTTAAACGAGGGACATATTCATACGGCACAGAATGTTTTTTTTTTACCTCAATAGACGTAATTGATTGGTTGAAATTACAGAAATTGAAGAAAAAAACAACAACAAATATTTTACAAACTATAGAATTTTCTCAATAAAGCCAAGAGAAAAAGATGTTTTATAAACACATTCTACCAGTATACGAAGTTTAAAATGTGTTTAGTTACCTAGAAATTATGTTAAAAACTGCCGTTCAAACCGAAAAGATCCGCAAAATCTTCCTTCATGTCTAATTCGAGAGCTTCCTGGTTAAGTCGACCGTCTTTAGTCTTTAAGGCCCCTCCTGTCATTCAGTAAAATGTCTTTTACTTTTTTAACCGTCAGTGTTTTCTATCATATTTGACTCCGAACTACCGTCAATCTTCGAGTATAATCCGCATTTTACCCCCAAAATGTAAAGGTCAAAATCCCTTGTGCGTACTATATACGAGGTTAAAAATGAAAAATATTTTCTAAGCAATGTCCGAGTCGCTATTTGCTGTCCGGCAATGTTTATCCAAACTCATTTTGTGATGTCAGGCGCGAAAATACCTTAAGCTAAGCCTGAAAGCAATGAAGTCCTAAAAGAATCATCCATAACTTGCAGTAAGCAACATTTATTGAAATAAAAGTATTGAGAACACAGAATAACAGTAACAACAAAAAAATTTGCAAACATATTGACATCTACCCCATATAACAGTTAAGAACATAACCAGTATTGTATTAGGCATGCGCGGAAGTGTTTGTTCGACTAGGTGCTGCTGGCTTAATTACGCACGACTCAAGTTAGAGAAGGGATCCTCGGATCCTTTGTCCGAACAAGGTGTCCAGTCCAACGTAAACAGTACTTGTGCACCATCACTTCAATGCTCAGGACGTCGGCTCTCCTCAAGACCTCTGTGTTTGGAGTCTACAAGGACCAGTCAACATTCAGAAAGTGTTTCAGGCGTCTCTGATGGAAGTATTCAAAGACCCTTACCTGATACCCGTAAAGGATCCATATTTCACCTGTGTAAAGGAGCGACGGTACGGCAGAAACGTTAGCACGCCGGGTGAAATACTTAGCGGTATTTCGTCAGCGGTTACGTTCCGAGTTCAAATTCCCCCGAGGTCGACTCTGCCTTTCATCCTTTCGGGGTCGATAAATTAAGTACTAGTTACGCACTGGGGTCGATATAATCGACTTCATTCCGTTTGTCTGTCCTTGTTTGTCCTCTCTCTGTTTAGCCTCTTGTGGGTAGTAAAGAAATAGGTATTTCGTCTGCCACTACGTTCTGAGTTCAAATTCCGCCGAGGTCGACTTTGCCTTTCATCCTTTCGGGGTCGATAAATTAAGTACCAGTTACGCACTGGGGTCGATGTAATCGACTTAATACCTATGTCTGTCCTTGTTTATCCCCTCTGTGTTTAGCCCCTTGTGGGTAGTAAAGAAATAGGTATTTCGTCTGCCACTACGTTCTGAGTTCAAATTCCGTCGAGGTCGACTTTGCCTGTCATCCTTTCGGGGTCGATAAATTAAGATCTTTACACTCTCTCTCTTTTACTTGTTTCAGTCATTTGACTGCGACCATGCTTGAGCACCGCCTTTAATCGAGCAACTCGACCCCGGAACTTATTCTTTGTAAGCCCAGTACTACCTTATTCTATCGGTCTTCTTTTGCCGAACCGCTAAGTAACGG
>NC_043020.1:10178388-10183388 GCF_006345805.1 Octopus sinensis
GGGCCCCTTAGATGATTGGAAAAGGAAAAAAGAATAATACTAACAAATAAATAAGATAACATAAAATAAGAATTAAAAAAAACAGGTAATAAAACAGTAAAAAGAAAGAAAGAAAGCATGTTAGTTGGCTTTCAACCAAGGAGCTAGTTAAATGAATCCATACCCCCATGGGTTTACTAAACCATTTCGAATTCATTGCTGATATATAATAGATAATAGCTGGTCTCAGGTGATGTTAAGTTCATAAAGCTAGAAGAAAATGTTTGATATGAAGATTTATTGGTGTTGTAAGGGGCATGGATGAGAAGGTGAGGTGTTACGTCTGAGAGATTAATAACTTCATAGCTGTCATCATCATCATCACTATCATCTCTATCATAATCATAGCTCCTGCCATTGATTAGCGAAGATTTCGTGATGTCAGTAGTTGAGGGCGCAGGTGTGTTGAACTGGTGGTTAATAGTGGCGATGGTTTAATACATCTCGCCGTTGTTCTGTGAAAACTTTTCGGAGAAAATGTCGAAAGCGACCAGGTGTGAAGATCTGACATCATCACACCTGTTTATTAATTTTGTGCATTTACTTACCATCATTATCATTACTATATATGTAGTGTGTATATGTATGTGTATATGCATACACATTTATATATATGTCTCTGTGTGGTGTATACATATGTAGAAATACATATACATTTATATATATTATGTGTGTGCATGTATATATATATATATATATATATCATATATATTATATGTATTAGTATATATATATACATTATATATATATATATATTATACATATATATATGTATGTATATATACATGGTAAATTCTATTTGCCAACACACAGGATGATGTTACTACTTCTTAACCCCAGGAAAACATCTTTCCAGCTGGCTACCGACACATGGTTTGCATCTATATATATATATAAGTATATATATATATGTATATATGTTAATGTATATGCATTATAAGATATGTACATACACACACACACATGTATGAGTTTATACATATGTATAAATGCATATGCATTTATATATGTGTGTGTGTGTATACATCTTTCTCTCTCTCTCTTTCTACACACACACACACATATATATATATAATCTATATATATATATATATATATATATACACACACCATGATAGATCGTTAGTACATTTTTTTCTCTCCTTGTTTCTTTTCTGTCGAAGAGTGTAGGCTCGAAACGTAAAAGGCTTGTTCTATTTCTATTCCTGAGCGGCATACTAATACATTTGTTTGTTTGCACTCCACCTGCCTTCGTCTTTTGTTTATTTTCGTAAACCTTCCCGTTATATATATATATATATATATATATATATATATATATATATATATATAGGAGATAGGGAGATAACTCAACATGTGTAGAAATACAAACATACATTGCTCCACCACGTACACACAACAATTGTTAGATCATCTGTCATGGGTCAATGATTACCAACATTCCACAAAACTCAGGTAAGACTCACAACAAAGTATTATGCCTACAAAGGCCCTGCTGCCGCACAGACAGACATCCAGAAAATGACCACTTCATTGATTAACAGAAAGTCACAGATATACTCTAATTTGCAACCCACAAGTTCACAGTCTCCTCCTTCTATCTGTCTATAAAGGTTTCTGTTCCATGGAATAGAGACCTTTGGAAAGGCAGCGAGCTGGCAGAATCATTAGCACGCCGGGCAAAATGCTTAGCGGTACTTCATCTGCTGTTACGTTCTGAGTTCAAATTCCGCCGAGGTCGACTTTACCTTTCATCCTTTTGGGGTCGATTAATTAAGTACCAGTTACGCACTGGGGTCGATATAATCGACTTAATCCGTCTGTCTGTCCTTGTTTGTCCTCTCTGTGTTAAGCCCCTTGTGGGTAGTAAAGAAATAGGTATTTTGTCTGTCTTTACGTTCTGAGTTCAAATTCTGCCGAGGTCGACTTTACCTTTCATCCTTTCGGGGTCGATAAATTAAGTACCAGTCATGCACTGGGGTCAATGTAATTGACTTAATACCTTTGTCTGTCCTTGTTTGTCCTCTATATGTTTAGCCCCTGGTGGGTAGTAAAGAAATAGGTATTTTGTCCATCTTTACGTTCTGAGTTCAAATTCCACCGAGGTCGACTTTACCTTTCATCCTTTCGGGGTCGGTAAATTAAGTACCAGTCCGCACTGGGGTCAATGTAATTGACTTAATACCTTTGTCTGTCCTCCCTGTGTGTAGCCCCTTGTGGGCAATAAAGAAATAGGAACAGAGACCTTTATAGTGAGCAATGAGGCTTTTCCAACTGACCCATCTCTGATCGCCTAGTTTGTGTCCAACCTGGCCCCACACTGACTGCAGTCCTGGAACATCACACCTGTTCATGTCTTTCCTGCAGGCATTTATTTACAACACTTCAAAAGCAACATTATTACCTTTTTAGGAATGGAAGGCAAGGTTTATGATTTTGGAGGAATATCATCTCCTTCCATCATTCTTCTTCTTGTTCTTTATGTAGTTCAGGCTTCCGGCAGGCGAAGAGAAAAGACTCCAAGCATAAATGCTATTTACAACTGGTTTATTTACAGGAAAGGTGGAGGCGCAATGGCCCAGTGGTTAGGGCAGCGGACTCGCGGTCGTAGGATCGCGGTTTCGATTCCCAGACCGGGCGTTGTGAGTGTTTATTGAGCGAAAACACCTTAAAGCTCCACGAGGCTCCGGCAGGGATGGTGGTGATCCCTGCTGTACTCTTTCACCACAACTTTCACTCACTCTTTCTTCCTGTTCTCTGTTGTACCTGTATTTCAAAGGGCCAGCCTTGTCATTCTCTGTGTCACGCTGAATATCCCGAGGAACTGCGTTAAGGGTACACGTGTCTGTGGAGTGCTCAGCCACTTACACGTTAATTTCATGAGCAGGCTGTTCCGTTGATTCGGATCAACCGGAACCCTCGTCGTCGTAACCGACGGAGTGCTTCCAAGAGAAATTTACAGGAAAGGTGAAGTGTCCTGCTCTCAGTTACCATCTTGAACTCCATTAGTGTGGGCACATTTCCTCTGGAGATAGACAGGCAGAAAAGCTCAGCCAGAGTTCATGTTCAGCCAATGCTGTTGTGTAAAAAGGTGCCAAAGAGAAGAGACAGGACGCAATAGGTTTTCCGTCTACTTCGCAGGAGTGGCTGTGTGGTAAGTAGCTTGTTTATCACGACATGGTTCCGGGTTCAGTCCCACTGCGTGGCACCTTTGGCGAGTGTCTTCTACTATAGCCTCGGGTCGACCAATGCCTTGTGAGTGGATTTGGTAGACGGAAACTGAAAAAGCCCGTCGTATATATGTATATATATATATATGTGTGTGTGCGTGTGTGTTTGTGTGTCTGTGTTTGTCCCCCTAGTATTGCTTGACAACCGATGCTGGTGTGTTTATGTCCCCGTTACTTAGCGGTTCGGCAAAAGAGACCGATAGAATAAGTACTGGGCTTACAAAAGAATAAGTCTTTGGGTCGAGTTGCTCGATTAAAGGCGGTGCTCCAGCATGGCCGCAGTCAAATGACTGAAACAAGTAAAAGAGTAAAGAGTAGAGTATCGTTCCATTGCAGGCCTTGTTGTGATCTCGCGCATGGCAAATGGATGCAGGTGAGGTCTCGTTCCAGTCTTGGAGATGGCAATGGCTGTCGCAAGATCTCATCCAATATGTCGCTGGCTGTTTGTGCCGCTACACCATTGATTTTATTGTTTTCAGAGGCTTTGCAAAGATCTGAATCACTGGCCCTTTCTCCAAACCCAGCATAAAGAAAAAGAAAAAAAAAAATGAATGGAAAGGCTGCAAAGTTGGCTAACCTCGGCAGGATTTGAACTCAGAATGTAAAACTCCGGCACAAATATTGTAAGGCTTATCTGTTGTTCTAACAAATCTCCCAATCCACTCCCTTTCAAGGCTCTGTTATTTACAATCACTCCAGGCAAGCTGGCAGAATCGTTAGCACACTGGACGAAATACTTAGCGGCATTTTGTCCGTCGCTACGTTGTGAATTCAAATTCCACTGAGGTCGACTTTGCCTCTCATCCTTTTGGGTCAATAAATTAAGTACCAGTTACGCACTGGGGTCGATGTAATCGACTTAATCCGTTTGTCTGTCCTTGTTTGTCCCCTCTATGTTTAGCCCCTTGTGGGTAATAAAGAAATAGGTATTTCGTCTGACGTTATGTTCTGAGTTCAAATTCCACCGAAGTCGACTTTGCCTTTCATCCTTTCGGGGTCGATAAATTAAGTACCAGTTACGCACTGGGGTCGATGTAATCAACTTAATCCGTTTGTATGTCCTTGTTTGTCCCCCCTATGTTTAGCCCCTTGTGGGTAGTAAAGAAATAAGAATTTCTTCTGGTTTTTTACATGCTGAGCACAACTTAGCCTTTCATCTTTTCAGTGTCAATAAGACAAAGTACCAGTCAGATACTGGGGTCAATGTAATCAACTAACCTCTCTTCTCATAATTCCTGGCCTTGAGCCCAAATAAAAAAGAATTAATTAGAGATCAGTCCCACTGCGTGGCATCTTGGGCAAGTGTCTTCTGCTATAGCCCCGGGCCGACCAATGCCTTGTGAGTGGATTTGGTAGACGGAAACTGAAAGAAGCCTGTCGTATATATGTATGTATGTGTGTGTGTTTGTCTCCCTGGCATTGCTTGACAACCGATGCTGGTGTGTTTGCGTCCCCGTCACTTGGCGGTTCGGCAAAGGAGACTGATAGAATAAGTACTGGGCTTACAAAGAATAAGTCCCGAGGTCGATTTGCTCGACTGAAGGCGGTGCTCCAGCATGGCCACAGTCAAATGACTGAAACAAGTGAAAGAGTAAAGAGAAAGAGAAATGACCAGGAAAGTGTAAAACTTTGCATCCAGTATCTTACTGAAATCTTTAAGCATTCTTACTTCCCTGTAATACTTTTGGAAAATGGATGAACCTCACCACTTCTTTTTCCTTGTACAGTATG
>NC_043020.1:10185888-10260888 GCF_006345805.1 Octopus sinensis
TGTAGAAACACTGCCAGATCAGACTGGAGCCTGGTGCAGCCTTCTGGCTTCCCAGACCCCAGTTGAACCGTCCAACCCATGCTAGCATGGAAAGCGGATGGACTGAGTTAATAGTGTTGGTAATAGACAAAGTACGTATAAAGTACTCTGGTACAATGTGATATTTAGTAATCCCTTGCTATATCACAGTTCACCTATCGTGGTTTATTATTTAAGCTTACATCAATTCCTCCAAGGTGTTGTTTTGCATTTATAAATAAATTTTGTATTTGGAAGGAGATTAATCTTTTATTTCCTTATAATCTCAGAAAAATGGAATTGGGGTGAAAGAGTACAACAGGGGTTGCCACCACCCCTTACTGGAGCCTCGTGGAGCATCCAGCTGTAGAAACACTGGCCTCCCAGACCCCAGTTGAACTGTCCAACCCATGCTAGCATGGAAAGCTCATGTTAAACGATGATGATGAAATATGGTGTCCCTACAGGTCATTAACATTAGGGAGTATCTCAACAAGTGGTGCAGTTTGTGGTTGAGTACCATCAGAGAATATAGGTTCTGAGTAACTTAGTGTCAATTTGTTTCTACCGAACTCCCTTGTCTATCCTTTCCCCAGCTTGTATCGACATCAAATATTGACTGTTCATTTGCCAGCACTTCCATTATCGTTGAGGGATGCCAAGTCAATAGTTCTATCTTTCCATATACTCTTTTACTTGTTTCAGTCGTTTGACTGCGGCCATGCTGGAGCACCGCCTTTTTTTTTTAAATCGAGCAACTCGACCCCGGGACTTATTCTTTGTAAGCCCAGTACTTATTCTATCGGTCTCTTTTGCCGAACCACTAAGTGATGGGGACATAAGCACACCAGCATCGGTTGTCAAGCAATGCTAGGGGGACAAACACACATATATATATACGACGGGCTTCTTTCAGTTTCCGACTACCAAATCCACTCATAAGGCTTTGGTCGGCCCGAGGCTATAGCAGAAGACACTTGCCCAAGGTGCTACGCTGTGGGACTGAACCCGGAACCATGTGGTTGGTTAGCAAGCTACTTACCACACAGCCACTCCTATATCATCATCATCATTTAACATCCGTTTTCCATGCTGGCATGGGTTACACAGTTTAATCCTTACGTTACTGTATTTATTTTGAGATGCTCTTTGTTTCTTTCAATTACTTTAAATATAAGAAAGAATTTAGTAAAATAACTTGGTTACCATTCAGCTAGTGTTAGGAACATATATTGTGACTAAGGTTTGGTGGAAGATTTTAATTCAAAACTTATGAAAACAAGACATTTGTACTACAGAGCCAGAGCCGGTTTCAGCTGGATTGGTAACGAAAGGGTTAATGATGATGAAGTTTCTTTTACTGAATTCTTCATTATTTTAAAAATTAATAAAAATCAAGGCAGTGTATTTAAACAAAATGGTTAATAATGACAAAATTACTTAACTAAAATTTTTCAATACAGTTAGAATTAACTGAAACAAAAGTAGGGCATTTCAACTAATATATGGTAAGAAATGGGTCAAGGGTCAAATTGGTCTAAATTAAAACCTTCCAATCAAATTTCATGTTAATTTATGTCCCAAACACTAGCTTAACCCTTTCATTACTGTATTTATTTTGAGATGCTCTGTGTTTCTTTCAATTACTTTAAATGTAACAAAGAATTTAGTGAAATGGATGGAAGCACTCCGTCGGTTACGACGACGAGGGTTCCTGTTGATCCGAATCAACGGAACAGCCTGCTCGTGAAATTAACATGTAAGTGGCTGAGCACTCCACAGACATGTGTACCTTTAACGTAGTTCTCGGGGATATTCAGCGTGACACAGATAGTGACAAGGCCGGCCCCTTGAAATACAGGTACAACAGAAACAGGAAGTAAGAGTGAGAGAAAGTTGTGGTGAAAGAGTACAGCAGGGATCACCACCATCCCCTGCCGGAGCCTCGTGGAGCTTTTCACTCAATAAACACTCACAACGCCCGGTCTGGGAATCGAAACCGCGATCCTATGACCGCGAGTCCGCTGCCCTAACCACTGAGCCATTGCGCCTCCACATTTAGTGAAATAACTTAGTTATCATTCAGCTAGAGTTAGGAACATAAATTGTGACTAAGGTTTGGTGGAAGATTTTAATTCAAAACTTATGATAACAAGACATTTGTACTACAGAGCCAGACGCGGTTTCAGCCAGGTTGGTATCAAAAGGATTAAGCTTTCTTATTTTACTGTAGTTACTGAAGCATAAAAGCTATTGGTAATTTAATTAACACCAGAAAGCTCAGATCTTTTTCAGTGGCTTAAAAGTTGGACAAGTAGCAAGCAAAGGGGATAATGGGGAAGGATTTCCAGTTTTCTGTCTACCAAATTTACTCACAAGCCATTGGTGGGTCTGGAGCTATAGCAGAATACATCTGCCCAAAGTGACACACAGGTGTAGGAGTGGCTGCGTGGTAAGTAGCTTGTTTACCAACCACATGGTTCCGGGTTCAGTCCCACTGCGTGGCACCTTGGGCAAGTGTCTTCTACTATAGCCTCAGGCCAACCAAAACATTATGAGTGGATTTGGTAGACGGAAACTGAAAGAAGCCCGTCGTATATATGTATATATATGTATATGTGTGCATGCGTGTATGTTTGTGTTTGTCCCCCTAGCATTGCTTGACAACCGATGCTGGTGTGTTTACGTCCCCGTCACTTAGCGACCGATAGAATAAGTAAAGTACTGGGCTTACAAAAGAATAAGTCCTGGGGGTTGAGTTGCTCGATTAAAGGCGGTGCTCCAGCATGGCCGCAGTCAAATGACTGAAACAACTAAAAGAGTAAAGAGTAAAAGAGAATGGCCTGAAGTCAGAACCATGTGGTTGCAAAGCAAAATTCTTAACCATACAACCATGTCCACACCTGTGACAGACAGACAGACAGAGCTTGATTGCAAAATTCTTAACCATACAACTATGTCCACACCTGTGACAGACAGACAGAGCTTGATTGCAAAATTCTTAACCATACAACCATGTCCACACCTGTGTCTGACAGACAGACAGACAGAGCTTGATTGCAAAATTCTTAACCATACAACCATGTCCACACCTGTGACAGACAGACAGACAGCTTGATTGCAAAATTCTTAACCATACAACCATGTCCACACCTGTGACAGACAGACAGAATGACAGAGCTTGATTTTCAAAAACCTTAAAAATAATGATGAAAATTCTAAAGCAAGAAAAAGAGAAAAATAAAATAAAATTTAAAAACACCCAAAGCAAAACACCCAAAGCATAGTTTATTGACACCGATATCATCATCATCGTCATCATCATCATCATCACTGCCATTGTCGTTATCATCATCATCATCATCATCAGGATGATCAGTTGGAAATGTTTCTGCACATTGGGAGGAGGTCAAAAGCAGGTTGGTTGGTTGGTTGGTTAGTGGGGTGGGTGGGTGGGTGGGTAGGATTTGAAAGGAGGCTTTATTTGGTAAGACAATCCAAAAGATATAGGCTCGTGCCCCGCACCAATGGACCTTCAAATCACTCAGTAGATGCAAAGTTTGTTTGTTTATTTATATTTTTGCTTGTTTGTTTTTGGCATAGCTTTTTTTTTTTTTTGGTTTTTAGTCTTTGTTATTGTAGTGGTGTGTATGGGAGGAGGGTTAGGGTTTAGGGTGAAGGGGTTAGGGTAAGGGTTAGGGTTAGGGAAAACAAGGTCCTTTTCGAAAACACTATGTTGTTCCTGTCGTAAGGAAAATTTATAAAACCCGATTTCACATTTTGGCACAAGGCCAGTAATTTCAGGGGAAGAGGGCTAGTCAATTACATCGACCCCCCCAGTGTATAACTGGTACTTATTTTATCGACTTTGAAAGGATGAAAAGCAAAGTCAACCTCAACAGAATTTCAACTGAGAACATAAAGACACAAAAGGCCCAGATGCTAACGATTCTGCAAGCTCGCTGCCTTAGGAGAATTGATAATAATAATAATAATAATAATAATAATGGTTTCACATTTTGACACAAGGCTAGCAATTTTGGGGAGGTGGGGTAAGTCGATTATACGGACCCCAATGTTCAACTGGTACTTATTTTATCAAATCCCCAAGGATGAAAGGCAAAGTCAACCTTGGCAGAATTTGAACTCAGAACGTAAAGACGGACAAAATTCCGCTAAGCATTTTAGCTCAGGGTGCTAATAGTTCTGCTCGCTCATTGCCTTAGAAGAATTTGGTAATAATAATAATAAAATTACTAATAATCCTTTCTATTTATAGGTTAAAGGCCTGGAATTTGTGGGGGGGGGGGGAGGGGATAGTTGATTTCATCGACCTCTCCCCCAGTACTTGACTGGTACGTAATTTATTGACCTTGAAAGGATAAAAGACAACAACGGACTAGATACAGTGAAGCATTTTGCTCTGCTAATAATTCTGCCAGCTCACCGCCTCAGGAGAATCAATAATAATAATAATAATAGTAATAATAATAATAATTATTATTATTATTATTATTATTATTATTATTATAATAATTATCAATGAAGGAGTTTCATCGTTTTCTTTACGCAGGCCCTAGAATATTGATAAAAATGTAAGAATGGGGAGAGGTGAGGGTGGGACAAATGGTGAGGGGTGGGTAGGGGAAAATCAAATTTTTAAAAGAATTTTCAGGAAAGAGAAAACACGAAGGGGGGGTCTGAAAATTTCTGGAAGACAAGGGGAAAAAAAAAATAGTATTTGAGCATGTAAGAATGCATGTGTATATGAATATATGCATGTATATGTATGTATATATATATATATGTATATATGCATGTATATATATGTGTGTGTGTGTGTGTGTGTGCGTATATGTATATGTGTATGTGTGTGTATATGTATATGTGGGTATATATATATGTGTGTGCGTATATGTATGTGTGTGTATATGTATATGTGTGTGTATATAAATGTGTGAGTGCGTATATGTATGTGTGTGTATATATATGTGTGTGTGTGTGCGTATATGTATATGTGTGTGTATATATATGTGTGTGCATATATGTATGTGTATGTATATATGTATGTATGTGTGTGTATATATATATATGTACATATTTTGATGTGGGTGTGAATATACATGTGTGTGTATATATATGTGTGTGTGTGCGTGTTAGTATGTATATGTGTGTATGCATATTTATAAATATATCTCTATATGCCTGTGTATGCAAGTGTGCGTGCAAATGAGTGCGTGTGTGTGTACGCATACATACATGCACACACACAGAGCTGCGATGTGTTTGTTGTTTGGCCTGTTGTCACATCCACCAAAAGGGCTGTGCTACCTCCTTTTCTCGCCCTTCTGGGTCCGTTTCTTCTCGTTCTCCTTCCTCTCCTGCCGCTTGTTCTTCTGGGCTTCTCGGTCCAGTTTGTCCTTCTCCTTCTTCTTCTCGTTGTCCTGTTTCATCTTCTCCCGCATCTCCTTCTCCTGCCTCTGAATGCTGTCCCGGTTCGTGTTGACCAGCAGATGCACTGCTTTCGAAAACAGGTTAAGGAAAAACAGTTAAAAAAATAAATGGTTTGTGTATTACAGCATACATCATCATCATCATCATCATCGTTTAGCGTCCGTTTTCCATGCTAGCATGGGTTGGACGGTTCAACTGGGGTTGTGAAGCCGGAAGGCTTCATCAGGCCACGAACGGATGGTGCTTTTACGTGCCACCGGCACGGGGGCCAGGCGAGGCTGGCAACGGACACGAACGGATGGTGCTTTTACATGCCACGTAAGTGTTAAAGCATACATACAAAGAAAAACTGTGTTATCTATTATATTCCCAGGCTGACTGAAGCTTTGTGAATGGATTTGGTAAGAGGAACCTGAAAGAAGCCCTCCATGTATGTCTGCATGTAGATTTTTATGTCCTATTTCATCATCATCATCATCGCTTAACGTCCGTTCTCCATGCTAGTTGGACGGTTCAACTGGGGTCTGTGAAGCCAGAAGGCTGCACCAGGTACCAGTCAGATCTGGCAGTGTTTCTACGGCTGGATGCCCTTCCTAACGCCAACCACTCCGTGAGTGTAGTGGGTGCTTTTTACGTGCCACCAATTATATATATATATATATATATTCAAAGAGCAATAAAGATTCAAGTAATTTAAAAAATTTACTGAATATGGTACCTAACTTAGATGCACCAAAAAAAACTATACTGATTAACAATACAGTAATGTGGGGTGATTATAAGCGAGAAAGAAGCAACAAGATGGATAGGTTTTTAGTACGATCGTTTCATACAAGGACAGGTTTTATTAAAAGTTGCAAGATTAAGCATATAAACGAGTCCCGTACTCATCAGCTAAAATACATGTAAGTTCTCTAGACATCTGGTTTGAGGCTATACTCATGAAGTAATGTAGAAATTAAACAGATTTCTAAAGTTCATTAAAGTTCTTTAAAGATGATGCATAGTCTTATCACAGAATTTTAAAAAAGTTTTGGTAGCATCACAGAGAAGGTGACCTAATCCATATGAATTTCATAGATATGATGAGGGATTATATACTCACAGAGGACAAATTTATCCATTGTTATTAGCATTACAGAGAGGGTGAATTAATCCTTTGTATATATGCACAGATTCCAATGGTGTAGATGTAAATTTACATCTACACCATTGGAATCTGTGCATATATACAAAGGATTAATTCACCCTCTCTGTAATGCTAATAACAATGGATAAATTTGTCCTCTGTGAGTATATAATCCCTCATCATATCTATGGAAATTCATATGGATTAGGTCACCTTCTCTGTGATGCTACCAAAACTTTTTTAAAATTCTGTGATAAGACTATGCATCATCTTTAAAGAACTTTAATGAACTTTAGAAATCTGTTTAATTTTCTACATTACTTCATGAGTATAGCCTCAAACACTAGGATGTCTAGAGAACTTACATGTATTTTAGCTGATGAGTACGGGACTCGTTTATATGCTGTAATCTTTGCAACTTTTAATAAAACCTGTCCTTGTATGAAACGATCGTACTAAAAACCTATCCATTCTTGTTGCTTCTTTCTCGCGTATATATATATATATATATCATCATCATCATCATCATCATTTAGCGTCCGTTTTCCATGCTAGCATGGGTTGGACGGTTCAACTGGAGTCTGTGAAGCCGGAAGGCTGCACCAGGTACCAGTCAGATCTGGCAGTGTTTCTACGGCTGGATGCCCTTCCTAACGCCAACCACTCCGTGAGTGTAGTGGGTGCTTTTTACGTGCCATCGATATATATATATATCATCATCATCATTTAGCGTCCGTTTTCCATGCTAGCATGGGTTGGACGGTTCAACTGGGGTCTGTGAAGCCGGAAGGCTTCATCAGGCCCAGTCAGATCTGGCAGTGTTTCTACAGCTCGATGCCCTTCCTAACGCCAACCACTCCGTGAGTGTAGTGGGTGCTTTTTACGTGCCACCGATAAATATATATCATCATCATTTAGCGTCCGTTTTCCATACTAGCATGGGTTGGACAGTTCAACTGGGGTCTGTGAAGCCAGAAGGCTTCATCAGGCCCAGTCTGATCTGGCAGTGTTTCTATGGCTGGATACCCTTCCTAACGCCAACCACTCCGTGAGTGTAGTGGGTGCTTTTTACGTGCCACCTGCACAGGTGCCAGACAGAGCTGGCAAACGGCCACGAATGGATGGTGCTTTTATGTGCCAGATAGAGCTGGCAAACGGCCACGAACGGATGGTGCTTTTACGTGCCACCGGCACGGGGGCCAGGCGAGGCTGGCAACGGACACAAACGGATGCTGCTTTTACGTGCCACGTAAGTGTTAAAGCATACATACAAAGAAAAACTGTGTTATCTATTATATTCCCAGGCTGACTGAAGCTTTGTGAATGGATTTGGTAAGAGCAACCTGAAAGAAGCCCTCCATGTATGTCTGCATGCGTGCATGCAGATTTTTATGTCCTATTCATCATCATGATCATCATCATCGTTTAATGTCCGTTCTCCATGCTAGCATGGGTTGGACGGTCCGACCGGGGATCTGGGAAGCCAGAAGGCTGCACCAGGCTCCGGTCTTATCTGGCAATGTTTCTACAGCTGGATGCCCTTCCTAACGCCAACCACTCCATGAGTGTAGTGGATGCTTTTTACGTGCCACCTGCACTGGAGCCAGGCGAGGCTGGCATCGGTCACGGTCGGATTGGTGCATTTTACGTGCCACCTGCACGGAAGCCAGTCGAGGCGGCACTGGCTTCGGCCACGATTCGGATGGTGCTTTTTACGTGCCACTGACACGGAAGCCAGTCGAGGCGGCGCTGGCTTCGGCCACGATGGCTTCGGCCACGATTCGGATGGTGCTTCTTACGTATCTCCAGTCCAGGGGTCCTGGCATCTGCCAGTCATAGGATTGGTTCAAAATATTTATATTTCAGAATAGATAATCTCAAACAGGTTGGGATTAAGGCAGTTAAATACAGAAATGGCATCAAACACAGCATGGAAGCTGACTCTTAGCATATTTTTATTAAAATTTACATTGCCTTTCTTTCAATTTTGAAAATAATGAAGAATTTAGCAAAATAGCATTGACGGCTCGTAAAAGCACCCACTACACTCTTGGAGTGGTTGGCGTTAGGAAGGGCATCCAGCCGTAGAAACTCTGCCAGATCAAGATTGGAGCCTGGTGCAGCCATCTGGTTTGCCAGCCCTCAGTCAAAATCGTCCAACCCATGCTAGCATGGAAAGCAAATGTTAACCCTTTAGCATTCAAACCGGCCATATCCGGCCAAAAGTATTCTGCCTGTTTTATGTTCAAACTGGCCAGATCTGGTCTCTCACACCAACCCTACAATATCGTTTTAAAAATTAACATCTGCCTCATCAAAATCTCATAGCTACAAGATAATGCATGATTAGTTCAAAACAATGTGGATGAAGAAGCATTAACTTTGGTAGAATAATGCGAACACTAAAGGGTCAAACAATGATGATGATGATGATTATTAACCGTTTTGTTACCATATTTCTGTTGAAATACACTGATTTTGTTACAATAAATTTCGAAAATAATGCTAGTGGAGCACTAAGAGCACCATCCAAGCGTGATCGTTGCCAGAGCGGCTAACTGGTTTCCGTGCCAGTGGAATGTGAAAAGCACTATTCGAGAGTGATCGTTACTAGCATCGTTTTACTGGCACTTGTGTGCCGGTGGCACATGAAAAAAACATTCGAGCGAGGTCGTTGCCAGTGCCGCTGGACTGGCTCCGGTGCAGGTGGTATGTAAAAAACACCATTTGAGTGTGGCCGTTGCCAGTTCCACCTGACTGTCCCTCGTGCCAGTGGCTGGCGTTAGGAAGGGCACCCAGCTGTAGAAACACTGCCAGATCAAGACTGGAGCCTGGTGCAGCCATCAGGTTTACAAGAACCAGTCATTTGCTTCCAATCTTACATGAAAATATGTCAGGCCACAAGAAAATATTACTTTGCTTGGAAACTGGTGAGGGTTAGCAACAGGAAGGGCATCCAACTATAAAAATCTGCCTCAGCAAATTCTATCTGGTTCATGCAAGTATAGGAAAGAGGACATTAAAATGATGCTGACAATCATGATATAATATATTTGTGTTTGGAGGATGTGAAAAATGGTAAATGACAGAAAGTAACAGGAATTTGTTAGAAAAAAAAGGATACATGAACCTGGGTTCAAATTGTTGCTACCAGCAGCAGAAGCTGCAGGGATCAGGTTTGCCATGTTACCTGGGATAGAAGTAGTGGCTCCTGACTGAACGGGTTCCGGCTCTGATAGTTCAATTCCCCTGAGGGATAGTCAAGGAAACAATTCAAAGAAAACAAAAACTATAAATATATATATATATATTATATATATATATATATAATATATATATATATATATAATATATATATCTATATATATATATATATATTATATATATATATATATAAAATATTAGGGAATAAATCCAAACTTACAGGGAAAAATCAGATTTAGGATTGAATCCAATTTTATAGTAAAATATTATATTATATTAAATTAGAGATAAAACCACTATTAGGCAAATCATGCAATGAAAAACTTAAGCCAATAAGATTAATTAATTTATATTATTTAAATATATATTAAAATTATTAAAAAAGATAATTAATATAACACTATCTTTTTATTATCTTTTTTAATAATTTTGATATATATTTAAATAATATAAATTAATTAATCTTATGTATTGGCTTAAGTTTTTCATTGTATGATTTGCCTAATAGTGGTTTTGTCTCTAATTTAATATAATATATATATAGTAGAAATATGTTACAAAAAGAAAATATAAAATACACGCGGAAATTTAAGGGTAAAATATGAAAAATCAACGAAAATGCACATTGTAAATAAAAAGCTTTTTATGACAGGTAACGACAGATATATACATTTAGATGGACTGAGGTAGTAATAAAAGACATTATTATGAGATGATTATAAAGTCAGAAAACCAAGCAAACCATGGTTTCTGCAAAGCTATTCATCGTTTTGAAAACACCGGCTAATACACGGTGCATGAATGCACATACAACAGGGAAAGAAAAGAGAGTCATGAAAAAATTCAAAAACATATATATACATAGGCGCAGGAGTGGCTGTGTGGTAAGTAGCTTGCCTACCAACCACATGGTTCCGGGTTCAGTCCCACTGCGCGGCACCTTGGGCAAGTGTCTTCTGCTATATCCCCGGGCCGCCCAATGCCTTGTGAGTGGATTTGGTAGATGGAAACTGAAAAAGAAGCCCGTCGTATATATATGTATATATATATATATATATATATGCGTGTGTGTGTTTGTTCCTCTAGCATTGCTTGACAACCGATGCTGGTGTGTTTACGTCCCCGTCACTTAGCGGTTCGGCAAAAGAGACCGATAGAATAAGTACTGGGCTTACAAAAGAATAAGTCCCGGGGTCGATTTGCTCGACTAAAGGCGGTGCTCCAGCATGGCCGCAGTCAAATGACTGAAACAAGTAAAAGAGTAAAGAGTATATATCAAAGAGAGGTGGGGAGAAGAAGAAAGGGATATTAGACATTTGTTTCTGTTTAAATAATTTATTCTTAACATAAGCAGAAGAAACTGGTAATTTATTTTACCAACCAAAGAAGGACGAAAAGCAGAGCTGACCGTAACCTGGTTTGAATCATTCATCTAACAAAACTGTAGGAAAACGCCCGCCTGTCCGTCCGTCCGTCCATCCATCCTTTCTTCCCTTCCTCTCCACTCACTATTCCTAGGAGGGCCACAGAGGTAGAATACTCAGGTATCTCTGCACAAAAGCCCTATCGGAAGCCACCGTCATGGCACTCTCCTGCTGGATTTCCAAACATGACTGAGACTATGGATACTATCCAACCGCATTGCTTTCGGTTTACCCCAAGCTCTCCTGCAGGTTGGCCCGGCTTGAAGAATCTGTTTTGCAATATTCTAACCCCATATCTGTAATATAGTGGCATCCATTGTTCAAATTGGCAAATATTGGTAGCTCAATACATTTTATATGTATATATATATCAAAGCCTTGTGAGTGGATTTGGTAGACGGAAACTGAAAGAAGCCCTAAAGACTAAAGGCGGTGCTCCAGCATGGCCGCAGTCAAATGACTGAAACAAGTAAAAGAGTAAACTTAGGCGCAGGAGTGGCTGTGTGGTAAGTAGCTTGCTAACCAACCACATGGTTCCGGGTTCAGTCCCACTGCATGGCACCTTGGGCAAGTGTTTTCTGCTATAGCCCCAGGCCGACCAATGCCTTGGGAGTGGATTTGGTAGATGGAAACTGAAAAGAAGCCGTCGTATATATGTATATATATATGTATGTGTGTATACGTTTGTGTGTCTGTGTTTGTCCCCCTAGTATTGCTTGACAACTGATGCTGGTGTGTTTATGTCCCCGTCACTTAGCGGTTCGGCAAAAGAGACCGATAGAATAAGTACTGGGCCCACAAAGAATAAGTCCCGGGATTGAGTTGCTCGATTAAAGGCGGTGCTCCAGCATGGCCGCAGTCAAATGACTGAAACAAGTAAAAAGAGTATATGTGTGTGTGTATATATATATATATATATATATATTCTCTTTTCTTTCTCTTTTACTTGTTCCAGTCATTTGACTGCGGCCATGCTGGAGCACCGCCTTTAGTCGAGCAAATCGACCCTGAGACTTATTCTTTGTAAGCCCAGTACTTAGTCTATCGGTCTCTTTTGCCGAACCGCTAAGTGACGGTTATGTATATAATTATATGTATGTAATTAAGAGAAATAACCTCTATTAAGCTTCGTATGTAATTCTGTCTTATATGCAGATCATCTTTTTCTTTTTTTTTGCCCGTTTCATGGGCCCGGTTTCCCGGTTTCTGTGGTGTATATGTTCCCGTCAGCTGGACGGGACCCCAGTCCATCGCAGCGTTACTCGAGAAACAGGAAGAGAGAGTGAGAAAAAAGTTGTGACGAAAGAGTACAACAGGGGTCGCCACCAGCCCTTGCTGGTGGAGCCTCATGGAGCTTTTAGGTGCTTTCACTTAATAAACACACACACAAAACGCCTGGTCTGGGAATCGAAACCGCGTTCCTGCGACCGCGAGTTCGCTGCCCTAACCACTGGGCCATTGCGCCTCTCACATGCAGGTCAGGTCATAGGTCGAGAAAACTGGGATGAATAAACAACAGTAACAGCAAAGGTAATTCTGAACACTTGTCTGAGATTAGCAAACTGAAAGGTAGCAGCCGTGCTATGTAAGGGGAGTCATCCAGCCATCAAATATCTACTTCAGTCAAATATGAATTGCCTCCCTTGATCACTTGCTTTTTCTATTCGATTCGTATGTGTGCTTCTGAGTAAACACACACACACATATATATATAATTTTATAATATGCTTTATTTAAAGCAGCAGAAAATTCAACAAAATCTGTTACTCTGAGTTTCTCGTTGCTGTTCATCAGACAGTTTTTGCTAGAAAAACTGTCTGATGAACGGCAACGAGAAACTCAGAGTAACAGATTTTGTTGAATTTTCTGCTGCTTTAAATAAAGCATATTACTCTACCACTGGTATATAATTTTATATAAAATTAATGAAGGGTAGAAATTGATATTTATCAATAAAAACCAGTGGTCTAGCATATTAAAAAGAATCCGAAGATTAAAATATTTATATATATATACCAATTAAGGACTGAACACGAAAAGTGGACAGTCAACATGCTAGATATAGATGTCAAATTGCCATTCTCCACAAAGATTATGTTCTCAAATCAAACTCAGCACAAAACCAAAGCAATAAACAAGACAAATGAAAATATACGAAATAAAATAATTACCCATGTACTGATCAGTTTCGGTTATTACTATTTCGTATATTTTCATTTGTCTTGTTTATTGCTTTGGTTTTGTGCTGAGTTTGATTTGAGAACATAATCTTTGTGGAGAATGGCGATTTGACGTCTATATCTAGCATGTTGACTGTCCACTTTTCGTGTTCAGTCCTTAATTGGTACATATATATATATATATATATACAAATATCATACTTCGATACTGGGTGGATTTGGTTCTGCGTTGACAGACCTCTCTATTGCTAAATAGTGTTGATTATTTATAGAACACAAATTAGTAGCTCCATTTCTCTGAAACTACTAGATTTGATACCTATTTAAGCAGAATGGGAAACTTGTTCATCTGGGATTGGTCAAGGGATCTTTTCGGTTTGAACGGCAGTTTTTAACATAATTTCTAGGTAACTAAAAAATTTTAAACTTCGTATACTGGTAGAATGTGTTTATAAAACATCTTTTTCTCTTGGCTTTATTGAGAAAATTCTATAGTTTGTAAGATATTTGGTTTTTTTTTTCAATTTCTGCAATTTCAACCAATCACTGACGTCTATTGAAGTAAAAAAAAACATTCTGTGCCGTATGAATATGTCCCTCGTTTAAGAAACAGATTGGGTTTATTTACATTTGTGAAGAAAAAAAGATACCCTTCCCCCACCCCTAACCCTAACCCTAAAACAGATTGAAATGCAATAGATCGATATTAGGGTCATAATTATGGGTGACAATTTCATATGACACCGCTAGAAAAAACTGCCGTTCAAACCGAAAAGATCCATGGTCAAGTGATGTAAACACCTCTGACGGGACCCCAATAAGGTTCAAAAATTAATTAAGACTGTTCATTTTTTTCAGTCTATGGAGAAAATTTGACATATTTGTGTATATACTGCAGAGGCTTACATATATAATCTTTACTCTTTTACTTGTTTCAGTCATTTGACTGCGGCCATGCTGGAAGCACCGCCTTTAGTCGAGCAAATCGACCCCGGGACTTATTCTTTGTAAGACCAGTACTTATTCTATCGGTGTCTTTTGCCGAACCGCTAAGTGACGGATACGTAAACACACCAGCATCGGTTGTCAAGCAATGCTAGGGGGACAAACACAGACACACAAAAATATACACACACACTTATATATATATGCATATATACGACAGGCTTCTTTCAGTTTCTGTCTACCAAATCCACTCACAAGGCATTGGTCGGCCCGGGGCTATAGCAGAAGACACTTGCCCAAGATGCCACGCAGTGGGACTGAACCCGGAACCATGTGGTTGTTGGCAAGCTACTTACCACACAGCCACTCCTGCGCCTATATATATATATATATATATATATATATATATATATGATATATAAAATAAATATAAGAGAGTGGTCACTATATGGCTCACTCTAGCACCAGTTAATCCAAAGGTTTTCAACCACTAAAAATACATGTTTCCCATGAAAGTCAGTACGATTGTTAGCTCACACACGGACAGGGCAAATAAAAAATAACAAAATACAGATTATTTTGGGACAATTGTTTCGCTATTAATGAATTAAATGTAATTTTACTTACAAAAAAATCCACTTGTAGCTCGTCGGCCAAAACTATCTGGATGAAATCCACTCATCACACGCCAGATTTTACCATAACGATAAATACGCGTGTGGTTCAATTGATTACATCCGACGTTATAATTTATCGTTATGGTAAAATCTGGCGTGTGATTGAGTGGTTTCATCCAGATAGTTTTGGCCGACGAGCTACAAGTGGATTTTTTTGTAAGTAAAATTACATTTAATTCATTAATAGCGAAACAATTGTCCCAAAAATCTGTATTTTGTTATTTTTTATTTGCCCTGTCCGTGTGAGCTAACAATCGTACTGACTTTCATGGGAAACATGTATTTTTAGTGGTTGAAACTTTTGGATTAACTGGTGCTAGAGTGAGCCATATAGTGACCACTCTCTTATATTTATTTTGTAAAAATATTATAATATATTATAAAATATTATAATAATCCAGGTTTCTCGGAGCACTAGGCCACTTGGTGTTGAATGGATACTATTAAATTAGTATCTAATTCTCTCACCCTTATTAATTAATTATATATATATATATGCATACACACACATACATGGAAACCAAACAAAAAAAAACTTTGTTCATAAAACATTTAGTTACTACAATATTTAGTAGGTGCATGGTTTAGGGGTTAGGGTAATAGGCTCATGATCGTAAGGTCAGGAGTTCGATTCCTGGCGCCGTATTGAGTCCTTCAGCAAGACACCTTAGTTCACATTGCTCCAGTCCACTCAACTGGCAAAAATTTGTTGTACTTGTAATTCAAAGGACTGGCTTTGTCACATTCCGTAGCATGCTGAATCTCCCCGAGAACTATGTTTAGGGTACAAGTGTCTGTGGAGTACTCAGCCACTTGCACGTTAATTTCATGAGCAGGCTGTTCCATTGATCGGATCCATTGGAACCCTTGTCATCGCGTAACTGACAGTGTGCCAGTTTATTTAGTAACTAAATATTTTATGAACAAACTTAGGCGCAGGAGTGGCTGTGTGGTAAGTAGCTTGCTAACCAACCACATGGTTCCGGGTTCAGTCCCACTGCGTGGAACCTTGGGCAAGTGTCTTCTGCTATAGCCCCAGGCCGACCAATGCCTTGTGAGTGGATTTGGTAGACGGAAACTGAAAAGAAGCCTGTCGTATATATGTATGTGTGTGTATACGTTTGTGTGTCTGTGTTTGTCCCCCTAGTATTGCTTGACAACCGATGCTGGTGTGTTTACGTCCCTGTCACTTAGCGGTTCGGCAAAAGGGACTGATAGAATAAGTACTGGGCTTACAAAGAATAAGTCCTGGGGTCGATTTGCTCGACTAAAGGCGGTGCTCCAGCATGGCCGCATTCATATGACTGAAACAAGTAAAAGAGAGGAAAAGAGAGAGTAAACGCCTTATACGTATTCTCTGACCGACACACCCGTAGATTTCAACTAAATGAAACCCAGACTATAAAAGGTATCCTCCGAGCAGGTTCCCTAGGATATACAAGAATACAAATAGTATTCTAAATACAATGTGTGTGTGTGTATTTGTATGTCTGTGTATGTTCCCGCAACATCGCTTGACAACTGATGCTGGTGTGTTTACATCCCTGTAACTTAGTGGTTCAGCAAAAGGGACTGATAGAACAAGTACTAGGCTTACAAAGAATAAGTCCTGGCGATTGATTTGCTTGACTAAGACGGTGCTCCAGCATGACCACAGTCAAACGACTGAAATAAATAAAAGAATACATACATATCTGATCTCGGATATAAAGATTTGCATTGGGACTCCCTTCATCGACAACCAGTGACTGCCGTACGCTGAAGACAGGCAAATACCTAGAAACTGCAGTCTGTGCGTGTCACCTAGGTTGACGAGGGAGGGATGACCTCCCTTTGCAAATACCTTAAGTGCACAGAAAGTGTGCCTAAAGCCAGCTGGAGACGATGATCTCCTGGGGCTACAAGCTACAGTAACACCCACCCTTAGTGGTTAGCCATATTGTGATGGCTAGTATACCTTACAATATATATATATATATATATATATATACATACACAAACGAACACATATACTCACACATCCATACACACATCATGACCCTCTTAATACAAATACCTCCACTACCACACACTCTCTCTCTCTCACACACAAAAAGGCCTCTAATACCAATTATTAAGGATACTGGTCAGGTTCATCACAGACGGTAGAATACTGCACCAATATGGCACGTTTCTGGGCCAACTCCTCTTCACTGAGTTGCTTGGCTTTCTTCTCGGTAGAACTGGTCACAACATGTGTATTAGTAAGCATTTTGGACAGCCTTTCATCCAGGGGTGTCCTGTTGGGTTCTGAAAGATACATCATGCACATATATAAATACATATATACATGTATATAGGGTTCAAAAGAACAAAGGAAAGAAAGGTGTATTAGTTTGATGCTAAAGAAGAATGGGAAAACTCCAATGCTTTGAGTCTACGCTCGAAAGCAAAGGATGAGATGGGAAAAAAATGGAGGGAGAAAAAAGTGTTATGGGAATAATGGTTTAACATGATGAAATATATATATATATATATATATTTCCTAACATAATAATGAGCGTAGTGTTTTTATATATTTGTGTGTGTATCGTGCCAGTGGCACTTAAAAGGCACCATTCAAGCGTGATCGTTACCAGCGTCACCTTACTGGCACTCGAGCCCCGTGCTAGTAGGGTATTAAGAGTACCATCCGAGCATAATCGTTGCCAGAGCAGCTATCTGACCGTAAAAGACACCATTCGAGCGTGATCGTTACCAGTATCGCCTTACTGGCACCTGTGCCGGTGGCATGTGTAAAAAGATTCGAGTGAGGTTGTTGCCAGTAGCGCCTGACTGGCCCTCATGCCAGTGGCATGTAAAAGCACCCACTACACTCTCAGAGTGGTTGGCATTAGGAAGGGCATCCAGCTGTAGAAACTTTGCCAAATCAAGATTGGAGCCTGGTGCAGCCATGTGGTTTGCCAGTCCTCAGTCATTCGTCCAACCCATGCTAGCATGGAAAGCGGACGTTAAACGATGATGATGATGAATATAAATAGGTTTCAAAGAGAAAAATAAACTACACATGGTAGATATATGGGGGAAGTAAGAAGAAAAAAGTGAATATATATATAGATATATATATATATCTTTGTCCCAAATCATGGTTAATACAGAACGTGGGGGGAGAGGATACAGCGTGGACGATGAGAAAAGGAAAGGAGAGTTATTTGCAAGTCACTGAGTTGACGCGACATTAAGCTAGCTAGCTCCAAGGAGCAAATGCTACTTTTGTAGTAGAAAAGGTTAGAAGAGGAGAGACTATATCTTAGGGCAAGGGGTAGGAATGTGTTAATGAGTGACTTTAAGCCAATTAATAGAGTCGTCTTTCTTTGGATGTGGCTTACGATGTTGGGGGGAGGGGGTTGTGAAGATGACGCAATTGTAAAGGGGAGGCAACTCGGTTTCACGTGAAACCCGTATACATATTACATACATATATATATTTCGTTTTTGGACTTGGTTTGCAAGATTCTTCATATGAGTTCGTGTGTTGAAGCATATTCTGTTGTGTCTGGGGGGGGAGGTGTAAATAACAGACAGAGTCAACACTATTGAAAAGGTTGCAAGACGCAACGAAAATTTTAGGAAAATAAAAATAAGAAAAAAGTGGAAATTTTACCGGTGAGTGTGTTACATTATAAGTCATAAAAAGGAAATGACTCTCCCCAGACACAACAGAATACATATATATTGTGTTAAGTCAAATGATTGCAATATTTTTGTAACTTATTTGTTTAATTCGTCAAATTACAACAAAAGCAGCCTGGCATTTAAAGCAGAGGCCATCGTGTTGCACCGCCTGAAACCACCTTTCTTTGATCCCACGTTCATACCTATTTCTTTACTACCCACAAGGGGCTAAACACAGAAGGGACAAACAAGGACAGACAAACGGATTAAGTCGATTATATCGACCCCAGTGTGTAACTGGTACTTATTTAATCGACCCCGAAAGGATGAAAGGCAAAGTCGACCTCGGCGGAATTTGAACTCAGAACGTAGCGACAGACCTAATACCTATTTCTATTTCTTTATTACCCACAAGGGGCTAAATACAGAGAGGACAAAGGACAGACAAACGGATTAAGTCGATTATATCGACCCCAGTGCGTAACTGGTACTTATTTAATCGACCCCGAAAGGATGAAAGGCAAAGTCGACCTCGGCGGAATTTGAACTCAGAACGTAGCGGCAGACGAAATACTGCTAAGCATTTCGCCCAGTGTGCTAACGTTTCTGCCAGCTCGCCGCCTTACGTTCATACCAGTTCTTGTCTCCTGCGGCGAAGAACTCCTTCACTGAATCTGTGCTACCTACACAAACATAACTGAATGTTTACAACCTAGTGGATTTCACTCTTAAGTAGAAGCACACAACAGCATGTGGGTGGGTGGGTATTCAAATTGGCAACAGACTAAGCCTAACACTTTTGACGCTTGCCAGGAAAAAAGTTCCCTTTTAATTAAAAAAAATGGAAAAAAATCCTGATAGGCACAGGAGTGGCTGTGTGGTAAGTAGCTTGTTTACCAGCCACATGGTTCCGGGTTCAGTCCCACTGCGTGGCACCTTAGGCAAGTGTCTTCTACTATAGCCTCAGGCCGACCAAAGCCTTGTGAGTGGATTTGGTAGACGGAAACTGAAAGAAGCCCGTCGTATATATGTATATACATATGCGTGTGTGTGTTTGTGTGCCTGTATTTGTCCCCCTAGCATTGCTTGACAAAGGTACTATATATATATATATATATATATATATCGGTACTACCGATCGAACAGTCCGGTGAGGTCCTCGGATCTGGCCAGGAAACCTCTGAACCACCTCCCATGATAAGGATCGGGGCCTGGAACCAACCCCGTGAACAAGGAATTCCCGATAGGCGCGGGTCATCAACCCGCATCGATCACGTCCCTGCCCTTTGTCAAGCAATGCTAGGGGGATAAATACAGGCACACAAAGGGCTGGTGTGCTTATGTCCCCGTTACTTAGCGGTTCGGCAAAAGAGACCGATAGAATAAGTACTGGGCTTACAAAAGAATAAGTCCCGGGGTCGAGTTGCTCGATTAAATGCGGTGCTCCAGCATGGCTGCAGTCAAATGACTGAAACAAGTAAAAGAGTAAAGAGTATAGTTGCTTACCCTTTTTGTTTTCTTTGGAATCTACATTACACATCTCATCCCATTTCTTTATCACTTCATCACAGATTTCTTCTTTAGAGTCTTCCTGAAATTGAAGCAAACAAACTGGTTTCAGAACTACAATGAAATAGAAGTATTCTGTGATTGTTATTAAACAGATCTGTTAACCCTTTTGTTACCATATTTATTTTGAGATGCTCTGTGTTTCTTTCAATTAATTTTAAATATAAGAAAGAATTTAGTAAAATAACTTCATTAGCAATCATTAAGCTAGTGTTAGGAATATAAATTGCAACTAAGGTTTGGTGGTATATTTTGATGCAAAACTTATGAAAACAAGACATTTGTACTACAGAGCCAGAGCCGGTTTTGGCCGGGTTAGTAACGAAAGGGTTAAACAGATCTGTTAACCCTTTTGTTACCATATTTATTTTGAGATGCTCTGTGTTTCTTTCAATTAATTTTAAATATAAGAAAGAATTTAGTAAAATAACTTAGTTATCATTCAGCTAGTGTTAAGAACATAAATTGTGACTAAGGTTTGGTGGAAGATTTTAATTCAAAACTTATGAAAACAAGACATTTGTTTGTACTCAGAGCCAGAGGCAGTTTCAGTCGGGTTGGTAACAAAAGGATTAAATATAACAAAGAATTTAATAACATAACTTAGTTATCATTAAGCTAGTGTTAAGAACATAAATTGTGACTAAGGTTTGGTGGAAGATTTTAATTCAAAACTTATGAAAACAAGACATTTGTACTACAGAGCCAGAGGCAGTTTGGTATCAAAAGGATTAAATAGAAATATTCTGTGATTATTATTAAACAGATCTGTTAACCCTTTTGTTACCATATTTATTTTGAGATGCTCTGTGTTTCTTTCAATTAATTTTAAATATAAGAAAGATTTTAGTAAAATAACTTAGTTATCATTAAGCTAGTGTTAAGAACATAAATTGTAACTAAGGTTTTATGGAAGGTTTTAATTCAAAACTTATGAAAACAAGACATTTGTACTACAGAACCAGAGGTGGTTTCAGCCGGGTTGGTATCAAAAGGATTAAATAGAAATATTCTGTGATTATTATTAAACAGATCTGTTAACCCTTTTGTTACCATATTTATTTTGAGATGCTCTGTGTTTCTTTCAATTAATTTTAAATATAAGAAAGATTTTAGTAAAATAACTTAGTTATCATTAAGCTAGTGTTAAGAACATAAATTGTAACTAAGGTTTTATGGAAGGTTTTAATTCAAAACTTATGAAAACAAGACATTTGTACTACAGAACCAGAGGTGGTTTCAGCCGGGTTGGTATCAAAGGATTAAATATAACAAAGAATTTAGTAAAATAACTTAGTTATCATTAAGCTAGTGTTAAGAACATAAATTGTGACTAAGGTTTGGTGGAAGATTTTAATTCAAAACTTATGAAAACAAGACATTTGTACGACAGAGCCAGAGGCGGTTTCAGCCGGGTTGGTATCAAAAGGATTAATGGACTGACTCCAAGATTATTCCTTCTCCAAGCTATTTGCAAAAGTAAAATGCCTCTGGTCACACGTGATACACAGACAGGACTCTCTTACACCAACAAAGCGGAATCTACAGACATAGAGAAACAGAGACAGACTCATAAGTAGATGATGATATCACCATTATATCACCTACTCTCCAGACATTGCTACATAACCACTTCAATGCTGTTTAAATCCCCTAAAAATCTTTGGCTCCATAATAACAGGCTTAACCCTTTAGTGTTCACATTATTCTGCCAAAATTAATGCTTCTTCATCTACATTACTCTTTTACTTGTTTCAGTCATTTGACTACGGCCATGCTGGAGCACCGCCTTTAATCGAACAACTCGACCCTGGGACTTATTCTATCGGTCTCTTTTGCTGAACCGCTAAGTGACGGGGACATAAACACACCAGCATCAGTTGTCAAGTAATGCTAGGGGGACAAACACAGACACACAAACGCATATATATATACGACAAGCTTCTTTCAGTTTCCGTCTACCAAATCCACTCACAAGGCATTGGTCGGCCCGGGGCTATAGCAGAAGACACTTGCCCAAGATGCCACACAGTGGGACTGAACCCGGAACCATGTGGTTGGTAAGCAAGCTACTTACCACACAGCCACTCCTGCACCTATTGTTTGTGGATTGTTGAGCCACTTGCATGTTAATTTCACAAGGGGGCTGTTCCATTGACCCGATCAACTGGAACACGTGTCGTCATAACCGATGGAGTACCAGTTCATGCTGCACTACACGCACTTCATTAGTGCATGTCAGAGTGTCACACAGTATAAATGAGAAAAATGTTGCTTGGCTGACTACCTGCATACCATAGGGCTGCTCAACCAATGCTGAGCTGGTGGAGGGTACATCCTAAAAACAGTCTACAATTATGGTCCAGACCAGTGCTTTTCAAACTTTTTGCTGGAGCGGAACCCCAAGGAAACATTCCACTGGCTCGAGGAACCCCTGTGCAATAATTTAATAGTCTTATGCACACAAATTTGCACAGGAGAATTAAAAATTACTACGATTTTAGCAGTTTTGGAGCTTCTTGCGGAACCCCTGGACTGTACTGGCGGAACCCTAAGGTTCTGCGGAACCCTGGTTGAAAACCACTGTATTAATGTGTGTGTCTGTATGTCTTTGCATTGATTTAGATATTAGAATGTGTGTTTGTTTGTCTATGTCAGTGCTTTTCAAACTTTTTGCTGGAGCGGAACCCCAAGGAAACATTCCACAGGCTTGAGGAACCCCTGTGCAATAATTTAATAGTCTTATGCACACATATCTGCACAGGAGAATTAAAAATTACTGCCGATTTTAGCAGTTTTGTAATTTCTTGCGGAACCCCTGGACTGTACTGGCGGAACCCTGGTTGAAAACCACTGGTCCAGACAAACATAAAACAGACACAAACAACAGCCTCAATAAGAACAGCAGCTGTTATGTCCTCATTGTATCTGGAAGCACTCCGTCGGTTACGACGATGAGGGTTCCGGTTGATCCGAATCAACGGGACAGCCTGCTTGTGAAATTAACGTGTAAGTGGCTGAGCACGCCACAGACACGTGTACCCTTAACGTAGTTCTCGGGGATATTCAGCGTGACACAGAGAGTGACAAGGCCGGCCCTTTGAAATACAGGTACAACAGAAACAGGAAGTAAGAGTGAGAGAAAGTTGTGGTGAAAGAGTACAGCAGGGATCACCACCATCCCCTGCCGGAGCCTCGTGGAGCTTTAGGTGTTTTCACTCAATAAACACTCACAACGCCCGGTCTGGGAATCGAAACCGCGATCCCATGACCGCGAGTCCGCTGCCCTAACCACTGGGCCATTGTGCCTCATTGTATCTATCTTGCTAGTCTTAGCTGTGGCCATCATCTAATGCACCAGTGCATGTCAGGGTGTCCAATATGGTTCTTACCTAGGCTTGTGGGGTGGTATACTTGGACTGAGAAATCTGTTGTCCATGCAAAGTTGTTCAGTTAACTTCACCTCTTTCTAGTAAGTCTGCTTGATCAAACTTAAAGCGATCTAAACCTTTCCAAACAACATAGTTTATCTTGTCAGCAAAGACTGACGTTACACAATTGTGTGTGACCCCCTTCGGTCATTAATGACCATGGGATTGCACCTAGAAAGTTACCCTCCGAGACACCAGTCTGGGCAAGGTTGTTTATGGAAGACCAGCAGTCGCCCATGCATACCGGCCTCCCCTCTCCATGCCACTGATGTTATCCAAGGGAAAGGCAAAGGCCGATACAGCTTGGCACCAGTGACGTCGCAGCTCCTTTATTAACGTGCAAGTAGCTGAGTACTCCACAGACTCATGTACCCTTAACGTAGTTTTCGGGGAGATTCAGTGTGACAAGGCTGACCCTTTGAAATACAGGTACAACAGAAACAGGAAGAAAGAGTGAGAGAAAGTTGTGGTGAAAGAGTACAGCAGGGATCACCACCATCCCCTGCCGGAGCCTCGTGGAGCTTTTAGGTGTTTTCACTCAATAAACACTCACAACGCCCGGTCTGGGAATCGAAACCGCGATCCTACGACCGCGAGTCCGCTGCCCTAACCACTGGGCCATTGCATCTCCACAACGTTACACAATGACAACAGGTAAACAGTGATAATAGACTGGTAGAGTGGAGAAAATACATCATGCTTCCATCACTGCACACGCAGGTACTACTTGAGAACACTGGTCCCGGTGCGTGCACTCACGTATCCGCGCCAGCTAGTCGTGACTAGTCGATCCTTACTTTGTGTTTTTGTGTTTTATTTACTTTAATCGACCCCAAAAGGATGAAAGGCAAAGTCAACCTCGGCGGAATTTGAACTCAGAACGTAACGGCAGACGAAATACAGCTACGCATTTCACCCGGCGTGCTAACGTTTCTGCCAGCTCACACCGACCTATGATAGATTCTGTTTGAACACACGGTATGGCTCTGAAGAGGGAGCGACCAGCTGAAGAAAACAAGGAGACAATTTGCATAACATCTTCAAAGCTCATATCATCATCATCATTGTTCGACCGTGGTCGAGACAATGGAATTTACTATGTTACGCCAGACTTCACGGTCCATCATAGCATTACGGAGGTCCTGTTGCTGGATGCCTGTATCCCTGGAGATTACATCAGGGTAGGAGAGTGTGCACCCTCTGGTAAAGCTCATAACTCTATCACCATATGGTACGGAATCTATTTCTGGTCATGTGAAGATATAAATGTAACTCTGCGAGATAACAACACCTTGGACAGTTCGTATATTACCGTTATCGTTAATGATTTCCACCTGTCTAATAAAAAAGTTGATTTTTGTCACGAAGGAAAAAACATTGGTTAAATATTTTGTTTATGTTTGGGGAAGGTGAGTCACGCTTGAGTCCTGAGTAAAAGACTACACTCAATTGGTTCTTCAATGCTACATTCTCCCTCACAGCCTCCCCCCAACTCACCTTGTTTTCACCTGAGAATCATATAAGTAAACAAGAGGGTAGCAAGAGGGCTTCACTATGGTTGCTCGAATTGCTAAAAATAGCAGCCAAATCGACTGCCATTCTACTCAAATTACATCCCATCGTCTTAAATAAGGTGGGGGGGGCACATTGGATAATGTGGTCTTAAGACCCCCCCCCCAGAATAAAAAAACAACAATGGACAGTCTCAGCTGCAAGCCTTCGATTATAGATCTGTTTGATCCGAGCTCACTTGAGGGCTTAACAAAAATTAACGACACATGGTTCCGAGTTCAGTCCCACTGCGTGGCACCTTGGGCAAGTGTCTTCTGCTATAGCCTCGGGCTGACCAAAGCCTTGTGAGTGGATTTGGTAGACGGAAACTGAAAGAAGCCTGTCGTATATATGTATATATATATATATGTGTGTGTGTGTGTGTATGTTTGTGTGTCTGTGTTTGTCCCCCTAGCATTGCTTGACAACCGATGCTGGTGTGTTTACGTCCCCGTCACTTAGCGGTTCGGCAAAAGAGACCGATGGATTAAGTACTGGGCTTTACAAAAAATAAGTCCCGATTTGCTCAACTAAAGGCGGTGCTCCAGCATGGCCGCAGTCAAATGACTGAAACAAGTAAAAGAGAGAGTAAACACCGTTTAATTAAATAGATAAAAGAGAGGGTCTCGAGGAGGACCAAGAATTTGTGTGGCGAGGGACTGGATTTGAAAAAGAATAAACTGATAATTTGACAAAAATAAGGTTGATGAGGGTCTGTTTCGAAGTCTCTCTCAGCAAAAAAGCATTCCGTCTTAGTAGACCCGAATGCCTTTTCTTGCTTTCTCATATAAAGAATAGAATCGTACAAGAACGGAAGATAACCAAATTAGCAAAGAATTTCAAAGTAAGAATTAAAAAGAGGGCAATCTTTCGTCTCTAGTAGACCTTTCCGTCGATTTCCGTAAAAAAAAATTTTTTTTTTTTTACATATGGGCTTGCGGGAACTTTTGAAGTAATGAGAGCGAAAGAGACTAAGAGAAAGCGATTGTATGACGAGGGAAGTTCTTTTGAAGTTACCGTGCATGGGAAGCATTGATGTACATGTGTGTGTGGGTGTGTGTGTTTGATGGGGTGTGGGAGACAGACAGTATGTTGTGTAAGTGAAGTGCTTCTGTTAGTGTGTGTGAAGAGACAGAGTAATGTGTGAAAGAAAGAGATAACTGAAATTTTTTACTCGGTGTATGTGTATATGTATGTATATTACTTCAAAAGTTCCCGCAAGCCCATATGTAAGAAAAAATTTTTTTACGGAAATCGACGGAAAGGTCTACAAGAGACGAAAGATCGCCTAAAAAGAGAAACCTACACAGAATAAAACAATGTTTTCTTTTTCGAAAAATGCGTCATAAGAATTAGGGTGAATAAAATTTACGAGTGTATATTTATGTATATATATATATGTGTATAATGTAATATGACTAAGATAAGTTGTATATATATAAATATGTAATATGTTATGTTGTTTAGCCTTAACGTAGTAGACCTATGCGCAAAGGTGTTCCAAAAGTGACCATCCGTCTTATAGTGTACTTTTACTGTCTGATTGTACTCTTTTTTAAGACAGAAAGGATGTAATATGACTAAGATAAGGTGTATATATATATATATAAATATGTAATATGTTATGTTGTTTAGCCTTAACGTAGTAGACATAAGTGCAAAGGTGTTCCAAAAGTGACCATCCGTCTTATAGTGTACTTTTACTGTCTGATTGTATTCTTTTTTAAGACAGAAAGGATGTAATATGACTAAGATAAGTTGTATATATATAAATATGTAATATGTTATGTTGTTTAGCCTTAACGTAGTAGACCTATGTGCAAAGGTGTTCCAAAAGTGACCATCCGTCTTATAGTGTACTTTTACTGTCTGATTGTATTCTTTTTTAAGACAGAAAGGAGTGATTTGAGGGCGATCTAGTTGCTATTGGCTATTTCTGTTAGGCTGTGCGACCAAGAAGGGAAAGTTCTTGGCCTTATGCCTACGCGATGATGATATATATAAGCCGAGGTCGACTTTGCCTTTCATCCTTTCGGGGTCGATAAATTAAGTACCAGTTACGCACTGGGGTCGATGTAATCGACTTAATACCTATGTCTGTCCTTGTTTGTCCCCTCTATGTTTAGCCCCTTGTGGGTAATAAAGAAATAGGTATATATATAAAGATGATGTGTATCTGTGTGAAATACCGTACCGCTATTTCCCCGACGATGTCCAACAGGGAGTCCTTCTTCTCATCATATCCGCTGTACGACTCGAGGATGCCGTTGATGTACGTGACAAACACCCCGGCATCGAGATCGTCGTTTAATTGCAGCAGTCTCGCCTCCAGCCATCGTGTAAAGCCTTCAGAGTCGCTACACATGGATACAGCCGCCATGCTGAACTCTTGCCACCGGAAGTTGCTCTCTCACGCACTCGCACTCACACTCACAGGTACAGACACATGCTTAGTTACACTCACACAATCCACTCACTACTTGAGAACAGAGGTCTTGGTGCGCGCTCTCGCGTACTCGCGCATCCGCGCCAGCTAGTCGTGACTAGTCGATCCTTACGTTGTGTTTTTGGGTTATTTACTCTTTTACTTGTTTCAGTCATTTGACTGCTGCCATGCTGGAGCACTGCCTTTAATCGAGCAACTCGACCCCGGGACTTATTCTTTTGTAAGCCCAGTACTTATTCTATCGGTTCTCTTTTTGCCGAACAGCTATGTGACGGGGACGTAAGCACACCAGCATCGGTTGTCAAGCAATGCTAGGGGGACAAACACAGACACACAAACATATACACACACACACACACACACACATATATATATATATATATATATATATATATATACATATATACGACAGGCTTCTTTCAGTTTCCGTCTACCAAATCCACTCACAAGGCATTGGTCGGCCCGGGGCTATAGCAGAAGACACTTGCTCAAGATACCACGCAGTGGGATCTTGCGCTGTGTTTTTGTGTTTTATTTTCTTTGTTTAACAAAAATTATTTACTTTGTGTAAAAAAAAGATTATTAATTTTGTGTTTTATTTACTCTGCTAGGTAATCGTTGTAGGATCGACTACTTACGACTAGCTTGCGCGTGTGCGCTCACCGGGACCACGGTTCGCTAGTAGTACCTTAGAGCTGGCAGAAACGTTAGCACGCCGGGCGAAATGCTTTGCCGTATTTCTTCTGTCGTTACGTTCCAAGTTCAAATTCCGCCGAGGTCGACTTTGCCTTTTATTCTTTCGGGGTCGATAAATTAAGTACCAGTTACGCACTGGAGCTCGATGTAATCGACTTAATCCCTTTCTCTGTCCTTGTTTGCCCCCTCTATGTTTAGCCCCTTGTGGGTAGTAAATAAATAGGTATTTCGTCTGCCGCTGTGTTCTGAGTTCAAATTCCGCCGAGGTCGACTTTGCCTTTCATCCTTTCGGGGTCGATAAATTAAGTACCAGTTACGCACTGGAGTTCGATGTAATCGACTTAATCCCTTTCTCTGTCCTTGTTTGCCCCCTCTATGTTTAGCCCCTTGTGGGTAGTAAACAAATAGGTATTTCGTCTGCCGCTACATTCTGAGTTCAAATTCCGCTGAGGTCGACTTTGCCTTCATCCTTTCGGGGTCGATAAATTAAGTAACCAGTTACGCACTGGAGCTCGATGTATCGACTTAATCCCTTTCTCTGTCCTTGTTTGCCCCCTCTATGTTTAGCCCCTTGTGGTAGTAAATAAATAGGTATTTCGTCTGCCGCTGTGTTCTGAGTTCAAATTCCGCCGAGGTCGACTTTGCCTTTCATCCTTTCGGGGTCGATAAATTAAGTACCAGTTACGCACTGGAGTTCGATGTAATCGACTTAATCCCTTTCTCTGTCCTTGTTTGCCCCCTCTATGTTTAGCCCCTTGTGGTAGTAAACAAATAGTATTTCGTCTGCCGCTACATTCTGAGTTCAAATTCCGCTGAGGTCGACTTTGCCTTTCATCCTTCGGGGTCGATAAATTAAGTACCAGTTACGCACTGGAGTTCGATGTAATCGACTTAATCCCTTTCTCTGTCCTTGTTTGCCCCCTCTATGTTTAGCCCCTTGTGGGTAGTAACAAATAGGTATTTCGTCTGCCGCTACATTCTGAGTTCAAATTCCGCTGAGGTCGACTTTGCCTTTCATCCTTTCGGGGTCGATAAATTAAGTACCAGTTACGCACTGGAGTTCGATGTAATCGACTTAATCCCTTTCCTGTCCTTGTTTGCCCCCTCTATGTTTAGCCCCTTGTGGGTAGTAATAAATAGGTATTTCGTCTGCCGCTGTGTTCTGAGTTCAAATTCCGCCGAGGTCGACTTGCCTTGCATTCATCCTTTCGGGGTCGATAAATTAAGTACCAGTTACGCACTGGAGTTCGATGTAATCGACTTATCCCTTTCTCGTCCTTGTTTGCCCCCTCTATGTTTAGCCCCTTGTGGGTAGTAAATAAATAGGTATTTCGTCTGCCGCTGTGTTCTGAGTTCAAATTCCGCCGAGGTCGACTTTGCCTTTCATCCTTTCGGGGTCGATAATTAAGTACCAGTTAGCACTGGAGCTCGATGTAATCGACTTAATCCCTTCTCTGTCCTTGTTTGTCCTCTCTATTTTAGCCCCTTGTGGGTAGTAAAATAATAGTATTTCGTCTGCCGCTGTGTTCTGAGTTCAAATTCCGCCGAGGTCGACTTTGCCTTTCATCCTTTCGGGGTCGATAAATTAAGTACCAGTTACGCACTGGAGTCGATGTAATCGACTTAATCCCTTTCTCTGTCCTTGTTTGTCCCCTCTATGTTTAGCCCCTTGTGGGTAGTAAAGAAATATATTTACACTCTGATACAAACACACAGTAAGTAACAAGTTTACAGTCACACTCGTTTAAACTAACATATGCACATACTCATGTACGGGTACACTCACACAGGCAGTCGCTTACACTCACACACACAGCTACACTCTTGCACAGAAACACGTACAACACATTTAGGGTTACACATACACACAAAGAAACGAACATAGATATACGCACGCACATATTTACACTCATAGAAACGCGTAAAATGACACCTATACAGTCGCACTTACACTCAGAACTACTCAAACACACACATAATTACATATACTTCCACACAGAAATACGTACGATGACACATATATAGTTACACATACTTAGAGAAATACTGTCTCATAGTTACACATAAACAAATACATGGGTGTTTTGCATATACATATACAGAGATACAGATATGTCCATATAAGACGGGGACAAACAAGGTGAATTCTTATATATACAGATACAAGAATCTATTTTTAGCTCTTATGATTTCGTTTCGGCACCTCATTCCAGGGTTTCTTTTCATTATACCTTTACTAATCTGGAATTAACAAGCAGCGAAAAAGCCACTCTTCACGGATGGCCGCTGTGCTTGAAATAGTTGCAAAATATCCCTCAAGTCACAAAGTCTCAATACAAGAAGTTCATTGCATTTAACAATGTAGGGATCTTTTCGGTTTGAACGGCAGTTTTTAACATAATTTCTAGGTGACTAAAAAAATTTTAAACTTCGTATACTGGTAGAATGTGTTTATAAAACATCTTTTTCTCTTGGCTTTATTGAGAAAATTCTATAGTTTGTAAGATATTTGTTGTTTTTTTTTTTTTCAATTTTTGCATTTTCAACCAATCACTGACGTCTATTGAGGTAAAAAAAACATTCTGTGCCGTATGAATATGTCCCTCGTTTAAGAAACAGATTGGGTTTATTTACATTTGTGAAGAAAAAAAGATACCCTTCCCCCTAACCCTAACCTAAAACTGATTGAAATGCAATAGATCGATACTAGGGTCATAATTATGGGTGACAATTTCATATGACACCGCTAGAAAAAACTGCCGTTCAAACCGAAAAGATCCCAATGTAGTTCTGAATATACAGAAAGGGTGCGATGGCCGTCATTTGCATATCTTTATATATAAAACTGAAGTTGTGTGTGTGTCTGTCTACTCCGATTTAGATTCCTAACTACTCCCACATTTTGCGGCGCAGTTTAACCAAAAGCGGGTATCTTATAGTCGTGATTCATATCGAGCACTTCTGGGTATTAGCGTGAGTCTACGATTTAAAAAAAAAATTTACCATAATTTTTCCGCATTTTTAATGTATTTTTTGCTCGGTTTATATAAGAGAAGTAACTCTCTAAAAATGCTTATATAGTTATTTCCCTTACAAACCCGAGCAACGCCGGACGATACTGCTAGTCTTTGATAAGAGTTGACAAACAGGAACAACAGCTGGGCAAACTTCTGATAACTTCGATCCGTCAGTACTCGGGTTCGATTCACAATAGAATCTACTTCGTTTTAGTTACTCACCTTATGGTTCTTGAGAAAGGCATGAATATTACATCATCCTAATTTTATTCCTCTCTGAAATGTTAACAGTGTGGATAAATAGGCGCAGGAGTGACTGTGTGGTAAGTAGCTTGCTTACCAACCACATGGTTCCGGGTTCAGTCCCACTGCGTGGCATCTTGGGCAAGTGTCTTCTGCTATAGCCCCGGGCCGTCCAATGCCTTGTGAGTGGATTTGGTAGACGGAAACTGAGAGAAGCCTGTCGTATATATGTATATATATGTGTGTGTGTGTTTGTGTGTCTGTGTTTGTCCCCTTCGCATTGCTTCACAACCGATGCTGGTGTGTTTACGTCCCCGTTACTTAGCGGTTCGGTAAAAGAAAAACCGATAGAATAAGTACTGGGCTTACAAAGAATAAGTCCCGGGGTCGTTTCGCTCGACTAAAGGCGCAGTCAAATGACTGAAACAAGTAAAAGAAATAAGAAATGACTAATTTTATTCTAATTAAAGAAAGTGTTTTTATTTTTACAGAGATGCAGCACGAAGCTTTGTCAGTGAACAGGTCGCGGTCTCACAGCGACGAAAATATTTTGACAAATGAAACTTAAATGTTGAAGTGAATCGAACGGTTTTTTGTGTGTTTCTTAAATGGCTTATAAACACCTTCCACGCTGCAATTGTTTTCGTTCCAGCACACGATTCAGATCAGGTCACTTGCTATGCAAGTACATCTCTGTTTTTATTTGTATTTTCTTAAATATTGAGAAGAGGGAGAGGACTAGAGTTTTGGAGCGATGGGCTTTATCTTTCTTTTACTTGTTTCAGTCATCAAACTGTGGCCATGCTGGGGCACCGCCAAGAATTTTTAGTCAAATGAATCGACCCTAGTACTTTTATTTTAAAGCTTGGAACATCATTCTATCGGTCTTATTTGCCGAAACGCCAAGTTACGGAGACAAACACACCAACACCGGCTGTTAAGCGGCGATGGGACACACACACTCTTTTACTTGTTTCTGTCATTTGACTGTGGCCATGCTGGAGCACCACCTTTAGTCGAGCAAATCGACCCCAGGACTTATTCTTTGTAAGCCCAGTACTTATTCTATCGATCTCTTTTGCCGAACCGCTAAGTGACGGGGACGTAAACACACCAGCATCGGTTGTCAAGCAATGCTAGGGGGGACAAACACAGACACACAAACTCACACACACATACATATATATATATGCATATATACGACAGGCTTCTTTCAGTTTCCGTCTATCAAATCCACTCAGAAGGCTTTGGTCGGCCCGAGGCTATAGTAGAAGACACTTGCCCAAGGTGCTCTGCAGTGGGACTGAACCCGGAGCCATGTGGTTGGTTAGCAAGCTACTTACCACACAGCCACTCCTGCGCCTATGTATATATGATGGGCTTCTTTCTGTTTCTGTCTACCAAATCCACTTATAAGGCTTTGGTCGGCCCGATGCTATAATAGAAGACTCTTGCCTGCGGTGCCACTGAGTTCGGATCCATGTGGTTGGGCTAGAAACTTCTTACCACATAGCTACATCCTGATATTGATAGCTGCAGAAGAAATTGGGTGAAAGGAACCTCTACATGGTTATTTAACCTGTTAAAATTCGCTGCAAAATCTACCTCAAATTGCACCTGTCATCTTTAAACAAAAGTCACACAGCGCCCGAAAGAAACAAACAGATTACACACATACAGAGAAACAGCAGGTCGAACTTCCACGCTAAGGTTCCTTCATTAGCTTGCAGAATTCAGTGTGTGTGTTTTAAAAGGGCTACAGTCCGCAACATTCTTTTGTTTTAGTCATTGGACTACGGCTATGCGGAAGCGCTAATAATAATAAATGCCCTGATGCAGTACCAAGCAGTGGCTTCTGATCTTAACTGATTGTTTTGTCTTGGTATAAAAGATGGGCTACAGCAAATATTCTGTTCAATATCACAGATTTGCTTGTCAGTTGTTTGACCGTAACCAGTTGACCATGTCCCTTAGTGGCTGACGATATGTGCATCTCTGATCACGAGCAGAAGTAGTGGGGGAGTATCATAGCCATGTGTTGAGAGGGATTCTTTGGGGTTTGGATAATTCACCTCTGAAAACATGGGTGGTTCGTTCAACATCCTTAAACAACTCTTATTCAGGGACCTTTTGAGCGGGATGGGCTACTCGAACAGAAGAAAATTCTAACTGAGCCTCACCTGCAAGGTCATGCAATGTTTATCTTGATATGAGATCACCATGTCGCGCACATATGGTTGTGATGCATGTGCCTGGTGTACCCTTATCAGATGGGTAGTCATGATGGGTATACTGGGCTTCGTATATTTTTCCCTAGTGTCACTTTGATGACTTGCGCTGCTCTCTTACTCAATAATAATAATAATAACCTTGTAAAATACCTTAGGAATGAGAACCCAGGTTCGAAATTTCCCCAAGACACCTGATGAAGGCTGGAGGGTATATCAGCCGAAACGTTGTGTTAACAACAAACAAGATGAGGACAAAATATTCGTCAAATGTAAATAATGTACATAATTCCTCATCTCTTAAATCGACCCCAGTAGTTATATTTTGAGTTTGTTGCTTCTTTAACTGGTCTCTATCGCCGAACTGCTAATTCGAGGGGCATAAAAAAAAAAACTAACACCAGTTGTCAGGTGGGAAGTGGGGACAAACACACGCCTAGAAAGATCAGTTAATTATGATTTTATTCAGCATATTTCCCTCTCAGATTCACACACTTATTGCAGCGGTCATTCAGCTTTTCTGATCCCTATAAAAGAACTCGGAAGCTTGGGCCTCCAGCCAAGCCTTTCGCGGTGCCCTTAAAGCAAGAAGCTTTTCAGCACCCATCGCATACGTATACACGAAATGCTTCCACACAGTTTCCGTCTACCAAATCTACTCATGTGGCTTTGGTTCCTTCTGGGCTATAGTAGAAGTTGCTACACAGTGGGACTGCAACCGAAACCATGCGGTTGTAAAGCGAGATTCTTCTGGTTGTTTTTGTACTTACGCATCTACATTGTCGTATGTGTTCTTCGGTGGAATTCTAGTTTAAGCACCCCATATAACCCCCTTTTAACTTTTTAATATTTGGGGAATTTCAGAAAATATTTGCGAATTTGTGTTCGACATATTGACCGGTCCGGAGTCGTAGTAGAAGACACTTGCCCAAAGTACCGCGCAGTGAGACTGAACCTGAAACTACGAGGTTACAAAGTGAGCTTCTTACCACACAGCTATGTCTACGCCTGTGCACGTTTTTCTTTTGAAGAGTGTGTGAAGTGTTTTGGGCAAGACACTGAACTGCATCCTGTGGTGACGATTAAACTCGGGAGTTCAGGAGTTTTCGAAAGTATGGAGTGACCCGTTAATTATCGTTATTCTCAGGTCCACTCTGGTTCGGCATAGTAATACTTGTTAAGGACCTTAATTATAGATGGAATAGCAGAAGATGGCCCTGCAGCTAAGGTAGACAAGAGTTGGGGAAGGCTGACCCCCAAATATGTTACACAGCCCCCACCCCACTCCAATATGTAGACATACCCTGATGTTGTGTTAACCGATCCCCCATTTTTAAGGGGCAAATTAGACAGACCTTGTGCCCCAATAGTAAGTTTAAGGGAACAGGAGATTAGAAGAGTAAACTCTAAGACAACTGGCAGAAGGCAACAGGGATCCACTTTTGTATTTTTCCAAGAGAAAATAATGAAATTTTAGATTTTGGCATGGATGTCAGCCCGTTCCACGGTTACTCATTTACAGCTGAAGGCTCGGTTTGGTTTGAACGGCAGTTTTTTTCTAGCGGTGTCATATGAAATTGTCACCCATAATTATGACCCTAGTATCGATCTATTGCATTTCAATCTGTTTTAGGGTTGGGGTTAGTTAGGGGTGGGGGCAGGGTATCTTTTTTCTTCACAAATGTAAATAAACCCAATCTGTTTCTTAAACGAGGGACATATTCATATGGTACAGAATGTTTTCACCTCAATAAACGTCATTGATTGGTTGAAATTGAAGAAAAAACAACAACAAATATCTTACAAACTATAGTATTTTCTCAATAAAGCCAAGAGAAAAAGATGTTTTATAAACACATTCTACCAGTATACGAAGTTTAAAATTGTTTAGTTACGTGGAAATTATTTTAAAAAACTGCCGGTCAAACCGAAAAGATCCAAATTTAGACCTGGGTTTGCACCCCTTAGACAAATTTCGTTTCCGAGCCAGAGCGAAGAGCATTTAAAGCCTTTCCTAATATCAGACGGTTCTACATTAAAATGAATAGCGTGTATGAGACTAACGCAGTTATCTCCCTTACACCACACTACCTCATGGTCGAACGATGGATGTGAAGAATGAGAGACGATCGTAATGATTTCTTCGGATAATTTCAGAAAAAAAAGAAAACAGTATCTTAATTGTTACAGGTAATTATTTAAATTAACTATGTGCACAACTGGTTGACAGACTGTGTGTATTTATATATATATAGTCAATAATAATAAGGGTAAAATTAATTAATTAGTAATTAATAATTTTACCAAGCAGTGTTTAGTATGTAAAAGGACCATTTACGGTATATTTAAACATTACTTTTATATAATTAGGTTTTGCTGAACCCTAATTATATAAAGTAATGTATATATATATATATATATATATATTTATATATACCAATTAAGGACTGAACACGAAAAATGGACAGTCAGCATGCTAGATATAGACGTCAAATCGCCATTCTCCACAAAAGATTATGTTCTCAAATCAAACTGTGCTGAGTTTGATTTGAGAACATAATCTTTTGTGGAGAATGACGATTTGACGTCTATATCTAGCATGTTGACTGTCCACTCTTCGTGTTCAGTCCTTAATTGGTATATATAAATATTTTAATCTTCGGATTCTTTTTTAATATGCTAGACCACTGGTTTTAATTGATAAATATCAATTTCTACCCTTAATTAATTTTATATATATATATACATACACACACCCAAGTCTTATGTTGAGTCCGTTCTTGTAACAAAGTAAATATTCTTTAACAGTGCATGTGTGTTTAAATATATAATATGACTCTACCTCAGCTATATCACGCATATGTAGTCTGTTAGGAAGGTTTGAAAGGGATATTTCTTTTAGGGGTAAGGGTCTTGTGAGAATCAGGAGATAGTAATCTACCTGGGTTGTTTGAAGGTGATTGTAAACACGTGTGAATATACAGAAGCGATTGTTTTGAAGGTGAGTTGACTGCTATTAGTAGCAGATCGTAGCGGTTTCCCCGTTTGTCTCCGTCTTCCGCGGTACTACTAGCGAACAGTGGTCCCGGTGCGCGCAGTCGTGTACTCGCGCTAGCTAGTCATGACCAATCGATCCTTACTTTGTGTAAAAAAATGATTTATTTTGTGTTTTGTTTACTTTCTTACGTAGTCGTTGTAGGATCGACTAGCTTGCGCGAGTGCGCGCACCGGGACCACTGTTCGCTAGTAGTACCCGTCTTCCTTTGAAGGACGGCAAGTACTTATTTATCCCCCGGTCGGCTCTGATCAAGCAATGGTATTCCGTCACGGCTGTCCCATTTTTTCCCAGCACACACACACACACACACACATATATATATATATATATATATATACATATATATATATATATTATATATATATATATTGAATGTGTATTTTTTTTTAGGACAGTAAGAAGTGGTTTGAGATAGACTTAGCTGCATATTTTGCGAATTAGTTTGACTAGATCCTTAACCCTTTCGTTACTGTATTTATTTTGAGATGCTCTGTGTTTCTTTCAATTATTTTAAATATAACAAAGCTTTTAGTAAATAACTTAGTTATCATTAAGCTAGTGTTAGGAACATAAATTGTGACTAAGGTTTGGTGGAAGATTTTAATTCAAACCTTATGAAAACAAAACATTTGCACTACAGAGCCAGACGCGGTTTCAGCCGGGTTGGTAACGAAAGGGTTTATTCAGTCAAATCAAACGATTAATTAAGTCCCTCGCTGGTTTCAGAGAAATTCCAAGAGCGTCGGACAATATTCTTAATTATATCTCGGCTTCCTTCTACTTTTGTATATTTCTTATTTCTCTGTCATTCGTTTAACCCATGAATTTTAGTTTCTTTACGATTATTTCTGTTAATATTTAATCCAAAACCCGTCTTAATTATAATAATAGTTGTTAAAGAAATGCTTTGTTTTTAGTTTTTTTCTTGTTTGTGATACAATCATTCTAAATTAATTAAACTTCAAAATCAAATTAGGCTAAAAATGTTATCGATTGATATATAAGAAATTCCGCCGAGGTCGACTTTGCCTTTCATCCTTTCGGGGTCGATAAATTAAGTACCAGTTACGTACTGAGGTCGATGTAATCGACTTGATCCTTTTGTCTGTCCTTGTTTGCCCCCTGTGTGTTTAGCCCCTTGTGGGTAGCAAAGAAATAGGTATATAAGACTCACTTTTGCCCACCCAAAATTCACCCCTGGTCCTATAGACAATGTTGGGAATCCTATAAGCTAATTTTGTCCCTGACGTTCACGTTTACCTGAAAATGTGCTGATGAAACCGTGGTTGGTCTAATATGCCATCAAATACGGTAAATTTGTTTGGATTTTCGTTTAGCTCTTACATAATATAGATTTCCAACATAAACTCAAGGTCACACGTTTCGAAAAAGGGAACAATGGAGTGCAGGACTTGACTGGTTCTTATTTTACCGACATCGTAAATATGAAAGACAAATTCGATTCCGGTTCGATTTAAATATTGGGAAGAACTGTTGAAATTATCGATCAACCAAATATTATGAATGATATCTCCACTCACACTCATCTTCAGTTTACACCGCCGGTGTAGACCGAATAACTGTACTCTTATTTTGATATCTCTCTCTTTTGCTTGTTTCAGTCATTTGACTGCGGCCATGCTGGAGCACCGCCTTTAGTCGAGCAAATCGACCCCGGGACTTATTCTTTGTAAGCCCAGTACTTATTCTGTCGGTCTCTTTTGCCGAACCGCTAAGTAACGGGGACGTAAACACACCAGCATCGGTTGTCAAGCAATGCTAGAGGGACAAACACGGACACACAAACACATACATATATATATATATATACATATATACGACAGGCTTCTTTCAGTTTCTGTCTACCAAATCCACTCACAAAGCATTTGATGGCCCGGGGCTATAGCAGAATACACTTGCCCAAGATGCCACGCAGAGGGACTGAACTCGGAACCATGTGGTTGGTTAGCAAGCTACTTACCACACGACGCTAAAACATAAACTGTTTTGTAATTTACGTGGAATAAAAATGAGAAATAATAAGTTTCAAATTTTGGCACAAGGCCAGCAATTTTGGGTACTATTTGAGAACAGTGGTCTCGGTGCGCGCTCTCGCGCATCCGCGCCAGCTAGTCATGACTAGTCGATCCTTACTTTGTGTTTTAATTACTTTACTCTCTCTTTTACTCTTTTACTTGTTTCAGTCATTTGACTGCGGCTATGCTGGAGCACTGCCTTTAATCGAGCAACTCGACCCCGGGACTTATACTTTTGTAAGCCCAGAACTTATTCTATTGGTCTCTTTTTGCCGAACCGCTAAGTAACGGGGACATAAACACACCAGCATCGGTTGTCAAGCAATGCTAGGGGGACAATAACAGACACACAAACACACACACATATATATACACATATACATAGATACGACAGGCTTCTTTCAGTTTCTGTCTACCAAATCCACTCACAAGGCTTTGGTCGGCCCGAGGCTATAGTAGAAGACACTTGCCCAAGGTGCCACGCAGTGGGACTGAACCCGGAACCATATGGTTGGTTAGCAAGCTACTTACCACACAGCCACTCCTGTTTTATTTACTTTGTTTAAAAAATTATTTACTTTGTGCTTTTGTGTTTTATTTACTTTGTTTAACAAAAATTATTTACTTTGTTTTATTTACTTGTTGTGCCTATCACCATCATCATCACCGTCATTATCATCAACATTATCATCACCACCACAACCATCATCATCATCATTTAACCTCTGTCCTCCAATGTAGATGTAAAAGCAAAAAGGTGATGATAGGAATATTTATTTTGATTTTGGTTTTGTTTTTCAGTTCTGTGAGTCTGCGATATTCCATATCATTTTTGGCAATGTGTGACATCCAGTTGCTACAATGTCCTTCTGTTTACCATACCTCAGACTTTACCGCCGCCATCTCTCAGCATACACAGATCTGTGTCAAAGACATTTTCACCTGGAACAGATTCGCTCGCTCAAAGTGACACCTGCCCTTCCTCTGGTCAGAACAGCCACAACAAAAGCCGCTAAGCATGAAGTAATAGTTTCACAATCAACGTGTATCTTCGAAAACCTTTCTCTGGAAGAATGGCTATTTGAAAACACGGACTTTGAAAATACATCTTACCTGTTGATTTGGCGAAACACCGAAACAGTTGTGATCGGACGGCACCAGAATGCTTGGATTGAAGCCAATGTGCCCCTGCTGGAGCAGAAAGGCGTCAGCATTGCACGCAGGAACAGTGGCGGAGGAACTGTTTACCATGATCTTGGCAACATCAACTTTTGTTTCCTGACATCGCGTGAGCGATACAACAGAAAATGGAACCTGAATCTTGTGACAGAGGCTGTGAATGATCAGTGGATGCTGAATCTCAGTGTGAATGCCCGAGATAACATCATGTGGAATGACATGTTTAAGGTAACCAGGAATGTTTTATTTTGGTACTTTAATATGTTTCTTTATTAGCCACACAGGGCTGCACAAAGACGGGACAGATTACAAGGTAGAGCTTTTCTTTTGGGTATAAAAGAAGGGGGTTTTGGTTTTCGATCAAAGACGGGACAAATTACAAGGTAGAGCTTTTCTTTTGGGTATAAAAGAAGGGGGTTTTGGTTTTCGATCAAAGACGGGACAAATTACAAGGTAGAGCTTTTCTTTTGGGTATAAAAGAAGGGGGTTTTGGTTTTCGATCAAAGACGGGACAAATTACAAGGTAGAGCTTTTCTTTTGGGTATAAAAGAAGGGGGTTTTGGTTTTCGATCAAAGGCGGGACAAATTACAAGGTAGAGCTTTTCTTTTGGGTATAAAAGAAGGGGGTTTTGGTTTTCGATCAAAGGCGGGACAAATTACAAGGTAGAGCTTTTCTTTTGGGTATACAAGAAGGGGGTTTTGGTTTTCGATCGAAAGGGATCGTAAAAAGAAAGAAAGAGGAAAGCAAAAAAAAAAGGGAGGGAAATAAAATAAAAGGAAAAAGAAAAAAATCGATCAATAGGGATCGTTATCACAGAAATGTCAATATAAAGTGTAAAGGGGTGGACAGGTGAGGTTTACCTGTGGAAAGAAAAGCCTACGGAAAAGACCACGGTAACCTCGGTCAATGAAGTCACATGTTATATAAGCAACTCTCTGTATTAATTTTTACGGTTCATAGGATCATAGTTAAGGTGGCTTCGTCATTCATACGTGCCATCCTTGCTCATTCACCCATCTTTTTTTGAAACATTCACTAGACAAAACTTGCCTCTCTACTCTCACTTTCCTCTTAGTCAGTTTGTCATAGACGTTATGGCCTTCACACCATAAATGAAGCCTTTGTACAAATATACCAAATATACCAACCATTTGAGGCTCGTTGCAGTTGTCCACACTTTCAGTATTTGTGACAGAAGTCAAGTGACAAATGTACTTTACTTGGCTGGCTTCCGTGTCGGTGGCACGTAAAAACCACCAACCGCTCATGACCATTGCCAGCCTCCTCCGGCACCTGTGCCAGTGGAACATAAAAAACACCATCCAAACGTGGCCGATGCCTGCGCCGCCATGACTAGCATCCGTGCTGCTAGCACGTAAAAAGCACCAACCGCTCGTGACCGTTGCCAGCCTCCTCTGGCACCTGTGCCGGTGGCACATAAAAAGCACCATCCAAACGTGGCCGATGCCTGCGCCGCCATGACAGACAAACGGATTAAGTCGATTACATCGACCCCAGTGCGTAACTGCTACTTATTTAATCGACCCCGAAACGATGAAAGGCTAAGTCAACCTCGGCGGAATTTGAACTCAGAATGTAGCGGCAGGCGAAATACCACTGAGCATTTCGCCCGGCGTGCTAATAGGAAGGAAGGACAAATGCCGCCGCCAAGGTCAATGTTGCCTTTCATCCTTCCAGTGGTTGATAAAATAAGTGCCTGTTTAACCCTGTCTTCTCACCTTCACTGAAATTACTGGCCTTGTGCCAAAATTTGAAACAATCATTATGGTATGAGGTGGCAGAATCATTAGCATGTTGGCCAAAAGGCTTAGTAGCATTTTATCTAGTTTTACATTCTGAGGAGTGGGCCAAAGTACCACACTGCTGCTCTGTTTCCATGCTCTTTAGCGTAGTCTATTAATTGAAGCTTGTACTGAATAGCGTAGCTTAACCTCTTTCCTCCTGTAGCCATATCTATATAGGTAAAATCACTGGAGGCGCAATGGCCCAGTGGTTAGGGCAGCGGACTCGCAGTCATAGGATCACGGTTTCGATTCCCAGACCGGGCGTTGTGAGTGTTTATTGAGCGAAAACACCTAAAAGCTCCACGAGGCTCCGGCAGGGGATGGTAGGGATCCCTGCTGTACTCTTTCACCACAACTTTCTCTCACTCTTACTTCCTGTTTCTGTTGTACCTGTATTTCAAAGGGCCGGCCTTGTCACTCTCTGTGTCATGCTGAATCTCCCCTGAGAACTACGTTAAGGGCACACGTGTCTGTGGAGTGCTCAGCCACTTACACGTTAATTTCACCAGCAGGCTGTTCCGTTGATTCGGTTCAACTGGAACCCTCATCGTTGAAACCGACGGAGTGCTAAAGAGTGCTTCCATCATAGGTAAAATCCAGAAAAAAATCTCTGATCCATATCAACCTAAGTCTTGTGAACAACTGAACAAGATTTCGTGTTATCCCTCATGTAGCAAACGTTCGCAGCATTTCCAGGTTGCTTCAGCATTGCCATCAAGTGATGGTTTGTAAACCAGCTTGTAAAGTGTTTAAGACGTTGTTACAGATATTGGGTAATAAAATATCAATAATAACCATAATATTAGCTATAGTAATCATAATGATGATAAATAATAATAATAATAATCATCTCATGTTTTTTTTAAAAAATAGGCTATTACAATATCATAGAGAGCTAGGCTACATCTACATGACCTCTGATGTAAAATTTTGGCCAACAGCTGTGTTTTGAGCCTACATTGAGTGCATTGGACGCAGAGGGATTTTTAAAGCTATCTTTGGGTAAAAAAAAGGTGTATCTTATAAGCCATCAAATATGGTATATATATATATATATATATATATATATATATATGCAAATAAGAAAATGGAGGAACAGATTCCTTTCAATCATCGACTTACAGATAATACCAATTCATATAATTTATTAACTAATTAAATAGGAACATCCAAATCCAACAGAATAAAACAATATATATCAATAAGTAAGATAATACCATAAAAACATTACATATAAAATGGATCTTACAGCTGTTTCAACCTGTAGATAAAGGTATCTCATTGTGCCTATGCATATATATATATATATATATGTGTGTGTGTGTGTATATATATATATATATATATATTATATATATATATATATGCATATATATGTGTGTGTGTATATATATGCATATATATGTGTGTGTGTATATATATATATACATATATATATGTGTGTGTATATATATATATATATATATATATATATATATATATATATATATATATATGCATATATGTGTGTGTGTGTGTATGTATATATATATATATATATATGCATATATATGTGTGTGTGTGTGTATGTATATATATATATATATATATGCATATATGTGTGTGTGTATGTATATATATATGTGTGTGTATATATATATGCATATATATATGTGCGTGTATGTATATATATATATATATATATATGCATATATATATGTGTGTTTGTGTATATATTTTAAACTCTGAAATGATTTTGGTGTTTGTTGATTTTGACAGGTGTCTGGAACTGCTGCAAGGTTGAAATCCAAATGTGCCTATCATCATTTTACTCTACTTCTCGATGTCAATCTGAATAACCTGCAGTCCTTTCTCCAGAGCCCTCTGGTGAGTGACTTTTATTTTCCACATCTATCGTTAACACAGAAATCATCTGCAAGCTGCTACAGCAGCTGCAGTGGAGGCGCAATGGCCCAGTGGTTAGGGCAGCGGAATCGCGGTTGGAGGATCGTGGTTTCAATTTCCGGACCGAGCGTTTTGTGTGTTTTATTGAGCGAAAACACTCAAAGCTCCACGAGGCTCCGGCAGGGGGTGGTGGCGACCCCTGTTGTACTCTTTCGCTCCAACTTTCTCTCACTCTTTCTTCCTGTTTCCTGTCCCCGACTTCCTACGCAACTGCTGAGCCTGGATGTGCATTCATTCATCCATCCGTCGATGCTCTCGGTGTCGGGGGGTCGACCTGCTTTCTCTTCTGCGGGTCTTATGAATAGCAAAGGACCACATTTCGGACTTCTCCCATCTTGCGAGCTCTGGCATGAAGACCGCTTCGCTCAACAGCAACAGCAGCACCACCACCACCACTACCTCCACCATCAACACCATCATCACCACCACAATCATCATCACTACTATCATCATTGTCACCTCCACCACCACCACCACCATTACCACTATCATCCACCTCCTCCTCCTCATTGTTATCATCATCATCATCATCATCGTCACTACAATCATCACCACTTCCACCACCACCACTACCTCCACCATCAACACCATCATCACCACCACAATCATCATCACTACTATCATCATCGTCACCTCCACCACCACCACCACCATTACCACTATCATCCACCTCCTCCTCCTCATTGTTATCATCATCATTGTCATCGTCACTACAACCATCACCACTTCCACCACCACCACTACCTCCACCATCAACACCATCATCACCACCACAATCATCGTCACCTCCACCACCACCACCACCATTACCACTATCATCCACCTCCTCCTCCTCATTGTTATCATCATCATCATCATCATCGTCACTACAACCATCACCGCTTCCACCACCACCACTACCTCCACCATCAACACCATCATCACCACCACAATCATCGTCACCTCCACCACCACCACCACCATTACCACTATCATCCACCTCCTCCTCCTCATTGTTATCATCATCATCATCATCATCGTCACTACAACCATCACCACTTCCACCACCACCACTACCTCCACCATCAACACCATCATCACCACCACAATCATCGTCACCTCCACCACCACCACCACCATTACCACTATCATCCACCTCCTCCTCCTCATTGTTATCATCATCATTGTCATCGTCACTACAACCATCACCACTTCCACCACCATCAGTTGTAGTAGTGGCAGTAATAACAGTTCTCGTTTTCATTTATTGACATCACCGTATATGTTTTACCTAATTCTTCACCTGCATTGCTCAATTAAAAAATAATTAAAAATTCACATTTTTTATCGAATTATTTTTGTTATATTTGTCTATCTATCCAACTGTAAACATTTTAAATATTTCACTAACTTTTTGTTATAACTTTGTAAAAAGGTACATATTTTGCCAAAAATTGCCAAATTTGTTCCCACAGTCTTCTTTATCCACAACCAGAATCGTAAACTTTCTCTTGAAAATATTTCAAACTAGTCAAAGACAGATTTGGCAAGAAATATACAGTGTTTCAAGGTAACATTGCTCAAAAATCTCTTGAAACATTTAATTTTGCTTTTTTTTTTTTTTTTTTGTTTTTTTTCCCCCTTAGCTCGGAGCAAGTAGTCGTGCCACAGCCAGCATCCCTTCCTCTGTCATCAACCTCCTTGATGTGGAACCGCAGTTGACATATGACAATGTTATCCAGTGCGTTGCTCAGCGATTTCTTAGTTTCAGTCATAACTCACAGGTAATTAAAAAAAACGCTGTTTCTTTAATAATGTTCCATCAATCCTTATTAGATACGTTTGGCTTAACTAATTAACACCTTTGTCTTAATAATCAATATAGGCGCAGGAGTGGCTGTGTGGTAAGTAGCTTGTTTACCAACCACATGGTTCCGGGTTCAGTCCCACTGCGTGGCACCTTGGGCAAGTGTCTTCTACTATAGCCTCGAGCCGACCAAAGCCTTGTGAGTGGATTTGGTAGACGGAAACTGAAAAGAAGCCTGTCGTATATATGTATATATATATATATATGTGTGTGTGTGTTTGTGTGTCTGTGTCTGTCCCCCTAGCATTGCTTGACAACCGATGCTGGTGTGTTTATGTCCCCGTTACACAGCGGTTCGGCAAAAGAGACTGATAGAATAAGTACTAGGCTTACAAAAGAATAAGTCCCGGGTTCGATTTGCTCGATTAAAGGCGGTGCTCCAGCATGGCCGCAGTCAAATGACTGAAACAAGTAAAAGAGAGAGTTGCAATTTTAATTCATGGAATCAACCGCTGTTCATGTGTAGCACTGAAAATATTTTTATTGGCCCTTGGAACATATACAACCCTAGTGAGAGTTGAACTTGGTATGTAAATGGACTAAGCTAAATACAGCTAACCAGACTATTTAATCTCATATTTTTAGTGGCCCCCGTGCCGGTAGCACGTAAAAAGCACCCACTACACTCTCGGAGTGGTTGGTGTTTGGAAGGGCATCCAGCTGTAGAAACTCTGCCAAATCAAGATTGGAGCCTGGTGCAGCCATCTGGTTTGCCAACCCTCAGTCAAAGTCGTCCAACCCATGCTAGCATGGAAAGCGGACGTTAAACGATGATGATGATGATGATATTTTTACCATTCCTGCTTTTTTTAATGCCCTTTAACCCTTTAGTATTTAAACCGGCCATATCCGGCCAAAATATTTAATCTGTTTTATGTTCAAACTGACCAGATCCAGGCTCTCACACCTACCCTACAATGTTATTCTACATTAAGTAATTATACCATCAAGATCTTGAAGATATGAGATAATACATGATTAATTCAAATCAATGTGAATCAATAAGCATTATGTTTGATAGGCCTCAATTCTTCCTTTTGTTTAACAACCAACTGTTTTTGTTGAGGACTACAATTAATTCCTTTTTCAGAATGTTATTTGTCCCCCTATTTTACAGCCGCAGAAATTTGCACCCACGATCAGCTTTGGTTGAAGTTCCTGTACCCTTGAATAAGCTTGAATTTGTGTGCCTCACTTAGGTCCAATAACCTTTAAAAAATGGAATGGAATGGAAGCACTCCGTCGGTTACGACGACGAGGGTTCCGGTTGATCCGAATCAACGGAACAGCCTGCTCGTGAAATTAACGTGTAAGTGGCTGAGCACTCCACAGACATGTGCACCCTTAACGTAGTTCTCGGGGATATTCAGCGTGACACAGAGAGTGACAAGGCCGGCCCTTTGAAATACAGGTACAACAGAAACAGGAAGTAAGAGTGAGAGAAAGTTGTGGCGAAAGAGTACAGCAGGGATCACCACCATCCCCTGCCGGAACCTCGTGGAGCTTTTTAGGTGTTTTTCGCTCAATAAACACTCACAACGCCCGGTCTGGGAATCGAAACCGCGATCCTACGACCGCGAATCCGCTGCCCTAACCACTGGGCCATTGCGCCTCCACCTTTAAAAAATATGTAGTATGGAAAAGGAAAATAACTCTAGTTGCTTAAGCTGTCATAATTATAAAGAGTTACGTCTCTTGAAATATTAGCTTGCTTATTTTATCTATTTCTTCCACGTTCACTAATTCCATCATCACCATTCACATCCAACGTTTGAAGAATATTGCTTGTTGTGTAGTTGTTTAGCTCCAGGTCAGCTTTAATCGAAAACACCTAAGATCAAAGTCATTTAACCGTGATCATCTCTTTTGTGCATTATGTGTCCAGGACGCCAATATCGCACGCGTCTTTTTTTTCTTTTAATGGTGGCAAGGCGTGATTTGAGGGGAAATAGGACTGATATTTTCAGCAGGTCGGATGACCACAAAGGCACTTCTTCATTATGCCGTTGATTATTTGTTTGGTTGAAGGATCGGGGCGGCGGCGAGGCAGAAACTACGAAATAAATCTCAACGAATTTCTTACAGGATGCAGATTCTGTCTGTCTGTCTCCAGTACGTATATGTATATACATTGTGTGTGTTGACGATTTTCTTTCTCCGTCTTCCCTTCCTTGGACCTTTCCTTTTTCTATGTTTCTGACGAAGAGCTCCACTCGAAACGTTAAATCCTCCTTCTTTCTTTCCTTTCCTGAGCGTCCAATAATACTATACTTGTTCAATGTCCTCGCGTTGTTGATTTTTCTCTGTGTTTTCATGTTTGGATTAACTTTATATATATATATATATCTCTATATAAACGGCAGTTTGTCTGTGTGTCTGTTAGGTTGTACCCTCACCCTGACCACGGCTTTCAACCGATTCTGATGAAACTTGACACACACATAGCCCAATGTCATAATTCAAAACTAACGCAGCGAAAATTTTGAAAAGTTCCCCCAGTTCTGAAAAAAATCGATAAATTTGACATGGGGTCGAGAATCAGAAACACAAACCACAAACAGTCTAGGGGACGCAACTCCACCTTTTTTAACTCTCAAAAAAAATTTACCATAATTTTTTTCCATTTTTTTTGCTATATTTTGGCTATAACTCTCTAAAAATGCTTTATAGTTATTTCCCTTACAAACCTGAGCAACACCGGGCGATACTGCTAGTATATATATATATAGATGAACATCAATGGAATTTGTATCTTTGTGGTTCCAGTACCGGTGGCACACAAGAAAACCATCCGAACGTGGCCGTAGCCAGTACCGCATCGACTGGCCTCCGTGCTGTGGGCACAACAAACACCATCTGATCGTGGCCGTTCGCCAGCCTCATCTGGCACCTGTGTCGGGCACATAAAAACACCATCCGAAGACCCGGTGACGTAGTCAGTCCACCTGTGCATACCTTCCTACTTATGACACTTGTGAAGACCTGTTGAGGCAAGTGTGTGACACCTACTTATGACACTTGTGAAGACCTGTTGAGGCAAGTGTGTGACACTTGTGTAGACCTGTTGAGGCAAGTGAAAATCAAATCAAATCAAATCAAACCAAATCAAAATAGATGAACATCAATGGAATTTGTATCTTTGTGGTACCAGTACCTTTGGCACACAAGAAAACCATCCGAACGTGGCCGTAGCCAGTACCGCATCGACTGGCTCTGTGACGTGGGCACATAACAAACACCATCCGATCGTGGCCGTTCGCCAGCCTCATCTGGCACCTGTGTCGGTGGCACATAAAAACACCAACCGAAGACCGGCAAGACTAGTCAGGCCATAACCCGTGGCCCCTACTTGGGACGTAGTCAGTCCCCTGTGCATACCTTCCTTCCTTCCTGTGACACTTGTGAAGACCTGTGAGACCTGTTGAGGCAAGTGAAAATCAAATCAAAACAAATCAAAATAGATGAACATCAATGGAATTTGTATCTTTGTGGTACCAGTGCCGGTGGCACACAAGAAAATCATCCGAACGTGGCCGTAGCCAGTACCGCAGACTGGCCTCCGTGCTTTGGGGACGTAACAAACCACCATCCGATCGTGGCCGTCCGCCAGCCTCATCTGGCACCTGTGTCGGTGGCACATAAAAACACCATCCGAGCGTGGCCGTATCAGCCTCATCTGGCACCTGTGTCGGTGGCACATAAAAACATCATCCGAGCGTGGCCGTTCGCCAGCCTCGTCTGGCAACTGTGTCGGTGGCACAATAAAAACACCATCCGAGCGTGGCCGTTCGCCAGCCTCGTCTGGCACCTGTGTCGGTGGCACATAAAATCACCCACTTACACTTTCGGAGTGGTTGGCGTTAGGAGGGCATCCAGCTGTAGAAACACTGCCAGATCTGACTGGCCTGGTGCAGCCTTCGGGCTCCCCAGACCCCAGTTGAACCGTCCAACCCATGCTAGCATGGAAAACGGACGCTAATGATGATGATGATGATGATGATATATATATATTATACAAAAAGGGTGAAATATAATTAATTTAATAAAATTAATAAATTTCACCTAGTAGTTTTATCGGTATGGAAAAGACCATATTTGGTAAGGATTATATAATTATAATAAAGGGTTAATTGCAACAAGTTGCTCAAAACCACATACCGAAAATATTAGAAATGGCAGCCAAATAGATCACCATTTCTCCTACTAGTAAAAAAGACTCCACAAACAGAATTTGCAACCCATATATAGTAAAGAGAAAGAAAATAACGAAATCCCAGCCTACCATATACAGGTTGCAAATTCTGTTTGTTTGTGGAGTCTTTTTTACTAGTAGGAGAAATGGTGATCTATTTGGCTGCCATTTCTAATATTTTCGGTATGTGGTTTTGAGCAACTTGTTGCAATAACCCTTTATTATAATTAAATATATAATATATATATATTATATATATATATATATATATATATATATATATATATATATATATATATATATATATATATATATATACGGCTATTGGCCAGCCGGGTCAACGTTGGTTGACCAATAGACGTGTTCCCACTGCGTTCACGGAGTGTTCTGCTATTGTTTTGAAATTATGCATCATCTGATGAATACGGTTTTTCCAGTGATGTAATGTACTCATTCGTCTAATAAAATGCGTTAGAAACAGCTGTAAAGGACTGACATTTATCAAATCGTCTATTATTATCCATTTACTTATTTTTCTATTCACACATACACACACCTTTAACTACTTTCATCTTTTTTTTTTTTTTCTAATCCAGCCAACATCCATTGAATTCCTCGACCTTAAGAAAGACCGGAGCCGTTTTCCTGGATTAGATAAAATCTTAGAAGATCGCTTGGACTGGACATGGATTTTTGGGAAGACTCCAGCTTTTACTTTGGATCGTCATTTCGTCACACACTGCTACCAATCCAGAGAGACTTGCTTAAGGATCCACTGTAAAATTCAAGATGGCTGCATTAACACATTAGATATCCAGTTCTCCCCCTTAGATCAAACACTCGATAGACTCACTACCTCAACAAATAATGTTTTACTGACAGAAAGGCTTAGCGGAAAACATTTACGACCAGTTTTTGAAAGACTGCGTCAGGATTTTTCTGAAGACAAGGAAGTGTCACCGCATCTTTTAGATTGGTTTTTAAATAGCTTATGGGTGACTCTTTTTGGTTGAAATTCGCGTTTTTGTTGACATAATGATGAGGCGAACTTCCTCGACAAGTTGGATAAACAAATTTGTTTGCACAGTTAAGTTGCCATGTGGCGGTTTTCGTGTCACCAACTATCACACTGTATATTAAACGATGTGTGTGTATGTGGAGACGTGGGTTGTTGACAGAAAGGCCATAAAATCATAAAAATCTGCCAAGTCTGTCTAATGCACGGAAGTGTGAAAAAGTTTTAAGGCGGCGAACTGGCAGAAACGTTAGCACGCCGGGCGAAATGTTTAGCGGTATTTCGTCTGCCGCTACGTTCTGAGTTCAAATTCCGCCGTGGTCGACTTTGCCTTTCATCCTTTCGGGGTCGATTAAATAAGTACCAGTACGCACTGGGTCGATGTAATCAACTTAATACTATGTCTGTCCTTGTTTGTCCCCTCTGTGTTTAGCCCCTGTGGGTAAAAAGAAATAGGTATTTCGTCTGCTGTTACGTTCTGAGTTCAAATTCCGCCGAGGTCGACTTGCCTTTCATCCTTTCAGGGTCGATAAATAAGTAACCAGTTACGCACTGGGTCGATGTAATCGACTTAATACCTATGTCTGTCCTTGTTTGTCCCCTCTGTGTTTAGCCCCTTGTGGGTAATAAAGAAATATGGTATTTCGCTGCTGTTAGGTTCTGAGTTCAATTCCGCCGAGGTCGACTTTGCCTTTCATCCTTTCGGAATTGATAAATTAAGTACCAGTTATGCACTGGGGTCAATGTGGACCAGCATTAATGAGCTCGGTGGAATTTGAACTCAGAACGTAGCAGCAGACGAAATACCTATTTCTTTACTACCCACAAGGGGCTAAACACAGAGAGGACAAACAAGCGCAGACAAACGGATTAAGTCGATTATATTGACCCCAGTGCATAACTGGTACTTATTTAATCGTCCCTGAAAGGATGAAAGGCAAAGTCGACCTCGGCGGAATTTGAACTCAGAACATAGTGGCAGACAAAAATACCTATTTCTTTACTACCCACAAGGGGCTAAACACAGAGAGGGCAACAAGCGCAGACAAACGGAATAAGTCGATATATTGACCCCAGTGCATAACTGGTACTTATTTAATCGACCCCGAAAGGATGAAAGGCAAAGTCGACCTCAGCGGAATTTGAACTCAGAACGTAGTGGCAGACGAAATATGGCTAAGCATTTTGCCCGGTGTGCTAACACTTCTACCAGCTCACCACCTTCTGATTCTATATATATGTATGTATGTATGTGTGTGTGTGTGTGTGTGTGTGTGTTGGATTATCAGATAAATTAGTTCATTTTTTTTTTATTACTTTATTCCTTTTCTGATATTATTTGAATGAATATGAAAAGTGTTTTTATTGAAGAGCAAGAATAGAGCTACAAATAAGCATAAAACACTACAACTTTTTTTAATAGTTTTCGAATAAATTTTTATCTCTTTTCAGATATATGATGATGGGAGTGCCAAGTAGAAAAAAAATGACTGAATTTATTTGACAACACAATGTGTGTGTGTATAAGAGAATGACCTTTTATATAATAAAAAAAGTAAATAAAACCTGTCAATAAACAGATCAATAAAATAAATTCCAAACTAAACTCCTAAGTTCAATGTCATTGACTGAAACCTCTTTAAGACTGTGTCCCCTCAATTTGTTGTTACTGTTTTTGTCAATAGGTCATATCCTTGGCTGAAACCCTAAACTGTTAATGGCCCAGTTCACTTGGTTGTAAATAGATACCATCGTGTACCGTATTATCTAGTTCAATGTTGTGTCCTCATTTGAAACACTCAACTGATAGCAGGCTGAACCTCTTTTAAGACCATGTCCCCTCAATTTGTTGTTACTGATTTTGTCAATAGGTCGTATCCTTGGCTGAGACCCTAAACTGTTAATGGCCCAGTTCACTTAGTTGTAAATAGATGCCATTGTGTACCGTATTATCTAGTTCAATGTTGTGTCCTTATTTAAAACACTCAACTGATAGCAGTCTGTATAGTTTATTATAAGTAGATAGTACATTGTAGTAGATCTTTAAACTGTTATTGTACTTAGTTGTGAGTGGATACCATGATGTAGTATAGAGACACTAAGACACTTAACCTATAACAACTCATAATACCATGATGTAGTATAGAGACACTAAGACACTTAACCTATAACAACTCACTTCACTCAGTGTACTTAGTTGCATGTACCACTGACTGGTTTAGTTCACTGTATCATAGGTGCAGGAGTGGCTGTGTGGTAAGTAGCTTGTTTACCAACCACATGGTTCTGGGTTCAGTCCCACTGCAGAGCACCTTGGGCAAGTGTCTTCTACTATAGCCTCGGGCCGACCAAAGCCTTGTGAGTGGATTTAGTAGATGGAAACTGAAAGAAGCCCGTCGTATATTGTATATATATATGTGTGTGTGCGTGTATGTTTGTGTGTCTGTTTTTGTCCCCCTAGCATTGCTTGACAACTGATGCTGGTGTTTTATGTCCCCGTCACTAGCGGTTCGGCAAAGAGACCGATAGAATAAGTACTGGGCTTACAAAAGAATAAGTCCCGGGGTCGAGTTGCTCGATTAAAAGGCGGTGCTCCAGCATGGCCGCAGTCAAATGACTGAAACAAGTAAAAGCGTAAAGAGTATAGTGTAGTACATAGTACACCATGAATGTATGTGGCTTAGTGGTAATGGTATTTGGCTCATGATCGTAGGAACCCTGGTTGAAAACCACTGGGTTAGGGCAACGGATTCGAGGTCAGAGGATCGTTGTTTCGATTCCCAGACCGGGGATTGTGTGTGTTTATTGAACGAAAACACCTAAAGCTCCATGAGGCTCCAGTAGGGGGGTGGGTGGTGGCAACCCCTGTTGTACTCTTTCACCCAAATTCCATTTTTCTGTGATTATAAGGAACTAAAAGATTAATCTCCTTCCAAATCCAGATACAAAATTTATTTATAAATGCAAAACAACACCTTGGAGGAATTGATGTAAGCTTAAATAATAAACCATGATAGGTGAACCGTGATAAGGCAAGGGATTACTAAATATCACATTGTACCATAGTATTTTATACGTACTTTGTCTATTACCAACACTATTAACTCAGTCCATCATCATCATTTAGCATCCGCTTTCTATGCTAGCATGGGTTGGACAGTTCAACTGGGGTCTGGGAAGCCAGAAGGCTGCACCAGGCTCCAGTCTGATCTAGCAATGTTTCAACGGCTGGATGCCTTTCCTAACGCCAACCACCCCGTGAGTGTAGTGGGAGCTTTATACGTGCCACCGGCACAGGTGCCAGACGAGGCTGGCAAACGGCCACAGTTGAATGGTGGTTTTTATGTGCCACCGGCACAGGGGTGAGGCTGGCGATGGCCATGGTCGAATGGTGCTTTTTATGTGCCACCGGCACGGGGAGCTAGGCGAGGCTGGCAACAGCCACGATCGGATGGTGCTTTTTACGTGCCACTGACACGGAGGCCTGTAGGGGCGGCGCTGGCAACGGCCACGTTCGGATGGTTCGCTTACGTGCCACCGGCACTGATATCACAGCTACAATTTCCATTGATGTTGATCGATTTCGATTTTGATTCTGATTCTCACTTGCCTCAACAGGTCTTCACAAGTAGAGTTTTGTGTCCCAAGAAGGAAAGGTATGCATAAGTGGACTGGCTACATCCCAGGTAAAAAGGTGTCACAATGTGGTGGATATTCATTGCTATAAGCAGTAGTTGTCTCAGCTATTTTGGTTCATTTGCCTACTGTGTCAGGTTCAGTTCTTCCTTTGGTAAAACCTATGTTCAGTGGACCAGGGTTTTGTATTTGGACTTGGAATGAGATTAACCTTTTATCTCCTTATAATCTCAGAAAAATGGAATTGAGAGTAAATTGTGATTAGTGTAGCTATATATATATCTACCTACCAACCGACCTGTCTACCTACTTGCATATATACATCTGTATGTACATATGTGTGTGTATGTGTATACAAATGTGTGTTTGTATATGTGTGTGTGTGTATATATATATATATATATTCTTTTATTTGTTTCAGTCATCTGACTGCGGCCATGCTGGAGCACCACCTTTAGTTGAACAGATCAATCCCAGGACTTATTCTTTGTAAGCCTAGTACTTATTCTATCGGTCTCTTTTGCCGAACCACTATGTGTATACATTTTTTGGGGACACCCTGTATATATATATATATATTCATTCATTGGACTTATGATTCAGTCCTTTTACTTCTGAGAGTCTCTTACTGTTTCTTATTCTGTCATCATCATTTCGCCAACAAAGCGATACAAGGCGTCTACTTTGAAAAGAAAGAGTTTTCATTGTTAATAAAAGAAAAAACCTTGAGAAATGTCACACCTAAACCACTAACACTTCTGGCTTTTAAAATTTGCCCATAAAAATATATAAATAGATAAATTTTAGCAACTATAGGGAGTGGTGTGATAGATTTTGGCTTAAAATCCAGTCAAAAACTTTTTTTTTTCAGTCACATCCTTCTCATCAGTGAACAACCAATATTGTGGCATTTTCCAGCTAAATGTTGACCAATAACTTTGTATAAAACCCCACTTTGTTATTCACCTTCAAAGCAAAATAATAAAATAAAAAAAAAAAGAAAACCAAAACCAAAACCAATCAAAAAAAGCAAACCTAACCAACCTGAACTGTGTCCTACTTTTGGCATAATAGATATTTTTATGGGATTGTCAAAAGTATTATATTACAGTAGAGAACAAGGTATCACATGCAACAAGGGGGTTTACATGACAAAAGTTGTGTAATACTATGAGTTGTGGAGGCGCAATGGCCCAGTGGTTAGGGCAGCGGACTCGCGGTCGTAGGATCGCGGTTTCGATTCCCAGACCGGGCGTTGTGAGTGTTTATTGAGCGAAAACACCTTAAAGCTCCACGAGGCTCCGGCAGGGGATGGTGGTGATCCCTGCTGTACTCTTTCACCACAACTTTCTCTCACTCTTTTTCCTGTTTCTGTTGTACCTGTATTTCAAAGGGCCGACCTTGTCACTCTCTGTGTCACGCTGAATATCCCCGAGAACTACGTTAAGGGTACACGTGTCTGTGGAGTGCTCAGCCACTTACACGTTAATTTCTCGAGCAGGCTGTTCCGTTGATCGGATCAACCGGAACCCTCGTCGTTGTAACCGACGGAGTGCTCCTACCTAATACTATGAGCAATTAGTTAAGGGAGAAGGAAAAGGAAAAACGTTTATATTCATGACTATGTTGTACATGAAATGCTGGTAACTAGAATGGCAATAGAAAGTGGATTTATGATCGTTCACATATATATTGGGTTAGTGCATAATTACTGTGACTTTTTTTCAATAAATTTTGTTCGACAAAAACAATAACATGTAACAAAAACATCTTTAAATGATTATTCTGGAGCATATTCACCATCTACTTCAATTACTGCTTCCCATTTGCTTGGCAGACGGTCAGACCATCATTTAAAAATGTTTTTGTTAAATATTGTTATTGTTTACGTTGATAGGCACAGGAGTGGCTGTGTGGTAAGTAGCTTGTTTACCAACCACATGGTTCCGGGTTCAGTCCCACTGCGTGGCACCTTGGGCAAGTGTCTTCTACTATAGCCTCGGGCCGACCAATGCCTTGTGAGTGGATTTGGTAGACGGAAACTGAAAGAAGCCTGTCATATATATGTATATGTATGTGCGTGTGTATGTTTGTGTGTCTGTGTTTGTCCCTCTAGCATTGCTTGACAACCGATGCTGGTGTGTTTATGTCCCCGTCACTTAGCGGTTCGGCAAAAGAGACTGATAAAATAAGTACTGGGCTTACAAAAGAATAAGTCCCGGGGTCGAGTTGCTCGACTAAAGGCGGTGCTCCAGCATGGCCGCAGTCAAATGACTGAAACAAGTAAAAGAGTAAAGAGTAAGAGTAATAAAATTTGTTGAAAAAAAATCTGCTATAATTATGTACCAACCCAATATATATATTTTTTTTGTCGCCCTTTTCAAGCCTATCCAGGCTCATGGGCCCAGTTTCCTGGTTTCTGTGGCGTATGTGTTCGCCACTGCTGGACGGGACGCCAGTCCATCACAGCATTACTCAAGAAACAGGAAGAGAGAGTGAGAGAAAGTTGTGGCAAAAAAGTACAACAGGGGTCGCTTACTTGTTCATGCTATTTTTAATTATTCAGGTTCAATAGTAGTGTCCACGATATTTGCTTGTAACTTTGTAAATCTTTTACATACATATTTGAAATTTTGTCAGTGGGTACTTTATACAGCACTGTTGTATAGTTATGTAATTTTAGCTGATCTTGCTAAGTAAATTTGACTTTTATGGACAGGTAAATTTAATTAACAGGTGTTAAAGCAATAACATTATGGATATACATTAAAACTGAAATTCTTAATATATCTTACCTGTTTGATTTGTCACTGAAATTATCCCAGCCTTTTTTAAACCAAAGCAAAATCACAAAGTGAAGCTGCTATTAAAGCAAGTTTTATTGTGGCAGAGGAGATCACAAAACCAGCCCGGCCCATTACCGAAGGAGAGTTTGTGAAAAAATGTGTGATGTTTGTGTTCAGACAAGAAGTAACTGTTTGCTAATGTGAGTATTAGCAGAAATACAGTTGCTGATCGGGTATGTGAGATGGCCATTGAGTTGAAAACATAGTCGATTGGAAAGAAAAGATTTTGTTGCATATCTATTGCTGTGGATGAAACTACTGACACGACTGATATGGCACAGCTAGCTATCTTCATCGGTGGAGTGGACTCCAATTTGTTCATCATGGAGGAAATTTTGAACATTAAATCGATGCACGGGCCAACAACAGGAAAGGGCCTATTTGAGAAAATATGTGTAACCGACAGGAACTGCCTTGGGACAAACTTGTTGGACTTACAACAGATGGAGTGCCAGCGATGTGCGGTGAAAAAAGTGTACTAGTGGGTAGGATACGTTTAAAGATGCAAGAAGAAAACTGCGCTGGTGAGTTGACAACATATCACTGTATCATACACCAGGAAATGATGGGCGCTATAGCCTTAAAAATGGAACATTTACTGAGCACTGTAACGCAAACTGTAAACTTAATCCGAGCCAAAAGGTTACATAACCGCCAATTTCAGTCTTTCCTGTGGGAAATACATTCAGGTTTCGGTGACTGCCTTATCATACAGAAGTGCGGTGGCTCAGTCGGGGAAAGGTCCTCAATATAGCTTTGGGCTGATTGAGGAAATGTGTCAGTTCATGGACAGTAAAGGAAAGGAATCTAAAGTTCTGCGGGGTGAAAAGTGGATGAAGAGTTAACGTTTCTGGTTGACATAACTGTGCATCTCACTGCTTTAAACATTCAGCTCCAGGACAGGATCGCATGATTTGTGATATGTATGATGCAGTGAAGGCATTTCAAGTGTTGCTGCGTATATGGGAGACACAATTGAACTTGTCCCACTTTTCCTATTGCCAAGTAATGTTGAGCCAAGTCAGTGCACCAATTGAACTTGTCTCACTTTCCCTATTGCCAAGTCAGCGCCATGGTGTTCCCAAAGCAACACTTTGCTGATAAACTGAGTGCGTTCGGCACTGAATACGCACAACGCTTTAGAATTCGCACGGCATCAAAATAATTTCGAGCTACTTCGCAACCCATTTGCCGTTAAAGTGGAATCTGCATCGGTACAGATTCAAAAGAAGCTGATAGAACTGCAGTGTAATGGGACATTAAAAGCAAAGTACGACTCTGTGGGGCCTGCACAGTTCAGCCGCTTCATACCTGAAGCAATGCCTCAGCTCCGTTTACATGCAGTGCGAACGCTGTCTTTGTTTGGGAGCACATGTCTGTGCGAGCAGCTGTTCTCTGTGAGGAAGATGAATAAAACATCACATAGGAGTCGTCTCACAGATGAACACCTGAAATCCAACCCAAGAATCTCAACAACACAGAACCTTGCCCCAAACATCAAAGAATTTGTTGCCAAGAAAAGATGCCAAGTATTTAATTCAGACAAAATTGCATAAAGAAAATTGAAAGTTTTGATTTATTATTTTAATTTTCACTAAAAAGCACATTTTAAAATTTATATTTTCTGTCTTTTTTTTATTTTGAAACATGTTCTTATTTTAAGTTTATATAATTTTGACAGGAGATATTTTTTATTTATGGCGAAAATGAATTTCATGCCAATCAGGAGCTTACAAAACTACACCAATTCACTAAATATGGAATCAATTGGAACAAAAATTGAGGAAATCGAAAAGTGGCAGCCAAATAGAAAAGCTCCTTTTTATGCCCCATAACTAAGCAACGAATTAATAGAATCAACTCTTGACCGAAATAACTCCTGGGGTTAAAACGGTTGAGCAGAAACCCGTTCCAGATTGGCCACTGTCTAGTAACTGGACCCAGTAAAAGTATAAGAGAACAAAACGCATACCCTACCCCTACCCTACTCATACCTACTACCCTGTCATTCCTCTCACTCCACCTCAATACCCTTCTCACCTTCACAACAAACTTTACCTGAAGAAGTTTCTCATTTGGTACCACCACCCTTATCATAACATTGTCCAGCCTCCAATACCAACTGACCTTATAACCTGTCTGACCACTTTCACTTTACACCGTCCTGTCCTAGTAACGTTGGTTCATCCAAACAAACCCCAACACCCCCCCATGTAATAACCCCCGCCCCGTGTAATACCCCCCTCTCCCCCACCTTCACTCACACTATTGGTTGTACTCAGGCCAAACAATAAGTTGATTGACCATTACCATTTCAGAAGCTGATTGACTACTACTACTACTACTACTGCTGCTGCTGCTACTACTACTACTACTACTATTACTACTACTACTACTACTACTACCACCACCACCACCACCACCACCACCACCACTACTACTACTGCTACTACTACTACTACTATTACCACCACCACCCGTACCACTCTACCTTAATCGCACTTTTGGGCTATCACATGCACTTTGCAATTTCCTCCTTCTCCTGATCACCCACGTGCCCATGCACGCATGCACACACACACACACACACACACACTCACTTCTACTCCCTACTCAACTTAACCAACCCTGTTGTAAACACTACAAACATAAAAAAAACAACTTATAAAAACGATAAACCAAACATCCAGAGTTGATGTTAGTTAAATGAGGAAATGTTTTCACGTCCATCTACGTCGATATTGATTATATTATTGGTATCATTTTGTCAGTTGTAATTATTTCTATTATTATTATTATTAATCATAGAATAAATTGAGATGTTGTTGGCAGGAATTGATCCCGTCGCTTGAATAAATAATTTGGCTTCAATTAGCGGAAGGCTTAACGGAAAACGAAACAATAGGACACCAAGTTTCTTTTTTAAGACAACCATAAATCAATGTTTGATAGATGGGCTAAAAGGAAGCTGAGGTGGACCTCAGCTGAATCGACAACTGTACTTTTACTTCAGCTAGTTTGTTTATTTAAGACAACGACGTAGACGTGGCTGTATAATTGAGAAGCTTTGTTTCACAGACGCTTTGTTCTGAGTTCGATCAGGCGCAGCACTTTCAGCAAAAAAAAAAAAAAAGGTATTACTAAGAAACTCGCCATCGGTCACTTGGTTTCGGCATCAGTCCCACAGCACGGTACGTTGGACAAATGTCGGATCTTTTCGGTTTGAACGGCAGTTTGGGATCTTTTCCTTTTGAACGGCAGTTTTCAATACAATTTCTAGTTAACTAAACACTTTTAAACTTCGTATACTGGTAGAATGTGTTTATAAAACAATTTTTTCTTGGCACCCCTAACCCTAACCCTAAAACAGATTGAAATGCAATAGATCGAAACTAGGGTCATAATTATGGGTGACAATTTCATATGGCACCGCTAGAAAAAACTGCGGATCTTTTCCTTTTGAACGGCACTTTTCAACACTATTTCTAGTTAACTAAACACTTTTAAACTTCGTATACTGGTAGAATGTGTTTATAAAACAATTTTTTCTTGGCTTTATTGAGAAAATTCTATAGTTTGTAAGATATTTCCACTTTAAAATCGAGCATTTCGGCAATTTTAACCAATCGCTGACCTCCATTTAGGTAAACAACATTCCGTGCTGTATGAATATGTCCCTCCTTTAAGAAACAGATTGGGTTTATTTACATTTGCGAAGAATGTATTTTATTTATAAGAATGGTATTTTATTTATGGATTTTCAAAAAATGCCATGTTCAAAATTATTCATACTTTCGGTTCACTGAGTCCAATATCTTTCTTTAATAGTCAATTGCATAGCCTTTGTTTTTTATGATTGCTTCTAGACGGTTCTTGTGCGTGTCCACAGGCTACCTGCATGTCTCCTGTGGGACGTTGGCCCATTCTTCTTTGGCGAAAGCCACGAGCTGGGTCAACTTGGTCGGTTTCCTAGCCATCACTCTGGTTTTCAAGTCTCGCCACCACAAGTTCTTAATCGGATTCAGGTCAGGACTCTGACTTGGTCATTCTAGGACGTTGACTACATTGTCCTTGAACCATTTCTTCACTACCTTAGCGGTATGTTTCGGATCATTATCCTGCTGGTACTTCCAGTTGTTGCCGAGTTGGAGTTTCTCAGTGGATTCCTTCACGTTTTCATAAAGGAACCTGATGTAATCCTTCTTTCTCATGATTCCTTGGACCTTGACAGAGTTCCCTGTGCCACCGGAAGAGAAACATCCCCGTGACATTGTTTCCACCGCCATGGTTAACGGTGGGCCCCAGTGGCGGCTCGTGTATAGGAACTGCAGCACCCCCTATTACCACTCGATATTATCGATAACATTCAATATAATGAGTCATTTTTTCATTAATTCTTTCTTTATACTTTTTAGAACCATTAAGTTGCGGGGTCATAAACACACCAACACCGGTTGCCAATCGTTGGTAGGGGACAAATACAGACACACACACACCACACATATATATGTGTGTGTGTGTGTGTGTGTGTGTGTGTGTGTGTGTGTGTGTGTCTGTGTAGGATGGGCTTCTTTCAGTTTCCGTCTAAGCCCACTCACAAGGCTATGGTCGGCCTGAGGCTATCGTAGAAAACACTTACTAAAAGTGCCACGCAGTGGGACCGAACTCAGGGCCATGTGGTTGGGAAGCAAGTTTCTTACCACACAGCCACATAGATAGATAGCTAGCTAGAGATAGATAGATAGATAGATAGATAGATAGATAGATAGATAGATAGATAGATATTTCTCACTCTTTCACTACGGTTTCTTTTTTACAATGAAGCATTCTTCCATAATCAACCGACCAATCAACGGATCCCATTCAGCTAACACACACTTAACAAAACAAGCTGGAAATACCAATAACAATACTTCCTATCCACTCACTATTCTTTTTCATTCATCTCGATTCTACTTTATCTTCCATCTTCAACTTCGCTCCACTTCAAAAACAGACGAGAGCAAAGAACACAGATGATCCTGACGTAAGAAATGGCTGCCATCTTAACGAATGACGTCATACCGACCGAGCTAAATAAATAAACATTGTGCTGTGTGTGTGTTTGTTTGAGAAACGAGCGCATATATATATATATATATTATATATATATATATATATATATATATATATATATATAAATATACATACACACACACACACACCACACACACAACATATATATATATATATATATAGATATATATATATATATACACACATATACATAATACGTAAATACATACATAGATACATACACAGACACGCGTCTATCTATATACATTTTATCCATAATTTTTAACCATAATTTTTGACTTGTAGAGATTCTTAACCCCTTTTCAACTACATATAAACACATAATACAAGGAGTGCGTTGTGTTTCATAAATATTTCAAGGATTCTTATAAAAACATAACGATCGGGAAATTTAACGAAAACACGGAATATTTGACAAAAACAAACACACGGAGAAAAAAAAACCTTGAAATATTTATGCAACGCAACGTACTCCTAATATTTTTTACCCATTTGTAAAAATATTCTTGGAATATATTTTATGCTCTACTCAAGTTTGTCTCTTTCTTTTTCTTTGCGTCTCTTTAAACCTTTCTTTCTGCCTCTCTCTGTCTCACTCTTTCCCTCCCTAATAATCTCCTCCGTTTCTTCTGTCCCTCTGCCCTCCATGACTCTCTTTCTCTCTCCTCCTACTATCATGTGACCCGCGGTTGTCATTCTTTATTTTTTGGCCACCGACTTGGTTGGTCACGCTTCTTTGCGCTCCTTCACTTTTTCCTCCACGGTTTGTTTACCCCTTCCTTCGTTCTGCCCTTCCTGTGCCTCCAGTCTTTAGGACTTTATCATTTCCTTTTCATCTGTCTGATAGCCGTACGGCTCTTTTTTTTGCTGTATATATATATTATGACGTAGGTATACACGTCTGGTGTAAAATGGTATTGCACAAATAAATAGTTGGTTGTGTTTATCTAAAAAAAAACCTATCACAGAAATATGCTAACATAGAAATATAATAATAATATAATGAAATTATTGTATACAGTGCTCAGGTGCACCACAACTTGTCAGAAAGTGCATATAAAGTACATGCAGTAATGTTGAAATGTCTGGAAAGCGAACAATGAATGAGTCAGATACATGCTTGCGTGTGTATGGAGGAGAGGAAATCAGGTGTAGTGTTGGCGAATCTCAGAAAGCATGGAAGTTTTGAAGGATGCAGTGCTCCGACAACTAACAACTGATGCCGGCAGTTTGTTCCATGCTTCAGCAACTCTCAGCGTGAAAAAATGTTTCCTGAAGTCATGGGAGCTGTGCTGTTTTCTGACTTTGTAAATATGTCCACGGGTGTTAAACGGGTGGAGTTTTTAAATAATAATAATAATGAAATTATTGTATACAGTGCTCAGGTGCACCACAACTTGTCAGAAAGTGCGTATAGAGTATATGCAATAATGTACAAATGTCTGGAAAGTGAACAATGTATGAGTCAGATACATGCTTGCGCATGTATGGAGGGGAGAAAATCAAGTGTAGTGTTGGCGAATCTCAGGAAGCATGGAAGTTTTGAAGGATGCAGTGCTCCGACAACTAACAACTGATGCCGGCAGTTTGTTCCATGCTTCAGCAACTCTCAGCGTGAAAAAATGTTTCCTGAAGTCATGGGAGCTGTGCTGTTTTCTTACTTTGTAAATATGTCCACGGGTGTTAGATGGGTGGATATGTTCCGTGCTTCTCGAACGTAGGTACGATACTCAATATTCACTGTTTAACTATCGACGGTTAAGCACGCATCGAGCCAACACGATCAAACTAACACCGACAACTACTCTTTCTTTTATTTGGCACGCAGGCCATGACACAGAGGGAACAGCACAAGGACAGACAGAACACCACAGTGGGGACAAAAAACATAAAACGAACGAATGAAGAACGAATAAAATTAATGGTGATAAAATGGCTGCTTTGAGCCCCACTCTCAAGCAATATCACTTACTCTTTACCCTTTACTCTTTTACTTGTTTCAGTCATTTGACTGCGGCCATGCTGGAGCACCGCCTTTAGTCGGGCAAATCGACCCCGGGACTTATTCTTTGTAAGCCCAGTACTTATTCAATCGGTCTCTTATGCCGAACCGCTAAGTGACGGGGGATTAAACACACCAGCATCGGTTGTCAAGCAATGCTAGGGGGACAAACACAGACACACAAACACACACACACATATATATATATATATATACACATATACGACAGGCTTCTTTCAGTTTCCGTCTACCAAATCCCCTCACAAGGCATTGGTCGGCCCGGGGCTATAGCAGAAGACACTTGCCCAAGATGCCACGCAGTGTCAAGCAATGCTAGGGGGACAAACACAGACACATAAACATATACACACACACTTAGTAAGTAAAAGAGTAAAAGAGTAAAGAGTAACTTTACTGGTAATCTTGTCCTTATTACTAATTTGAATTTTGTAATTCTCCTCTCTATGGCCGTATTTTTTGCGTATGTCACCATACACCACCACTTGTTCTTCTTCAGCTTCTCGACTGCTCGTTTCTACTGCACACCTGGGTTGTCCAGGCTAGTTTCTCTTTTTTGTCTTGGTAATTCTATTTCGATTCCCAGACCGGGCGTTGTGAGTGTTTATTGAGCGAAAACACCTAAAGCTCCACGAGGCTCCGGCAGGGGATGGTGGTGATCCCTGCTGTACTCTTTCACCACAACTTTCTCTCACTCTTACTTCCTGTTTCTGTTGTACCTGTATTTCAAAGGGCCGGCCTTGTCACTCTCTGTGTTACGCTGAATATCCCCGAGAACTACGTTAAGGCTACACGTGTCTGTGGAGTGCTCAGCCACTTACACGTTAATTTCACGAGCAGGCTGTTCCGTTGATTCGGATCAACCGGAACCCTCGTCGTCGTAACCGACGGAGTGCTTCCAAAAAAATTCTATTGCACATCCAATTTCTTTATTAGCCACAAGGGCCCAAACATAGAGGGGGACAATGCAGCGTGATTGGGGTCAGACACACAATGATTATATGACTTTTAAAATTTTACAAAATATAATGAAGTCGAATGAAATCGAATGAGTTACAACAAGGACGAAACACAAACATGAGATGAAGCAGAGAGATTTGCAAGCTCTCTCTAATGTCCACTTCTTCCTCTTTTTTTAAAACTTTTGTTAGTGATGCTGTTGTACGTTTTTGCCGCCGGCTCTCTATAATGCCTATTTCTTCTTCCTTTTTACCTTTTGTTGGTGACGCTGGTGTACTTCTTTGCCACCAGCTTTCTATCATATCTATTTCTTCCTCCTCTTTTTCTTTTTCGGGCTTTTCGTCGGTGAGTATACGCACAGATTGACCTTGACCTCTGCTGTGCATGCTCACAAAGTTTTAACGTCCTACCTTACTTCCATTGTATACAGTAGTGCTTGGAAGTAACGTGTGATCGTCGCATTGACCATGACAGAGAAAGTAGAGAATCTGCATAAAATTTTGCCAAAAGCTTGGCGATAACAGCCCGGAGGTCTCTTTTACTCTTTTACTTGTTTCAGTCATTTGACTGCGGCTATGCTGGAGCACCGCCTTTTAATCGAGCAACTCGACCCCGGGACTTATTCTTTGTAAGCCCAGTACTTATTCTATCGGTCTCTTTTGCCGAACCGCTTAGTAACGGGGACGTAAACACACCAGCATCGGTTGTCAAGCAATGCTAGGGGGACAAACACATACACACACACATATATACATATACATATATACGACAGGCTTCTTTCAGTTTCTGTCTACCAAATCCACTCACAAGGCTTTGGTCGGCCCGGGGCTATAGCAGAAGACACTTGCCCAAGATGCCACGCAGTGGGACTGAACCCGGAACCATGTGGTTGGTTAGCAAGCTACTTACCACACAGCCACTCCTGCGACTACTCTGTGTTGCTTTCAAAAAGTTTTCATCGTTCTCGACACAACGAAGGAGATCTTTTCGAACAACGAAAGAAACAAATAGAGAAACGAGACAGGCAACATAAAGAACACTCTCTTCCTTTTCCTGTTTTTTATGTTCTCATCTCTCATTTCGTTCACGTTTTTTCTTTTGACGTCCTGCACCCATATATGCATATATATACACATATATATGTAGATATGTATATATGCATATATATATATATATATATATATATAATATATATATATATATATATATATATATATATATATTTCGTTTTTGGATTTGGTTTGTAAGATTCTTTATATGAGTTCGTGTTTGAAGTATATTCTGTTTGTGTCTGGGGAGAGTCATTCTCTTTAGTGCCTTATTATTTGAGTCAAGACTATTGAAAAGGTTGCAAGACGCAACGAAAATTTTAGAAAATACAAAATAAGAAATAAGTGGAAATTTTACCGGTGAATGTGTTAAATAATAAGGCACTAAAGAGAATGACTTCCCCAGATACAACAGTATATATAATATATATTATATATATATATATATATATATATATATATATATATGTTAATAAAATAGAACATATGCATATATAAACATATATGTACGTACCTACCTCTACATGTACATATACACGCATATATGTGTACAGGACACCAAAAAGACGTCGAACACATAGAGAGACGAAAAACATAGACACAAACCAAGGAACAAGACAAGCAAAAAAAGAGATACAGGACAATAAGCACAACGAAAAATCCCCTTCTTCAGTCGCTAAGGTTTCATCTACTAAACGTTTCGAAGGATAAAAGCGAGACGTATACTTCGAAGAAAACTTCCTTCCGCGAAAAGCAATCAATTAAAATGCTGAGATCTTTTCGCAGAGGGGTAAAAAAAAAGCAAGACGGTAAACGACAGTACAAAACATATAAACAGTAAAAAATATATATATAAACAGTGGAAAAATAAATTATAACAGTGAGAGACAGGACAAGGAGAACAAGATAAGAAGGGCTGTTAACGCCAACGAAAAAAGTATTGCAAACGCTGGATTATAGTGGACGACGAGAGAGAAAGAATGTCGACCAGTAGCCTTAGAAGGCGGGCGAGAAAGACAGGATAGCAGTTACGACGGAAGTATCGTCGCAGATGGACGACGGGAATGGGGGAGGAGAGCAAGAGGAAGAGAGAGAAGAAGGGGAATGGTGGAGGAGACCATGAAGAACGGTGAGGGGAGAGAGAGAGGAAGAGACAAGTTAAGTGAGGGAAAAAAGACGAAAAGGGAATGGGAGAGAAAGAAAGAAAGATGCAGAGTCCGCGTGAGAGTTAATATCAAGGCTAACTTGATAACAGAACAATCTTACTTAATAGGGTGCGTGCGTTTAGTCGTATATATGTTATAAAAATAAACATATGCATATATATATTATATATATATACTCTTTTAACTCTTTTACTCTTTTACTTGTTTCAGTCATTTGACTGAGGCCATGCTGGAGCACCGCCTTTAGTCGAGCAACTCGACACCGGCACTTATTCTTTTGTAAGCCCAGTACTTATTCTATCGGTACTTTTGCCGAACCGCTAAGTAACGGGGACATAAACACACCAGCATCGAAAATGGAGGTGGTTGTGGTGGTGATGGTGATGGTGGTGTAAGGCTTTGTAAGGGAAATAACTATATAAGCATTTTTAGAGAGTTACTTCCTTTAAAGATGCCAATTCGGGCTTTCTTAGCCATTTCTGTTTTGGTGTCTTCAAGTCGTTGTTCTAAAAGAACGCTGGTCTCCTTGACAACGCATTACGACGTTGGTGGTGGTGATGGTGGTGGTGGTGGTGGTGGTGGTGGTGGTGGTGGAGTTGGTGGTGGTGATGGTCTTGGTGGTGGTGGTGGTAGTGGTGGTGGTGTTGGTGGTTGTGGTGGTGGTGGTGGTGGTGGTGGTGGTGGTTATGGTGGTGGTGGTAGATAGATAGAGAGATAGAGAGAGAGAGATAGATATATATAGAGATAGATAGATAGAGAGATAGAGAGATACTACCACCACCACCACAACAACCTCCATCACCACTACCACCATCACCACTACCACCACCATCACCACCACCACCACCACCACCACCACAACCACCTCCATCACCTCTACCACCATCACCACCACCATCACCACCAACACCATCACCACCACACCCACCACCATCACCATCACCACCATCATCACCACAACCACCTCCATCACCACTACCACCGCCACCACAACCACCTCCATCACCACAACCACCATCACCACAACCACCACCATCACCACCACCACCACCACCACCATCACCACCACACCCACCACCATCACCATCACCACCAACACCATCACCACCACACCCACCACCATCACCATCACCACCATCACCACCACAACCACCTCCATCACCACTACCACCGGCCACCCAACCACCACCATCACCACCACCACCACCACCACCACCATCACCACCACACCCACCACCACCACCATCACCACCAACACCATCACCACCACACCCACCACCATCACCATCACCACCATCACCACCACAACCACCTCCATCACCACTACCACCGCCACCACAACCACCTCCATCACCTCTACCACCATCACCACAACCACCACCATCACCACCACCACCACCACCACCATCACCACCACCATCACCACCAACACCATCACCACCACACCCACCACCATCACCATCACCACCATCACCACCACAACCACCTCCATCACCACTACCACCGCCACCACAACCACCTCCATCACCACTACCACCATCACCACTACCACCACCACCACATCACCACCACCAACCATCCACCACCCACCACACCATCACCACCACCACCATCACCACCACCACTACCATCACCACCACCACCACCATCACCACCACAACCACCACCATCACCATCACCACCATCACCACCACAACCACCTCCATCACCACAACCACCATCACCAGGAATACTTCTAGACGTCGGAAGAAATCCAGCCGACCTCTTAAAGGGGTGCATAGACAACCAGGACGATATCGTTGTTGTTGGTGGTGGTGGTGGTCGTGGCAGAGTTGTCCATAGAAGTCGTTTGACCGTGAAGCTGTCGTCTGGTTCCTTCCAAATTCTTTCCGTGTGTCGGCGTCCACGCTCACACCTGCACCTGTGTTGCTCCTCCCCTTCTTTCCCTCCCTCGTGAAGCTGTGGGGAAGGGGAGGGTAGGGAAATCAACGTCGTGAGCGTTGCCAAGGAGACCACCGTTCTTCTCGACGACGACTTCATGGCTTTGAAGTCGCCATGCTCAAAGCAGAAAATGGCTAGGAAAGCCCAAGACGAATTTACAAAATGGGGAAATACGCCACACAAAGACAGGTTTCCCGTGCAAAGAATTTGCCCAACCGAATGTATTTATTAGTTGTTGCACAATAGACGTCATTGATTGGTTGAAATTGCAGAAATTGAAGGAAAGAAAGCAAAAAATATCTTACAAACTATAGAATTTACGAAGTTTAAAATTTTTTAATTACCTAGAAATTGTTTTAAGTTGAGGTTTTAGTTGCTGGCAGTTATGGTAGACGGCAAAACGACGATATTGTTGTTGCTGGTGATGGTGGTGGTGGTGATGGTGGTGATGGTGGTGATGGTGGTGCTGGTGGTGGTTGAGTTGGTGGTGGTGGTGATGGTGGTAGTGATGGAGGTGATGGTGGTGGTGCTTGTGGTGCTGGTGGTGGTGATGGTGGTGGTGGTGGTGGTGGTGGTGGTGGTTGAGTTGGTGGTGGTGGTGGTGGTGATAGTGGTGGTGGTGATGGTGGTGGTGGTGGTGGTGGTGATGGTTGTGGTGATGGTGGTGGTGGTGGTGGTGGTGATGGTGGTGATGGTGGTGGTGGTGGTGGTGGTGGTGGTGGTGGTGGTGGTGGTGGTGGCGGTGGTGGTGATGGTGGTGGTGGTGGAGCTTGTGGTGGTGGTCGTGGCAGAGTTGTCCGTAGTAGTGGTTGACCGTGAAGCTGTCGTCTGGTTCCTTCCAAATTTTTCCGTGTGTCGGCGTCCATGCTCGCACCTGCACCTGTTGCTCCTCCCCTTCTTTCCCTCCCTCGTGAAGCTGTGGGGAAGGGGAGGGTATGGAAATAAACGTCGTAAGCGTTGCCAAGGAGACCACCGTTCTTCTCGACGACGACTTCATGGCTTTGAAGTCGCCATGCTCAAAGCAGAAAATGGCTAGGAAAGCCGAAGACGAATTTACAAAATGGGGAAACACGCCACACAAAGACAGGTTTCCCGTGCAAAGAATTTGCACAACCGAATGTATTTATTAGTTGTTGCACCACTTTTACATAAAAATATATCCAACACAAACTTTTGAAGCAATAAAGGCAAAGCAATGTGACTATGGTCCGTCAATAAATAGACAGATAGAGATAGAGAGATAGACGGAAACTGAAAGAAGCTCGTTGTGTGTCTATGTGTGTGTGTGTGTGTGAGTGTGTATGTGTGGTGTGTGTATAGATATATACATACATATATATATATATATATATATATATATATATATCTATATATATACACACACAACACACTGGCGAAAATAATTTTAAGACCGATGATAAAAGTTCTATTTCTTACAAAATATTTCGAATGATGCAGACAATATTTTTATACAACTTGAAGAATTATATATATATAATCTCTTATTATAATAACTATATATAAGTGTCGTCTGTTTATACATAACACTGTTTTCATACTGCAATTATATATACATATATCTATATATAATATTATATAATAAAATATATACAGAGTAAAATAAAAACCAATTTACCTTTTCTGTCCGTCCGTGTGTCTTTGCAATGTGTTGGAATGATAAGTAAGTTGTGATTTGGCGCCTTTTTTACTAATAACAAACACACACGTGTTTGTATGTATTTTTGTATGTGTATGTAGTTGTATGTAGTTGTATATGTATGTGTATGCGTGTGTGTGAGGAATGACACACACACACTCACGCACGCACACATGTACCATCAATGCTTTCGGAGTGATATGTTAAAATATTGAGTTTTCTCGAATTTTGTCTTAATTGGTGGTAAAATTGAAAGAAATTTTTTATGCATCACCCACTGAAGTACTCTGAAAAATGTTAGGTAATTCTAATTGAAGAAATTGTGTGAGAGTAAGTGGTTATTATGTATTTATTTGTTTCTGTTTGCTGTGTTTTTTTATTTTTTGAGTAGTGGTTTAAATACTTTCAGTTTAGTCTTCCTCAAATCACTCTGTCGCTATTTACTTTCATTTTATTCGTCGCCACTGTGTGTGTGCGTTTGCGTGTGGTGTAAACCAGACTAAGAAAAGCATTTACACACACACCAGAATGTGAGTTTTCTGTAAATTTTGCTTAATTGGAGTTTAAATTTTAAAAACTGGACCTGGCATGACGCGATGCATTGTACTCTTAAAATGCTAGGTAAATTGTAATTGAAGAAATCCTATATTGTAGATTTGTATAACTCCCAAAGGGAGGCAGATAAAATCTGCCTTTTATAATAAGACTAGCAAGTATCGCCCGGCGTTGCTCGGGTTGTAAGGGAAATAACTATATAAGCATTTTTAGAGAGTTATAGCCAAAAAATAGCAAAAAAATGCATTAAAAATTGAAAAAAAATTAAGGTAAATTTTTCTTTAAATCGTTGACACATCGTAGATATTTTTAGAGAGTTACTTCCTTATATAAAAGCGAAAAAAATGCATTAAATGGAAAAATATGATGGTAATTTTTTTTTAAATCGTAGACTCATCGTAGACGCGCGCTAATACCCAGAAGGGCTCGTTTGTTATTCTGGGTAACTTTCTGTAAAATTATTAAAATTTTGTTCAAACATCGCTATAGAAAATGGGTTATTAGCTAATATTCAATTGGGTATACAACAAATTTTCGATAGAATTTGTTATTCTGGGTAACTTTCTGTAAAATTATTAAAATTTTGTTCAAACATCGCTATAGAAAATGGGTTATTAGCTAATATTCAATTGGGTATACAACAAAATTTTACGATAGAATTTGTTTTCTGGGTAACTTTCTGTAAAATTATTAAAATTTTGTTCAAACTCGCTATAGAAAATGGGTTATTAGCTAATATCAATTGGGTATACAACAAAATTTTACGATAGAATTTGTTATTCTGGGTAACTTTCTGTAAAATTATTAAAATTTTGTTCAACACATCGCTATAGAAAATGGGTTATTAGCTAATATTCAATTGGGTATACAACAAAATTTTACGATAGAATTTGTTATTCTGGGTAACTTTCTGTAAAATTATTAAAATTTTGTTCAAACATCGCTATAGAAAATGGGTTATTAGCTAATATTCAATTGGGTATACAACAAAATTTTACGATAGAATTTGTTATTCTGGGTAACTTTCTGATACCCATAATAATATTTATGGCAAAATAGGCCTTAATTTCATTTAAGGTTGTGGGAAATAACAAACTATTGTTTCTTTCGTTTTGTTTACGTTTAGCGTAACAGTTCGGTTCTTTCTGCCGTAATGATTTCAAATGGGCTCATTCGAAAAGTAAATAGAAATAGTGTAAGGCTTTACTCTTCTGGGAAAGTCTGTGCTTGGTGCAGTTTCTTCAGAAAAATCACCGAAAGAAACAGTTTTTAAATTTTCACTCCATTCAGGTGCTAATTCGTGTTCTTAATCGCTGTCGGATTCACTGTTTTCACTTTAATAGCTGCCAACTTGCAAAGACAAAGGGAGAAGGGTGATAGCGTGAGTGAAACAATTCGCTCCCTTTGTGTGTGTGTGCGTTTGCGTGTGGTGTAACCAGACTAAGAAAAGCATTTGACACACACACCAGAATGTGAGTTTTCTGTAAATTTTGCTTAATTGGAGTTTAAATTTTAAAAACTGGACCTGGCATGACGCGATGCATTGTACTCTTAAAACTGCTAGGTAAATTGTAATTGAAGAAATCCTATATTGTAGATTTGTATAACTCCCAAAGGGAGGCAGATAAAATCTGCCTTTTATAATAAGAGATATATTATATATATATATATATATATATATACACGTTGTATATTCATATACTACAGCACAGTCAAAAGGTACACACGTGCTCTAATCTGGTGTCATTCCTTTTCATGGTTGTTTTTTTCCCTTCATTTCTTTCTTATTCTACTTTGACAAAAGGTGTTTACGCGAAACGTCGACTTCCTTTTCCTTTTCCTGATTGTTTTTTGTTTTGTTGTTGTTCTTTTTGGTGTGACAAATTCTCTGGTTTCCTGATTGTTTTTTGTTTTGTTGTTGTTCTTTTTGGTGTGACAAATTCTCTGGGCGCAATATTTTGTGTTGTTTTTCTTTGCAGTTGCATTTTTGTCCGCCAACTTTTGTATTTCTGTCTACTTCGCACGATGTCCAACCGTCCGTGTTTTATTCCTCTTGTTCCAGTCGTGCCAATTTCTATCTATCTATCTATCTATCTATCTATCTATCTATCTATCTATCTATCTATCTATCTATCTATCTATCTATCTGTCTATCTATCTATCTATCTATCTATCTATCTATCTACATCTATCTATCTATCTATCTATCTATCTATTTGTCTGTCTGTCTGTCTGTCTGGCTGTCTGTCTGTCTACCTATCTATCTATATATCTATCTGTCTGTCTGTCTGTCAGCCAGTATGTATGTATATTTGTATGTATGTATGCATGTATGTATGTATGTATGTATGTATGTATGTATGTATGTATGTATGTATGTATGTGTGTATGTACGTACGTATGTTTGCGTGTGTATCTGTGTGCATATGTGTATGTGTGTTTGTGCAGGTGTGTGTATGTGTGTGAATTTTGTTTCGAAACGTGGAGTAGATAAAACAGGGGACAACTGATGAAGGGAATGTTCTTTATGTTGCCTGTCTCGTTTCTCTATTTGTTTCTTTCGTTTTTCGGGAAAAAAAGATCGTTTTCCATGTTTCTGTTTTTTTTTATGTTCTCGTTTCTGATTTTGATCACGTTTTTTTCTTTGACGTCCTGTACCCACATATGCATGTATATATACATATTATTTGTAGGTATGTACATATATGTATGCATATATATATATATATACTATCTATATATATATATATATATTATTATATATATATACATCCTACACACACACCACACACACGACACCCACACAGACACGACACACACCACACCACACACAATACATAAATTTGAAACCTTTCAAATTTATATTAGTATATATATATATATATATTATAATTCTTCAAGTTGTATAAAAATATTGTCTGCATCATTCGAAATATTTTGTAAGAAATAGAACTTTTATCATCGGTCTTAAAATTATTTTCGCCAGTGTGTGTGTGTGTGTATATATATATAATATAATATATATATATATATATTATATATATAATATTATATATATATATATGTATTATCTATACCACACACCACATACACACTCACACACACACACACACACCACACACAAGACACACAACGAGCTTCTTTCAGTTTCC
>NC_043020.1:10265888-10272975 GCF_006345805.1 Octopus sinensis
CACCCTCCCCACCAAGCAAGCTTGGTGGGGTTGCCGGTTTAGTTTCCGACGACTACATACATACATACATACATACATACATACATACATACATACATGCATACATACATACATACATACATACATACATACATACATACATACATACAAATGACTGATATGTATAACATAATGTATATAGAAAGAAATATCTTATATACTGATTTCTAGATCGGAACGAATATTTCTCGACTTAGTAGTTCAGAATGTTCGAAAATGTCTGTCACTAAGGAGAGAATTATGTCAAAACACCAGTGTCTGATGATCCGCCGACGATACTTTAAGACAAAATATCATAGCTAACTCTGTCGTACGTTTGTATACAGATTATCAATGAATGCGTGATAATCAAAATTTTGCTATCAATATGGTGAAGTAAATTTCATTTCTGACATCTTGCTACGAACTTCTCATCAAAAGACTCCGAAGTTTCAGGAAAAGAAATACATTAAACATGCACTAATAAGACTAACAAGTGCCGGCATGATGGTAGGATGAGGATATTCGTTTCTTAACCACTTGAATCCGTGTTCGACTGCACTTCTCGGTATAATAGGGATGTATCTTCTACTATAAATTCATATTACGCGCTGGGAGAAACTGCAGAAGACCGCCGTATATGTGTCACTCTCCTCCGTTGCGCGCGCGCGCGCGCGTGTGTGTGCGCGTGTATGTATGTGCGTGTGTGTGTGTCTGTCCCTATCTCTCTCGCTTTGCCTATTAATATAGGCATATATATGTAACATACACGCATATGTATTTATGTACGTATGTGTGTATATATATGTATGTATTATGGCGGCGAGCTGGCAGAAACGTTAGCACGCCGGGCGAAATGCCGTTACGTTCTGAGTTCAAATTCCGCCGAGGTCGACTTTGCCTTTCATCCTTCCGGGGTCGATAAATTAAGTACCAGTTACGCACTGGGGTCGATGTAATCGACTTAATCCGTTTGTCACCTCTGTGTTTAGCCCCTTGTGGGTAGTAAAGAAATATATATGTATGTATTATGTACGTATATATATATATATATATATATATATTATATATATATATCATGTACATATATATCTGTGTATATATATTCTTTTACTTTTACTCTTTTCCTTGTTTCAGTCATTTGACTGTGGCCATGCTGGAGCACCGCCTTTAGTCGAGCAAATCGACCCCAGGACGTTTTCTTTGTAAGCCTAGTACTTATTCTATCGGTCACTTTTGCCGAACTGCTATGTTACGGGGATGTAAACTCACCAGCATCGATTGTCAAGCGAAGGGGGACACACACATACATACAAACATATACGCGCACACATACATATACATATACACATACACATATATACGATAGGCTTGTTTCAGTTTCCGTCTACCAAATCCACTCACAAGGTTTTGGTCGGCCCGAGGCTATACCAGAAGACACTTGCCCAAGGTGCCACGCAGTGGGACAGAACCCGGAACCATGTGGTTGGTAAGCAAGCTACTTACCACACAGCCACTCCTACGCCTATATATATGTGTGTGTGTATATATATGTATATATATATATGTGTGTGTGTGTATGAATATATATGTATGTATATATATATACATATATATATATTAGTATATAAATCTAATCTATATTAGTATATAAATCTAATCTATATAGATATTGACTCTAACACACACACACATGCCTGAATATTTTATCGTGTATTTTCGAATGAAGCCACATAATTATCTAGTTCACTATCTTGGCCCGTGTGTTTGTGTATTAGTTACACTAACCAATCACAGGCGTACATCACCACACCAAGTCCCACACAGTTATATAATATCAAGTAGTTTCTCACCTACGAGTTAAACAAGATGTTATTCAGGTGGTACACCCAGAACAGTTAACCTTGCATCCGGCTGTATATATAGCAACAACACCCAGCCATATACAGACGTACGCACACTGCATGCATATTTCGACAAATACATATAGATAGATAGATACGTACACACATTCACTCACGCACTAAATATCTTTGTATGTACTCGTTCATTTTTAATCTTGAAAATTTCCCTCCTTACCACCGACGCCTCAAACAAACAGTTGGTCTGTAACTATGAAACAAATCTCAATCAGATATTTAGACTAACAACAACTATTTGTTATGCAGAACACTCCACATCATAGGCGCAACGGCTATCCAATAATAATCTCTCAATATGGCATATCTATGCAAATGTTTCTCTCCGAGTTTGTTTACTCATAAATTACTGAAAAAAAATAGATATTTTTAGATACAATTTTCTAAAAATACGCTGTCGATAATAAATTTAAGACCGATGATAGAAGTTCTATTTCTTACAAAATATTTTGTGGATCTTTTCAGTTTGAAAACAGCAGTTTTTTAAAAATAATTTCCACGTAATTAAACACTTTTAAACTTCGTATACTGGTCGAATGTGTTTATAAAACATCTTTTTCTCTTGGCTTTATTGAGAAAATTCTATGGTTTGTAAGATATTTGGTCTTTAATTTTTTTTCAGTTTCTGCAATTTCAACCAATCACTGGCGTCTATTGAGTTAAATAGCATTCTGTGCCGTATGAATATGTCCCTCGTTTAAGAAACATTATGTTAAAAAGAAATTTTGTTCATACGGCACATCTTTTTCTCTTGGCTTTATAGAGAAAATTCTATAGTTTGTAAGATATTTGGTCTTTAATTTTTTTCAATTTCTGCAATTTCAACCAATCACTGGCGTCTATTGAGTTAAAAAGCATTCTGTGCCGTATGAATATGTCCCTCGTTTAAGAAACATTATGTTAAAAAGAAATTATGTTAAAAACTGCCGTTCAAACCGAAAAGATCCTATTTTATTACTAACACCATACAAATTATTTTTCTCTTTTACACCTTATGCAGAATTTATTTCTCTTTCGAATGATGCAGACAATAACAATTTTAAAACAAAAAATAGAAATTTTTATCATAGAACTTTATACAAGAAATAGAACTTTTTATCATCGGTCTTGAATTTATTTTCGCCAGTGTATATTTTACATGGTGTAGATTTCGATTCTATCGAAATTTAATGTGGAGAAAAGAATAAAAAATTGATGGGCGCACAGCCATCACACGTATTTACAAAATGAAACTTGAAATTTTGAAAAAATATTTGATGTGTATCAATATGTATGTGTACGCCAGCCAATTACTTTTTCACATCAAATCCGGATGTGATCTTAATTTACACCATCTGAAAGATAATTGCTGAAAATTTCATTAAAAATTATCAGTTTTTCTGAAAGTTATGAGGAAACAAAGACAGGGGTTACACATGTGTGTAGGCACGCCATCAACGCTCTCTTTACTAACAACCTGCCTTCTATTTAAATGTCAATCAACAACAAACACACTTTCCCAGTTTCCTTTTTGAATTAAAAAGATAAATGTAACTGAATAATTATACATAACTGATAAGTTTTGCACAGGATTTGGTAGACGGAATCTGTGTGGTCCTTTGGCTATTGGAGATAAGTTACGACGGTAGTCGTGCTGATGACGACTATTGAGTATTGAGGTAGAAACAAACACGTGTGCTTAGCGCTCCTTATATCTCAGTCCTTTTTCATTTCATGTCAACTTGGAGAATTCTAGATTCTTTATATTTTGTTTGTTCCTTCTCGAGCCATGCCTGGCTCATAAGGGCCGGTTTCTCGGTTTCCTTGGCGTATAGGTTTCCCACCTGGACGGGACGCCGGTCCGTCGCAGGTGAGCTGCAAGATACAGGAGAAAAGAGTGAGAGAAAGTTGTGGCGAAAGAGTCAGCAGAAGTTTCGCCATTACCTTCTGCCGGAACCGCGTGGAGCTTAGGTGTTTCGCTCATAAACACACACATCCCCCGGTCTGAGATTCGAACCCGCGATCCCTCGACCACGATCCCGCTGCTCTAACCACTAGGCCATGTGCCTCCACAGATTCTTTATATAGCTGGTCTTAATTGCTGTTTGGTAATTCTCCAGAGGCGGAGATCATTTTAATAAATCAAGGATTTATGTTGTGTGGTCTATGGTATACCTGTATTTGCCTTCGTTATTCAAATACATGTCAATGGCCACATAGAGTTAATTCTCTTAGTTCATCTGTGTATGTGGTGTGTGTATGCATACATATTGTTGGAAGCACTCCGTCGGTTACGACGACGAGGATTCCGGTTGATCCGAATCAACGGAACAGCCTGCTCGTGAAATTAACGTGTAAGTGGCTGAGCACTCCACAGACACGTGTACCCTTAACGTAGTTCTCGGGGATATTCAGCGTGACACAGAGAGTGACAAGGCCGGCCCTTTGAAATACAGGTACAACAGAAACAGGAAGTAAGAGTGAGAGAAAGTTGTGGTGAAAGAGTACAGCAGGGATCACCACCATCCCCTGCCGGAGCCTCGTGGAGCTTTAGGTGTTTCGCTCCAATAAACACTCACAACGCCCGGTCTGGGAATCGAAACCGCGATCCTATGACCGCGAGTCCGCTGCCCTAACCACTGGGCCATTTTGCGCATCCACATATATATATATATATATATATATATATATATATATATATATATTATATATATATATATATATATATATATATATTATATATATATATATATATATATATATATATATATATATATATATATATATATATATATATATATATACATATGTATTTATGTGGTGGAGTGTGTATGTATGCATATTTGCCTGAACGTATGCACGAATCTATGTGGTTTTTTTCCTTCGCTGATTAAAAACCAGTTTTGGCTTCATCTAAAAAGAAAATAAAGAGGCCGATAAAATAACCCTAACCCTAAAACTAGGGACGATTTGATCAACATAACCCGCCAAGGCGGTGCCCAGCATGGCCTTAGTTCAATGACTGAAAGAAATGATAGGATGAAACTAATCCAAAACGAATCTTCCCTTGCTATTTGGTAATTGTGACAAATTCTCCAGAGGCGGAGATCATTTTAATAAATCAAGGATTTATGTTGTGTGGTATATGGTATACCTGTATTTGTCTACGTTATTCGAATACATGTCACTGGCCACAACTTCCAAGACTGGCATTTAATAAAAGAAGGAACTAATATTAGGTTGTCCCAAAAGTTCGTAAACACTTGCGAAAATTGAATTTTTACTCGCCAAGTACTAACAAAAACAACAAAAATTATTCCTCAAAATAAAGACCATTATTTTCCAAGACTTTCTACGAACTTTTGGGACAACCTTATAGTTATTGCCTTCAATTATGAATCTTAATAAAATGGTAAAATTCGGCAGTTGAGAGGGGAGGTAAGCAAACCTAATGAGTCTTAAAAGCGATGAAACTAGGTGATCAATAATTCACTCTTACATGAAGAAGGTGTTGTGATTTATTCAGGAGTAAAACATGCTGTATATAATTGTATGCACAGGCGTGGCTGTGTGGTAAGAAATTTACTTCGCAACCACATGGTTTTGGGTTCAGTTCCCTTGCGTGGCACCTTGGGCAAGTGTCTTCTACAATAGCCTCAGGCTGACTAAAGCTTTGAGAGTGGGTTTGGTAGACGAAAACTGAAAAAAACCCGTCATACACACACGCGTGTGTTTGTCCCCCACCATCGCTTGGGACGTAAACAAACCAACATCGGTTGTCAAGCGATGGTGGGGGACAAACACACGCGTGTGTGTATGACGGGTTTTTTCAGTTTTCGTCTACCAAGGTTTGTTTACGTCCCCGGAACTTGGCGGTTCGGCAAAAAGAAAACTGATAGAATAATAGGCTAAAAACAAACAAACAGTAAGTACTGGGATCGATTCGTTCGACACAAATTCTTCAAGGCCGCGACCCAGAATGTCCATAGACTAATGACAGAACCAAATAAAAGATAATAGATTTATAGATGTACATGGGTGTGTGTCTATATGTACTCACGTTTTAATACGGGTGTATACTGGCGTGTGAAGGCGCATGGCTCAGTGGTTAGAGCGTCGAGCTTACGATCGTGAGGTTGTGAGCTCGAATCCCGGACCAGGCTGCGTGTTGTGTTCTTGAGCAAGACACTTTATTTCACGTTGTTCCAGTTCACTCAGCTGTAGTAATGAGTTGCCAAGCTGTATCGGCCCCTTTGCCTTTCCCTTAGATAACACTGGTGGCGTGAAGAGGGGAGCTCAGTATGCATGGGCGACTGCTGGTCTTCCATAAACAACCTTGCCCCGACTTGTGCCTGGGAGGGTAACTTTCTAGGTGCAATCCCATGGTCAGTCATGACCGAAGGGGGTCTCAGCAATACTGGCGCGCACTTTGTGTGTGTGTGCTATATGCATAGTATGTGAGCTGGCGGCGAGCTGGCAGAAGCGTTAGCGCTCTGGGCGAAATGCTTAGCGGTATTTCGTCTGTCGTTACGTTGTGAGTTCAAATTCCGCCGAGGTCAACTTTGCCTTTCATCCTTTCGGGGTCTATAAATTAAGTACCAGTTACGCTCTGGGGTCGTATATCGACTTAATACCTATGTCTGTCTTGTTTGTCCCCTCGTGTTTACCCTTGTGGGTAATAAAGAAATAGGTATTTCGTCTGTCGTTACGTTCTGATCAAATTCCGCCGAGGTCGACTTTGCCTTTCATCCTTTCGGGGTCGATAAATTAAGTACCAGTTACGCACTGATGTTGATGTAATCAACTTAATCCCTTTATCTGTCCTTGTTTGTCCTCTCTATGTTTAGCCCCTTGTGGGCAGTAAAGAAATATATATGCATAGTGTGTGTGGGTGTATCTTGTATGTGTGTGTGTGTACATACAGACATACACATAAATAGATACACATGAAATACATTTAAATACATATATTTATACATTGTAGGCGCAGGAGTGGCTGTGTGGTAAGTAGCTTGCCTACCAACCACATGGTTCCGGGTTCATTCTCACTGTGTGGCACCTTGGGCAAGTGTCTTCTTCTATAGCCTCGGGCCGACCAAAGCCTTGTGAGTGGATTTAGTATTTAGTAGACGGAAACTGAAAGAGAAGCTCGTCGTATCGTAAAATATTAT
>NC_043020.1:10273075-10278075 GCF_006345805.1 Octopus sinensis
ACTACACCACACAACTTTACACATCACATCATATATGATGTGCCATACTAATACATACACCAACTAATACATACTAATACGTACTAATACATACTAATACATACACCACCACCCTATACATACACACACGTCCAGACCTCTCATACGCACTTATACTCTCTCATACACACACACACACACACTTATACATACTAATACGTACTAATCATACTAAGACACTATACATACACCAACCCTATACATACGCACGTCCAGACCTCTCATACGCACTAATACTCTCTCATACACACACACACACACACACACACACCCTTATACATACTAACATACTAATACATACACCAACCCTATACATACACACGGTCCAGACCTCTCATACGCACTAATAGCTGGTCCCTCAACCCTTTATCAACCCTATTATCTCCCCTTATTTCGCTTTCGCGTCTCATGTTTGATCTTTGACCTCCGGCCGAAATCAGATCGCCATGTTGATTCGTTAGCTACTGCACGCATTTTTTTTCTCTCCTTCTTTCTGTGTTTTTCTCTCTCTGTGTATCTTTCTGTTGAAGAGCGTAGGCTCGAAACGTTAAACTGTTTTTTATTTATATTTCCTGAGCCCATACTAATACAATTGTTTGTTTGTTTCCCACTGCCTTCGTCTTTTGTCTATTTTTCATAAAGCTTCCCGTTATATATATATATATATATAACAAAACTGGGAGGAGGGAAGTGGGACGAAACGACGAAGCAAATCGACCCTGACGCGAACGCGCTACACACACACATATGAATGCAAGTGCATATTCACACAAATATACACACATGTTTGTAAGTTTGTCTGTTTGTATGTATGTATGTATAAAGTGTGAACATGCAAAAATGTAAACTGGTGGAAACCAAAAAAATTTTACGATTAAAAAAAAACAACTGACGGAATCTGACGGAACAAAGGACAATAACTATAGGCGCAGGAGTGGCTGTGTGGTAAGTAGCTTGCTTACCAACCACATGGTTCCGGGTTCAGTCCCACTGTGTGGCATCTTGGGCAAGTGTCTTCTGCTATAGCCCCGGGCCGACCAATGCCTTGTGAGTGGATTTGGTAGACGGAAACTGAAAAGAAGCCTGTCGCATATATGTATATATATATTTGTGTGTATGTTTGTGTGTCTGTGTTTGTCCCCCTAGCATTGCTTGACAACCGATGCTGGTTGTTTACGTCCCTGTCACTAGCGGTTCGGCAAAAGAGACCGATAGAATAGTACTGGGCTTACAAAGAATAAGTCCCCGTCACTTAGCGGTTCGGCAAAAGAGACCGATAGAATAAGTACTGGCTTACAAAGAATAAGTCCCGGGGTCGATTTGCTCGACTAAAGGCGGTGCTCCAGCATGGCTGCAGTCAAATGACTGAGACAAGTAAAAGATTAAAAAAAACCAACTAATTATGCAGCTGAATTAATAAATGTCTCACGTGATTATCTGCTTTGGTGTCGTTAAGAACGGGACAATGCATTGTGAGGTTTTTGTCTTCTTCGGACTGTAGAGTGTTCGTCATGGCTATAATGGCCACGCTGAGGTTGACACGGAGGGCATAGACCACCATAAAGCCAAGGAATGCCATTCCAACCAAGATGAAACGGACTTGTATTTTGTCTGCAAAATAAAAATATAAAAAAAAGGAAGAATAAAATGCACACTGGTTTTAGTATCAACATCATCATCATCATCTTCATTACCATTCTCCTCCTCCTTCACCCCCTCTTCATCTCCATTCTCCTCTTCTTCTCCCTCCTCCTCCTTCACCTCCTCTTCATCTCCATTCTCCTCTTCTTCTTCCTCCTCCTCCTTCACCCCCTCTTCATCTCCATTCTCCTCTTCTTTTTCTTCATCTCCTCTCTTCCTCTTCTTCCTGCTCCTCCTTCACCTCCTCTTCATCTCCATTCTCCTCTTCTTCTTCTGCTTCTGCTTCTTCTTCCTCTGTCACCTCCATTCTCCTCTTCTTCTTCTTCTTCTTCTTTCTCCTCCTCCTCCTCCACCTCCTCTTCATCTCCATTCTCCTCCTTTTCTTCCTCTTCCTCCTCTTCATCTCCATTCTCACCACTCCCTTCCCCTTCCTCCTCCTCATCATCAATTTCATCATCCACATCACCATCCTCATCCTCATCACGATTCTCCTCCTCCTCCTCAACATCATCATCATTATCAACATCATCCTCAATACTACTACTGTCGGCATCATCATCATCTTCATCCTCCCCTCCTCCATCCTCATCCCATTCTCCTCCTCCTCCTCATTTCCATTCTCCTCTCCAACTCCTCCTCCTCCTCCTCATCTCATAATTTTCGCCATCCTCATCCTCCTCCTCCTCAACATCATCATCATTATCAAATCATCCTCAATACACTACTGTCGGCATCATCATCATCTTCATCCTCCCCTTCATCCCATTCTCCTCCTCCTCCTCATTTCCATTCTCCTCTTCCAACTCCTCCTCCTCCTCCTCATCATCATCATTTTCGCCATCCTCATCCTCCTCCTCCTCAACATCATCATCATTATCAACATCATCTCCTCAATACTACTACTGTCGGCATCATCATCATCTTCATCCTCCCCTTCATCACCATTCTCCTCCTCCTCCTCATCTCCATTCTCCTCTTCCAACTCCTCCTCCTCATCATCATCATCATCATTTTCGCCATCCTCATCCTCCTCCTCCTCAACATCATCATCATTATCAACATCATCCTCAATACTACTACTGTCGGCATCATCATCATCTTCATCCTCCCCTTCATCACCATTCTCCTCCCCCTCCTCATCTCCATTCTCCTCTTCCAACTCCTCCTCCTCCTCCTCCTCATCATCATTTTCGCCATCCTCATCCTCCTCCTCCTCAACATCATCATTATTATTCAACATCAGCCTCATACTACTACTGTCAACATCATCTTCTCCTCCCCTTCATCACCATTCTCCTCCCCCTCCTCATCTCCATTCTCCTCTTCCAACTGCTCCTCCTCCTCCTCATCACATCATCATTTTCGCCATCCTCATCCTCCTCCTCCTCAACATCATCATCATTATCAACATCATCCTCAATACTACTACTGTCGGCATCATCATCATCTTCATCCTCCCCTTCATCACATTCTCCTCCCCTCTCCTCATCTCCATTCTCCTCTTCCAACTCCTCCTCCTCCTCCTCCTCATCATCATTTTCGCCATCCTCATCCTCCTCCTCCTCACACACATCATTATTAACATCATCCTCAATACTACTACTACTGTCAACATCATCTTCATCCTCCCCTTCATCACCATTCTTCTCCCCCTCCTCATCTCCATTCTCCTCTTCCAACTGCTCCTCCTCCTCCTCATCATCATCATCATCATTTTCGCCATCCTCATCCTCCTCGTCCTCATCCTCTTCCTCCTCCTCAACATCATCCTCAATACTACTACTGTCGGCATCATCATCACCACCACCACAGCCAAGAACCACTGTTATCATCATTAAACAACAATACCATCATTAACAGCACCATCACCACAACCATGGCTAATACTTATAGTATTGTGAAGGCGCATGGTTCAGTGGTTGTGTGTCTGTATTTGTCCCCCCACCATCGCTTGACAACTGATGCTGGTGTGTTTACGTCCCCATAACTTAGCGGTTCGGCAAAAAGAGTCCGATACAATAAGTACTAGGCTTACAACAAATAAGTCCTGGGGGTTAATTTCTTTGACCAACACCCTTTAAGGTGGTGCTCCAGCATGGCCACAATCAAATAACTGATGCTGGTGTGTTTACGTCCCCATGACTTAGCAGTTCAGCAAAAAGAGTCCGATACAATAAGTATAGGCTTACAACAATAAGTCCTGGGGGTTGATTTCTTTGACCAACACCCTTTAAGTGGTGCTCCAGCAGGTGGCCACAATCAAATAACTGATGCTGGTGTGTTTACGTCCCCATACTTAGCACTTCGCAAAAGAGTCCGATACAATAAGTACTCAGGCTTACCAACAAATAAGTCCTGGGGGTTGATTTCTTTGACCAACACCCTTTAAGGTGGTGCTCCAGCATGGCCACAATCAAATACTGATGCTGGTGTGTTTACGTCCCCATAACTTAGCAGTTCGGCAAAAAGAGTCCGATACAATAAGTACTAGGCTCACAACGAATAAGTCCTGGGGGTGGGGATTTGCTCGACTAACACCCTTTAAGGTGGTGCTCCAGCATGGCCGCAATCAAATAACTGATGCTGGTGTGTTTACGTCCCCATAACTTAGCAGTTCGGCAAAAAGAGTCCGATACAATAAGTACTAGGCTTACAACGAATAAGTCCTGGGGGTGGGGATTTGCTCGACTAACACCCTTTAAGGTGGTGCTCCAGCAAGGCCACAATCAAATAACTGAAACAAGCGAAAGAATAAAAGAATAGAAGAATAAAAACTTTACCTCTGAAACTTTAAACCCCATGGTGGACGGTTGCGAAGAGGACTAAATATGTTCTGGATCTGAAATGCGCGTAAATAAATAACATATAAAAAAATATCATAAATATATCAATAAAATATCATATAGATGCAGGAGTTGGCTGTGTGGTAAGTAGCTTGCTTACCAACCACATGGTTCTGGGTTCAATCCCACTGCGTGGCACCTTGGGCAAGTGTCTTCTACTATAGCCTCGGGCCAACGAAAGCCTTGTGAGTGGATTTAGTAGACAGAAACTGAAAAGAAGCCCGTCGTATATATATATATATATATATATATATATGTGTGTGTGTGTGTGTGTGTGTGTGTGTGTGTATTTGTGTGTCCCCCTAGCATTGCTTGACAACTGATGGCGGTGTGTTAATGTCCCCGCAACCTAGCAGTCCGGCAAAAGTGACCGATAGAATAAGTATTAGGCTTACAAAGAATAAGTCCTGGGGTCGATTTGCTCGACTAAAGGCGGTGCTCCAGCATGGCCGCAGTCAAATGACTGAAACAAGTAAA
>NC_043020.1:10283075-10315575 GCF_006345805.1 Octopus sinensis
TATATATATATATATATTATATATATATATATATATATATATTAGTTTTTTTCTTGGGGCTGGCCGAGTTGGAGCAAATATCAGAATTGAACAGCCGAAATTTGCTATGATGATTCGGTGTCTGACTGAAGATTGAAGGCTTCGAATGATTTGTCTGTGTTCCGTGTTTGTCCCTTCATGTATTTCACGTTCTTTATATATAAAACATTTATTCTTATATTATGCGGCGTTACGTGCACCCCCCCCGTTTGTTTATATATATATATATGTATATATATATATATATATATATATATATATATATAGAGAGAGAGAGAGAGAGAAAGTGATAAGAAAATGGAGGGGATCAATAGGTGGTTCATCAACTTTTAGACATTATATTATGTCAACTTATTTATTTATTTACTAAAATGACATAGTAAATAAATAAATAAATAAATAAGTTGACATAATATAATGTCTAAAAGTTGATGAACCACCTATTGATCCCCTCCATTCTCTTATTGCTCTATAAATTAATGGTAAAATATCTCTTTACCTTCACCCATTTAGTACACTAGGTAATGTAATTGCAATGCAATAGAAAACACTTGTGTATTAATAATTGGGTATTCTACCAGCAGTATATTGGATAGATATTATCCCTTAGTTGGTTGGTTTCACAACCTCTAACTTTCTCTGAACATATATATATATGAACATGTATCTATAAGAGTGCATGCATGAATGTACATATATAATGAAGGAAATGAATCCAGGCAAATACTTTAGAAGCACTCTTTAGAGATCAAACCTCCCTAACTAAATTGTCCATATATAAACACACATAAAAGGCATCACTTCACAAGAGTTCCAGCACTGCTTCAAACAGTGGAAAACGTGTCTGGACCGATGCATTTCTTCAAATGCAGAATACTTTGAATGTGATAAAAGTGTAAACATTTAAAACTAAGTGAATAAAATAATATTGTAAAATTCCAGTCCAATTTGTAAATCCAAAGTTTAATCACGAAATGAATTCAGTATAAATTCAGTACATAGTCACAGATTATAACAGAAAAACACAAAAGAATGGAGATTTATTCATGACTAGCAGTATCGCCCGGCGTTGCTCAGGTTTGTAAGGGAAATAACTATAAAGCATTTTTAGAGAGTTATAGCCAAAAAATAGCAAAAAAATGGAAAAAAAATGATGGTAAATTTTTTTTGAGAGTTAAAAAAGGTGGAGTTGCACCCCCTAGACGGTCTGTGGTTTGGGTTTCTGATTCTCGACCCCATGTCGAATTTATCGATTTTTTTCAGAACTGGGGGAACTTTTCAAAATTTTCGTTGCGTTAGTTTTGAATTATGACATTGGGCTATGTGTGGGTCAAGTTTCATCAGAATCGGTTGAAAGCCGTGGTCAGAGTGAGGGTATGAGAAAACAGACACACAGAAAACGCACAGACAAACTGCCGTTTATATAGAGAGAGATTTAGTTAGCTACATACGTTTCAAATAGAATGGCATGCCTTAAAATGTTGCAGTGCCATCTATTAAGCATATTTAATTGATCTATTAAGCATATTTAATAGGCGCAGGAGTGGCTGTGTGGTAAGTAGCTTGCTAAACAACCACATGGTTCCAGGTTCAGTCCCACTGCGTGGCATCTTGGGCAAGTGTGTTCTGCTATAGCCTCGGACTGACCAATGCCTTGTGAGTGGATTTGGTAGACGGAAACTGAAAGAAGCCCGTCGTACATATGTATATATATGTATATGTATGTTTGTGTGTCTCTGTTTGTCCCCCCCTAGCATTGCTTGACAACCGATGCTGGTATGTTTACATCTCCGTCACTTAGCGGTTCGGCAAAAAGAGACCGATAGAATAAGTACTGGGCTTACAAAGAATAAGTCCCGGGGTCGATTTGCTCGACTATAGGCGGTGCTCCAGCATGGCCGCAGTCAAATGACTGAAACAAGTAAAAGGAAAAAGAAAAAAAAGATCACATACTCGGCTGATTAAAATGCTATAGGGAGAAAAAAGGAATTCTGAGTTCAAATTCCACTGAGGCTGGCTTTCCTTCTCATCCTTCAAGGGTCAATAAAATAAGTACCAGTTGAACTCCGCAACTGATTTATTTACTCCCTTGAAATTGCTGGCCTTGTGCTAAAACTTGAAATCATTATGACTTGACATAAAAACAAACACACACACACCACACACACACATATATATGTATCTCAATATATAAAACAGAGTTTGTGTGTGTGTGCATATGTTTCTTATGGATTCGAAAACTGAGTTGCCAATTTTGGTGTATGAGATATCAAAAGATTCATTAAACTTTCAGCTACCAAAGACAATATATTCGGTAAAATTACAGATTAACACCCGCACGATTTTCACTAAGAAAAAAAAAATCGGATTTTTGGCGTGGAATCAAGTACCCTGACCTCCTAATATGCTGGAAATCCCATTTTTTTGTTCGGAATTGGTCCGGAGGGGGGGGGGTGAGTTAGCCCCCCCCCCCCTCCCCGGAATTTTCACACAAAAAAGAACTCTGATTTTTTTTTTAGTGAAAATCGTGCGGGTGTTAATCTGTAATTTTACCATATATTCTTTGCACAACTCTTTTTTATTAGAACACAACGTGTAGCTAGTCTGGAAATCGAAACCACGACTTCACAATCGTGAGTGCAGCACGCCTAACCACCAAGCCACGCGCCTTCACTAACACCAAAGGTGGAAGCACTCCGTCGGTTACGACGATGAGGGTTCCGGTTGATCCGATCAACGGAACAGCCTGCTCGTGAAATTAACGTGGAAGTGGCTGAGCAATCCACAGACACGTGTACCCTTGACGTAGTTCTCGGGGATATTCAGTGTGACACAGAGTGTGACAAGGCCGGCCCTTGAAATACAGGTACAACAGAAACAGGAAGTAAGAGTGAGAGAAAGTTGTGGTGAAAGAGTACAGCAGGGATCACCACCATCCCCTGCCGGAGCCTCGTGGAACTTTTAGGTGTTTTCGCTCAATAAACACTCACAACGCCCGATCTGGGAATCGAAACCGCGATCGTATGACCGCGAGTCCGCTGCCCTAACCACTGGGCCATTGCGCCTTCACTCACACCAAAGGTACTGCTTTTATAAACGTCACCACAAGTGATGTGTTTCCGCCATCGATTAAAGACAAACGGAGAACAAAAAGAATTATTATTTCAAATTTTGAGGTAACGATGACCACACTGTTCAACTGGTAACTTATTTATTTGAATGCGAAGGATTTGAACACAGAACATAAAAGAATTTGAACTCAGAAGATGAAGAATCGGAAGAAATGCCGGAAGCATTTTACATACATATAGGAGCACTCCGTCAGTTACGACGACAAGGGTCCCCGCTGATATGATCAACGGAACAGCCTGCTCGTGAAATTAACGTGCAAGTGGCTGAGCAATCCACAGACACGTGTACCCCTAACGTAGTTCTCGGGGATATTCAGTGTGACACAGAGTGTGACAAGGCCGGCCCTTTGAAATACAGGTACAACTCATTTTTGCCAGCTGAGTGGACTGGAGCAATGTGAAATAAAGTGTCTTGCTCAAGGACACAACGCGTCGCCGGGAATCGAACTCACGACCTTACAATCGTGAGCCGAATTCTCTAACCACTGAGCCACGCGCCTTCACTGGAAGCATTTTATCCCATGTGTTTAACGACTTTACCAATTCGCACACTTACTTCAAAAAAAATAATGAAATCTATCAGTCAGCAGAGTGGCACAGTGGAAGCGTGCTGGGCCCATAACCCAGAGGTCCGTAGATCGAAACTACGCTCTGCTAAGTAGACTTTTTATAGGCACAAGAGCAGCTGTGTGATAAGAAAGGATTTGACAAGACAGAGTTTGCTTTCAACTTGCTTGGGGGCTCCGATGAGGAGGATTGACTTATTGATTTGTATTTTTGTAAAGGAAAAATTTGTATTCGAGGGCTTGTTGGTCGGTAGCCGCCGACACGACTCCCATCTTTATCATTATGTTTTCATTTCATCTCATTTTGTCTACGTCCAGCCCACAAGCTTCTTACCCTGCGTAATGCCCTTGTGGCAAATTATACGAAATAAAGCAGCTTGCTTACTAACCACCTGGTTCCGGGTTCAGTCCCACTGCGTGGCACCTTGGGGAACTGTCTTCTGCTATAGCCTCGGGACGACCAGAGCTTTGTGAGTGGATTAGATAGATGGAAACTGAAAGACACCCGTTGTATATATATATATGTGTATATGTTTGTGTGTCTGTGTTTGTCCCCCAACATCGCTTGACAACCGATGCTGGTGTGTTTACGTCCCCGTAACTTCGCTGTTCGGAAAAAGTGACCGTTAGGATAAGTACTAGGCTTACAAAGAATAAGTCCTGGGATCGATTTGCTTGACTCAAGGCGGTGCTCCAGCATGGCTACAGTCAAATGACTGAAACAAATATAAGAATTAAAGAATATCATACAACAGAGTTGCTGAAGCATGGAACAAACTGCCGGCATCAGTTGTTAGTTGTCGGAGCACTGCATCCTTCAAAACTTCCATGCTTCCTGAGATTCGCCAACACTACACCTGATTTTCTCCCCTCCATACACACGCTGAGGTATGGAACAAACTGCTGGCATCAGTTGTTAGTTGTCGGAGTACTGCATCCTTCAAAACTTCTATGCTTTCTGAGATTCGCCAACACTACACTTGATTTTCTCCCCTCCATACGCACACAAGCATGTATCTGACTCATACATTGTTCGCTTTCCAGACATTTCTACATTACTGCATGTACTTTATACGCACTTTCTGACAAGTTATGGTGCACCTGAGCACACTGTATACAATAATTTCATTATTACTATTTTTACTTTTAAAAACTGAAAGAAAGTCACCGCCGAAACTCTTAAGCTAAATTTGATCGTGTAAACCAAAAATGCTGAAAGAAATACATACGAAACCATTAAAAAAATATGCGTAGGCAAACGAAAACTTCTTGGAAAGTATAGAATTGAAGGAATTAGGAGGGAATTGTATGAAAATCCATGAGAAAATATGTGAAAATATTTTTAAAAGCAAATTTCTTAATTCAAAAGGGAGGCAAATATGAACAAAAAATCACAAAATTTTACAGAGTTTTTTCCCTTTGACTATTAATTTTTGTTATCAAAATTCATTGATGACTATCGAAATATTTTATTAGTCACGGGCAATGTTAATACTGAAAGATAATAATTATTATTGTTATTTAATTATTATTGTCATTTGATGTTAATACTGAGAGATAATAATTATTACTATCATTTAATTATTATTTAATTATTATTGTCATTTAAAGTTGATACTGAGAGATAATAATTATTACTATCATTTAATTATTATTTAATTATTATTGTCATTTAATGTTAATACTGAGAGATAATAATTATTATTGTCATTTAATTATTATTTAATTATTATTGTCATTTGATGTTAATACTGAGAGATAATAATTATTACTATCATTTAATTATTATTGTCATTTAATTATTATTTAATTATTATTGTCATTTAAAGTTGATACTGAGAGATAATAATTATTATTGTCATTTAATTATTATTTAATTATTATTGTCATTTAATGTTAATACTGAAAGATAATAATTATTACTATCATTTAATTATTATTTAATTATTATTGTCATTTAATGTTAATACTGAGAGATAATAATTATCATTGTCATTTAATTATTATTTAATTATTATTGTCATTTAATGTTAATACTGAGAGATAATAATTATTATTGTCATTTAAACGTGTTTTCTCTCTTAGAGCAAACTATACTGCGGCAAAACTTTCATATTGGCTTTTGATTCAGAATGTACGCGTATCTGAGCACTCCACAGACACGCGTAACCTTTTTAGAAATACAGGAAATACTCGTTTTTGCTAGCTGAGTGGACTGGAGCAACGTGAAATAAAATGTCTTGCTCAATGTCTTGCGATCATGAGCTGAATACCATAAGCCACGCGTCATCAAACATAGATCACAGTTTATTCGCGCGCACGCGTTTCTTGAGGGGAAACTTCGGAGGAAGCCAGCTACAGACGGCTCGATTGGTCTTTCGACCCTATATATATATATATATATATATATATATATATATATATATATATATATATATATATATATATATATACATTATAATAATATATATTATATTGAATTGATTTTACTGCTATCATTTCTTAAATATACCCACGAAACAAATGTAATCATTTTACCAAATATATACGATGGGAAAGGGGTTCAAATGCAAATACCGATAGGGCACAGAACGTGTGTCAATAGCCAGCTGGAGGAGATGTTCTCCTGGGGCTACAAGCTACAGTAACATCCACCCTTAGTGGTTAGCCACATTTAAGTGGCAAATATACTTCACATTGTCGTGCAGCTACTGTTTACACCTCGTTCAGAGATTTATCATTGCTTATATATATATATATGTGGAGGTGCAATGGCCCAGTGGTTAGGGCAGCAGACTCACGGTCATAGGATCGCGGTTTCGATTACCAGACCGGGCGTTGTGAGTGTTTATTGAGCGAAAACACCTAAAAGCTCCATGAGGCTCCGGCAGGGGATGGTGGTGATCCCTGCTGTACTCTTTCACCACAACTTTCTCTCACTCTTACTTCCTGTTTCTGTTGTACCTGTATTTCAAGGGGTCGGCCTTGTCACTCTATGTGTCACGCTGAATATCCCCGAGAACTACGTTAAGGGTACACGTGTCTGTGGAGTGCTCAGCCACTTACACATTAATTTCACGAGCAGGCTGTTCCGTTGATTCGGATCAACCGGAACCCTCGTCGTCGGAACCGACGGAGTGCTTCCATTCCATTCCATATATATATATATATATATATATATATATATATATATATATATATATATATATATATGTATATATATATATACAAGAAAGTTATTTTATTCGGTACGAATAGAACTATAGAAAAGGGAAGTTAAAAATGCACTGGATTTCCTTTAGATTTGATATTTAAAATATTTTTAAAGACTTAACTGGTTTTACATAAGTCTCGTGTTTTTATAGAGAGCATGGCTCAAATTAATATCGTTTTGGAAACGATTTTAAACAGTTTTGTAAATTCCCCGCTACATCCTGGGATCTTCTCGGTTTGAACGGCAGTTTTTTCCAGCGGTGTCGTATGAAATTGTCACCCATAATTATGACCCTAGTATCGATCTATTGCATTTCAATCTGTTTTAGGGTTAGGATTAGGGGTGGGGGGAAGGGTATCTTTTTTTTCTTCACAAATGTAAATAAACCCAATCTGTTTCTTAAACGAGGGACATATTCATACGGCACGGAATGGTTTTTTTACCTCAATAGACGTCAGTGATTGGTTGAATTGCAGAGATTGAAGAAAAAAAAACAACAAATATCTTACAAACTGTAGAATTTTCTCAATAACGCCAAGAAAAAAAGATGTTTTATAAACACATTGTAGCAGTATACGAAGTTTAAAAGTGTTTAGTTACCTAGGAATTATGTTAAAAACTGCCGTTCAAACCGAAAAGATCCGAGAAATCCATACCTTAAATGAATGGATCGAATGTAGACTTTGATTGGCTGAAAGAGCACTGATCCTATTCAGATCTAAGATCCCAGACTCTCTACTTAACTCCAGGCCAGCAATTTTCCGTGATTGCATGCATATGCATAAATATATTTTGAAGAAATGGAAAATTCAGCCTATTCCTTCCTGACTGACCTGTTGATATCTTTCTCGCCTTATCATTTAAGGTCTAAGGGGGATAGCAATTTTATCTATTTACTTTTTATATTTTACATTTTAGTTTCTGTGTTTCGTTTTCCGTTGTTTACTGTCCGTATTTTCTATATGCTACCTTCTCAGTTTTTTTCGCGTTTCTTCTATTATTCAGTTTCTTTAGTTTGTGGTTTGTGCTTGAAGAATACGTTCGAGGTTCCTCAACATATGAAACTATAAGTAGCGCTTTAATACAAGTATTGTGCCCTTTAAATAAATAATATATATATATATATATATATATATAATATATATATATATATATATATATATATTATATATATATATATATGAGATCTCACGGAGAGTAAGGGCCGGATGGAAGTCGTTCAATGGCATAAGGGATGTGCTCAAGGGAAGGTTGGACAGGACCACCCGTGCCAACCTCATTAACAGTGCAGTTCTGCCTGCAATGTTATATGGTAGTGAAACATGGGCTACCTAAAAGAGAGAAGAGCAAAGACTGGTAACGGCTCGAAGAGCCATGGAAAGGCCAATGCTTGGAATAAGTAGCGAGATCATCAGAGAGAAGTCTGGCGTGAGCGATGTCATCGCAGAATATACACGCAGCAAGTTTAGATGGGCTGGACACGTCGCCCGGCTCACCGATAGTCGGTGGACGCACGCAGTTGTCGAGTGGTACCCGCGCGAGCGGAAAAGACCACCCGGAAGACCTCCACGACGGTGGAGTTACGATTTCAGGAGGACGATTGGGATCACGTGGATGAGAAAGGCGCGATCCAGAGAGGAGTGGTCAGCGTGCCGTGACCAGCGGTGTCAAATGGACGCCTGACGGACTGGTCGGTCAAGGTGATCAAGGTGATATATATATATATATATATATATATATATAATAAAATATTAGGGAATAAATCAAAACTTACAGGGAAAAATCAGATTTAGGATTGAATCCAATTTTATAGTAAAATATTATATTATATTAAATTAGAGATAAAACCACTATTAGGCAAATCAAACAATGAAAAACTTAAGCCAATACATAAGATTAATTAATTTATATTATTTTAAATATATATCAAAAGTATTAAAAGTTTAATAAAAGATAATGAGATAATAAAAGATAATAATACTCATTATCTTTTATTAAACTTTTAATACTTTTGATATATATTTAAAATAATATAAATTAATTAATTTTATGTATTGGCTTAAGTTTTTCATTGTTTGATTTGCCTTATAGTGGTTTTATCTCTAATTTAATATAATATATATATATATATGTATCGCGTGGTACCTGTTTACAGTTAAGTAGACTGATTACATCCGTGAACTGTATCATCTAATAACATAACATTTTCTGCTGTGGCAACCCTAAAGTTAATATTTTCCGGGACGAGGAAAGATTTTAATTAAAGAACACTGATTTTATAATTTTTTTATGCGTTATTTCACTCATTCCTTAATTTTTTTCTTCTTTTGATATCGCATATCATTGTGTGTGTGCGTGCAATGCTGGCGTAATCCCAGTTGTGGAAGCACTCCGTCGCTTACGACGACGAGGGTTCCGGTTGATCCGATCAACAGAACAGCCTGCTCGTGAAATTAACGTGTAAGTGGCTGAGCACTCCACAGACACAAGCACCCTTAACGTAGTTCTCGGGGATATTCAGCGTGACACAGATAGTGACAAGGTCGGCCCTTTGAAATACAGGTACAACAGAAATAGGAAGTAAGAGTGAGAGAAAGTTGTGGTGAAAGAGTACAGCAGGGATCACCAGCATCCCCTGCCGGAGCCTCGTGGAGCTTTTTAGGTGTTTTCGCTCAATAAACACTCACAACGCCCGGTCTGGGAATCGAAACCGCGATCCTACGACCGCGAGTCCGCTGCCCTAACCACTGGGCCATTGCGCCTCCACAATCCCAGTTGTACAGCAAATATGAGTGGAGTGTTGAATTTAAAACCTGCTTCTACGTTTCAAAAATTCTTTTGTAGACCAACTATGTTTTCAACGCCGAAGATAACGATTTTGTTCCCAAAATACCTTTTCCTTGTCTTCTACTTCCCATGTTTTGTTTTACACTAGTTCGAAAATTTTGTTGGCGATCTTTCGTCTCTAGTAGACCTTTCCGTCGATTTCCGTAAAAAATTTTTTCTTTTTTTACATATGGGCTTGCGGGAACTTTTGAAGTAATATACATATACACATACACCGAGTAAAAAATTTCAGTTATCTCTTTCTTTCACACATTACTCTGTCTCTTCACACACACTAACAGAAGAACTTCACTTACACAACATACTGTCTGTCTCCCACACCCCATCAAACACACACACACACACACGCACACACGTACATCAATGCTTCCCCTGGACGGTAACTTCAAAAGAACTTCCCTCGTCATACAATCGCTTTCTGTTAGTCTCTTTCGCTCTCATTACTTCAAAAGTTCCCGCAAGCCCATATGTAAAAAAAAAAAAAATTTTTACGGAAATCGACGGAAAGGTCTACTAGAGACGAAAGATTGCCATTTTGTTTATTCATTTATGCATAATAACCACGTGGCGATAAATGGAAATTACGATGATTTTGAAAACAAGTTTTAACTCCTCCTCCTCGCTATTCAACAGCTGACACGCCCCCCGAATCCACAGCATTTTCCAGACTTAATATTCCGGATGTTTTTAAACTTGGCCACGCATTTGCGCCTGCGCAGATGTAGCTGTTGTGTTTTTGCTTTTTTTTCTTCAACTATCAAATGAAACGAGAGGATGGCATCAATGTGGTCGTTCCACATGATAAAAATATACTTTAAACTCTTAGATATAGGCGTAGGAGTGGTTGTGTGGTAAGTAGCTTGCTTACCAACCACATGGTTCCGGGTTCAGTCCCACTGCGTGGCATCTTGAGCAAGTGTCTTCTACTATAGCCTCGGACCGACCAATGCCTTGTGAGTGGATTTGGTAGACGGAAACTGAAAGAAGCCCGTCGTATATATGTATATATACACATATATATATATATATATGTGTGTGTGTGTGTGTGTGTTTGTCCCCCCCCCCCCAACATCGCTTGACAACCGATGCTGGTTTGTTTACGTCCCCGTTACTTAGCGGTTCGGCAAACGATAGAATAAGTACTAGGCTTACAAAGAATAAGTCCTGGAGTCGATTTGCTCGACTAAAGGTGGTGATCCAGCATGGCCACAGCCAAATGACAGAAACAAGTAAAAGAGTAAAGAGTATATATATATACATACATTATATACATTCTTCTTCTTCTTCTTCTACTGCATTGACCATTTCGTAATAGGGGACATTAGTTGAGGACGACGCAGTCAGATTTCACCACTTCTCTCGGTTTTCCGCGGTCCTCTGTGAATCGGTAATCTGGATTTTGGCCAAGTTTTCATCATTCCTTTCCGAGCTGTTATCCACTACCTGGGACATTCCTTGGTCCCAAAACCTTAGCCGTTGACCAGAGCAAGGATCTTTCTCAATAGACAGTCAGTCACACCTTGGGAAGCCCTACTCGGAGTCTTTCGCCTACCGGTGCAGTGTTAACACCATCCCTCACTTGGTTTGGTCCACCAGCTAAAGAGAACGCTCCAGGATGTGACGCTGTGAGCCATCAAGTAACAGATTAGGGGTTGAACGAAGACAAGCGATGCCTGTCCACCTGACCGTCCTAGGCAAGGTGCAACTGCCAAACACCAAAGGTACTACTCCATTACTATAACTATGATGATAGCAGTAGTATACTATCACCACCACCACTACTACTACTACTACTATTACTACTACTACTACTACTACTACTACTACTAATAATAATAATAATAAAATAATAATAATAATAATAATAATAAATTCTGGTTTATTGGCTACAAGGGCTAACATAAATCAAAAAATATGTAAGGACAAACACAGGACGAAAAGTACAAAGGGTTTTGCGAAAAAGAAAGGTCTGTGTAAACATTTAAATAACAGCGAAAATATATAACAAATAAAAACTCCCAATGGGGCGGGGGGGGGCGCTTCGAAAGGTTACTCGTGGAAAACCCATAAAAGCCAGGGGAGCCTGGTCAAAAGCGGGGTAGAGAGCCCCTTCTCCTTTTATATTACCTTTTTTTTTTACAGGTGGGCGATGCTTCGTGACTTTGTTTACATTTCTGAAGATAACAGAAACCATTTTCTCCCACCCCTAACTGTAACCCTAACCCTAACCCCCCATATATAAAAAAACAAACACTTTCTTGAAATGTATCCGGTACTTATACCGAAGTTACGCCCTTTTTTTTTTTTACAGGTGTAATCTCAGAATTGGTCCGTTCATACTGGCTATTTTACCGACATTCACCCACCTTTCAATAAATTTGCTACGAGACACCATTATACAATGTAGTCTAATAAATGAAACTACATCAACAATTACAAGGGAACATTCGCTATATGATATAATCGTTAAAAGGACTGGATATCACGCCCAAAATGTACTCGATGAATTTTGCTTGTTAAGGCTACCTGTCGCTAATCAGCAACAACAAGCGGAGGCGCAATGGCACAATGGTTAGGGCAGCGGACTCGCGGTCGGAGGACCGCGGTTTCGATTCCCTGACCTGGTGTAGTGTGTGTTTATTGAGCGAAAACACTTAAAGCTCCACGAGGCTCCGGCAGTGGAGTTGTGGCGAACCCTGTTGTACTCTTTCGCTCCGACTTTCTCTCACTCTTACTTCCTGTTTCTTGTCCCCGACATCCTACGCAACCGCTGAGCCTGGATGCGCATTCATCCATCCGTCGATGCTCTCGGTGTCGGGGGGTTGTTGACCGGCTTTCTCTTCTGCGGGTCTTACGAATAGCAAAGGACCACAGTTCGGACCGCTCATCAGCAACAACAATAACAAAGAAACGACACGTAGGAGCCAGCATGGCAGAGAAAGCCATGGGATCATGTATTCTTTCTTCATTGAAGATTGATACCATCAATGTTTTATGACAACATACAAACAACCGGTCTGTTTTTTAAAAGTAATTTCTATAGGCGCAGGAGTGGCTGTGTGGTAAGTAGCTTGCTAACCAACCACATGGTTCCGGGTTCAGTCCCACTGCGTAGCATCTTGGGCAAGTGTGTCTTCTGCTATAGCCCCGGGCGACCAAAGCTTGTGAGTGGATTTGGTAGACGGAAACTGAAAGAAGCCTGTCGTATATATGTATATATATATATATATATATAAGTGTGGTGTATATGTTTGTGTGTCTGTGTTTGTCCCCCTAGCATTGCTTGACAACCGATGCTGGTGTGTTTACGTCCCCGTCACTTAGCAGTTCGGCAAAAAGAGACCGATATAATAAGTACTGGGCTTACAAAGAATAAGTCCCGGGGTCGATTTGCTCGACTAAAGGCGGTGCTCCAGCATGGCCGCAGTCAAATGACAGAAACAAGTAAAAGAGTAAAAGAGTAAAGTTTTCATATTTTGTTTCTAATTACTTCGGTATAGACCTACAACATAAAACTAGTGACAGGCTGAATGCAAAACTAAACATATTTTCACATCAACATACCCATATATACACCCCCTTCATACACGCTCATATTGTAGTATATGGACATATGCATACGTACCAAATAATTGATAAATATATTGTACAGTATACTGAAATCACGTACGTACATACATACATGCATACATACATACATACATGCATACGTACATACATACATACATACATACATACGTACGTACATACATACATACATACATACATACACACACACATACATACATACACACACACACACATACACACACACACATACATACACACACATACATACATACATACATACATACATACACACACACATACATACATACATACATACATACACACACACATACATACATACATACATACATACACACACACACATACATACAACATACATACATACACACACACAACACAATACACTACGTACGTACACACACACATACATACATACATACATACATACACACACACATACATACATACATACATACACACACACATACTACACACATACATACACATACATACATACATACATACATACATACATACATACATACATACTACACCATACATAAAATATTGTTACCAGTTCAAATATGCTTGGAGGTATAAGATATATTCGATCCCGTGGGCTCAAAACGTCAAAGACTTTTCCATTCTTCCCGAGCGTTAAGCTAATACACCTCCTTGTTCTTCCTCCACCTGTCTTCGTCTCTTGTTTCCAATAAATCTGGACTAATATGTATGTATGTGTGCGTGTATGTATGTATGTATGTATGTATGTATGTATGTATGTATGTATGTATGTGTGTGTGTATGTATGTACGTATGTATGTATTACGTATGTAGGTAGGTAGGTTTGTGTGTGTGTGTGTGTGTGAGGAGAGAGAGAGAGAGCGAGAGAAATAGGACATACCTATTTGTTTACTACCCACAAGGGGCTAAACACAGAGGGGACAAACAAGGACAGACAAACAAGGACAGTGCGTAACTGGTACTTATTTAATCGACCCCAAAAGGATGAAAGGCAAAGTCGACCTCGGCGGAATTTGAACCCAGAACGTAGCGGCAGACGAAATACCTATTTCTTTACTACCCACAAGGGGCAAAACACAGAGAGGACAAACAAGGACAGACAAACGGACTTAGTCAAATATATCGACCCCAGTGCGTAACTGGTACTTATTTAATCGACCCCGAAAGGATAAAATGTTTTCTTATTACCCACAAGGGGCTAAACATAGAGAGGACAAACAAAGACAGACAAACGAATTAAGTCGATTATATCGACCCGAGTGAGTAACTGGTACTTATTTAATCGACCCCGAAAGGATAAAAGACAAAGACAAAGCCAAAGCCAACCTGGGCGGTATTTGAACTCAGAACGTAACGGCAGACGAAATACGGCTACGCATTTCGCCCGGCGTGCTAACGTTTCTGCCAGCTCGCCGCCTTAGAGAGAGAGAGAGAAATCGGACATACCTACCCATCGATCATCCGTCGTTATCCAATACTTGCTACGGAATGAACGTAAGGTGAAACTTTGCTTCTATCGTTTATACTTCGGCTACTGCTACTTCTGTCTTTATTGCTGTTGTTATCATTAATCACGGGTTTTGATTGTCTCTCCGCCACCCAACAAACCGACCAGCCCGACCATCAGCTGACGTTCGAACTATTTCCTAATTGCGATGACAGTTGGAATAATCCTTCCTCCACCCACAACCATCTCTGTGGCGTCGGTTACTCCGGCTCTCTGTCTCTCTGTCTCTCTTTGTCTCTCCTTCAGTGTTTATATTGTTCACAGTGGCCATAAAAAACATCCATCAAATCGTTTCTTTTGTGAAGTATTTTGACTAAAACGGTGCGAGGTGAAATAATTATCGGCCGTGAAAGTTTTCCGTAGGAAATTACCTCCGCCTCTCTCTCTCTCTCTCTCTCTCTCTCTCTCTTTCTCCCTCTCTTTGTAGAAAAGGAGAAAGCAAAGTCTTCAGTGTGAGTATGTGGTTTGCGGGGTCAACTACGTCCTCCGCTTCATTTTTGTTAATCACTCATTCTCATATAATTGTATATATTTTTAATTGTTTGTTTTTCATACGTTTCGTCTCATTCGATACCCTGACCCCCAACGTTTGTTTTGTCCCCTCTTTTTCTCAACCTTATGGTGAATAAAGAATACTCTCTCTCCTCTCTCTCTCTCTTTCTCTCTCTCTCTCTCTTTCTCTCTCTCTCTCTCTTTCTCTCCTCTCTCTCTCTCCTCTCTCTCTCGATAACTCGCTATCTATCCACTCTTATTCTATTACTCGTTTCAGTCATTTCACTGTGGCCCTGCTGGAGCACCGCCTTTAAGTCGAACAAATCGACCCCAGGACGTATTCTTTATAAGGCTAGTACTTATTCTATCGGTTCTTTTGCTGAACCGCTAAGTTACAGGGACGGAGATGAAAATACTTCTTCCGTTTAGGGCATTATTCCCTAGGTTTCTAAAGTTTTTTTTTTTTAAAATCATACTTTATTTAAAGAATTCCTATCATTTGCGTATGAATATATATAATAATAATGAAATTATTGTATACAGTGCTCAGGTGCACCACAACTTGTCAGAAAGTGCATATAAAGTACATGCAGTAGTGTAGAAATGTCTGGGAAGCGAACAATGTATGAGTCAGATACATGCTTGTGTGTGTATGGAGGGGAGAAAATCAGGTGTAGTGTTGGCGAATCTCAGAAAGCATGGAAGTTTTGAAGGATGCAGTGCTCCGACAACTAACAACTGATGCCGGCAGTTTGTTCCATGCTTCAGCAACTCTTAGCGTGAAAAAATGTTTCCGAAAGTCATGGGAGCTGTGCTGTTTTCTGACTTTGTAAATATGTCCACGGGTGTTAGACGGGTGGAGTTTTTAATAATAATAAAATAATGAAATTATTGTATACAGTGCTCAGGTGCACCACAACTTGTCAGAAAGTGCATATAAAGTAATGCAGTAATGTACAAATGTCTGGGAAGCGAACAATGTATGAGTCAGATACATGTTTGTGTGTGTATGGAGGGGAGAAAATCAGGTGTAGTGTTGGCGAATCTCAGAAAGCATGGAAGTTTTGAAGGATGCAGTGCTCCGACAACTAACAACTGATGCCGGCAGTTTGTTCCATGCTTCAGCAACTCTTAGCGTGAAAAAATGTTTCCGAAAGTCATGGGAGCTGTGCTGTTTTCTGACTTTGTAATATGTCCCGGGTGTTAGACGGGTGGAGTTTTTAAATAATAATAATAATAATGAATTATTGTATACAGTGCTCAGGTCACCACAACTTGTCAGAAAGTGCATATAAAGTACATGCAGTAATGTAGAAATGTCTGAAAGCGAACAATGTATGATCAGATACATGCTTGTTGTGTGTATGGAGGGGAGAAAATCAGGTGTAGTGTTGGCGAATCTCAGGAAGCATGGAAGTTTTGAAGGATGCAGTGCTCCGACAACTAACAACTGGGCCGGCATCATTATTTTTAATGATAAAAGATAATTAGAAGAATCAATTTATTGGACGGGGTCGAATAAATATCATCAAATAAATGGAACAAATTTTGATCCTTATATGAATTATGTATTTGTTTAAACCAGACAGCTGTTTTTGTTGCAAAAACCCATATTTAGGGTATACAATTGAAGAATATGAATTTCAACAAAAGTAATACACATAATTATATTATATTATTTGGGACTCATTGTGAGCGAAAGGAAGAAAACATAAATTAGTTAGAAAAGGAAATTAATATAAAATGATCGCAAAAATGAAAACTAATGATACAAAATCTAAATATTTAAATTAGTTAGAAAAGGAAATTAACATAAAATGATCGCAAAAATGAAAACTAATGATATGAAATCTAAATATTTAAATATTATCCACGGATGAGTTACAGATAACATATAATTATGTGTATTACTTTTGTTGAAATGCCTATTCTTCAATTGTATACCCTAAATATGGGTTTTTGCAACAAAAACAGCTGTCTGGTTAAATTAAATGCACAATTCATATTAGCGTAAAAACTTGTTCCATTTATTTGATTATAATTATTATTATAATTATTTTTTAATCATATATATTCATACGCAAATGAAAAGAATTCCTTAAATAAGGTATGATAGGAAAAAATACCCTGGAAACCTAGAGAATAATGCCCTAAACGAAAGAAATATTTTCCTCTGAAATATATATATATATATATATAAAAGACCCCCTTCGGTCATGAATGACCATGGGATTGCACCTAGAAAGTTACCCTCCTAGACACAAGTCTGGGCAAGGTTGTTTTTATGGAAGGCCAGCAGTCGCCCATCGCATACCAGCCTCCCTCCACGCCACCAGTGTTATCCAAGGGAAAGACAAAGGGCCGATACAGCTTGGCACCAGTGACGTCGCAACTAATTTCTAAAGCTGAGTGAACTGGAGCAACGTGAAATAAGTGCTTTGCTCGAGAACACAACACGCAGCCCGGTCCGGGATTCGAGCTCACAACCTCACGATCGTAAGCTCGACGCTCTAACCACTGAGCCATGCGCCTTCACACACACACACACACACACACACACACACACACACACATACATATATATATATATATATATATATATATATATATATATACATATACATATACATATACATATAATATATATATATATATATATATGATATATAATATATATATATATATGCAGAGGTACATGAAGCCCAGTTACAACAACAGCCGGCTATTACCAGTAAAGGTCTTAGTTCCCATTTTTATACAAGACATCGTAGATCTTTAGCTGGGCTAAAAAGTCACATTCGATCACAGCACCAGTAACGTTAAGCTTCATGCAATGGCCAAAATCGATAACGAGGGGGCAGCCATAATATATATATGTATATATAATATATTATCTATATATATATATACGAGCAAAACGCCCCCGTCCAATGGACGGTGCTGAGTTGTCAAACTTTAAACCAATTTTCTCAAAACGACTTGTCCGGCCCGTCCCATAAGGCCTCCCCTTTGAGAAACACTGATTTTACCTAAATTTGAGACACCAGCAAAAGAAGAAATAGACTTTTTTCCTATTCCAAAGAAAAATGATTTTAATCACACAAATATGCAACCGAAGAGTTTAAAGTAGCAGTGAGTACATCGCAATTCTGATGTACTTGCGCGTACAAATGCACGTTCCCACGGCTTTATCGATCGCATTCTCACCTGGAATCGATTTTTGTAATTTTTTCAAGACTTATACACGCCCTGATACCGTCAGTATCTACATATCAAATTTGAGCGCAATCGGATGGAAGATGCCCGAGGTCCTAAAAGACACACCACACACACAACCACCACACACACACAGAACGGATTTTATATTATATATATATAGCTTGGCGATAACTATCAATATATTGTATTATATATTTATATATATATATATATATATATATATATTATATTAGGTTATAAAATGAGATCGGGTTTGAAAATCAACCCACCATGGGATAATATATATCCAATATACTGCCAGATAGGTACCCAACAAGATTAATACATAGATGTTAAAAATTGTCAAACAATCAGTTCATCTATTGTATTATATGGGTAAAGGTAATAATATTACCGTAAATTAATACGACAAAATTAGAGAATGGAGAACATACTTAAATTAATAAAAAATCAACTATCCGATGATACCCAATCAATACTTTAATACACCATTACATATGAGTAAAGGCATTATACAAAATGAGATATACAGTAATAGTAAAAAGATAAAGCTATAAGTAAACAATTTCAAATATAATATGCAATTAAATCAAAACTGACAGCTGTTTCGGCAGTGAGGGCAGTCATACTCATTTAACCCTCTAAGCCATAAAGGCAGGTATAAATGAGGCATTAACAAGTGATGCCCCACGGCCTCCTCAGAGAATTAAATTAAATTTGTTATAATTGTGAAAATATTTATATAACCATATACATATAAATATAAAAATATAAAAATGTACTACTCTGCATTTCGAAGGTGAAGGCGATACGCATCTTCGATAGAAACTTTCTTTCCCGCGAAAAGCAAATTAAATAAAATTTGAGATCTCTTTGCGGAGGGGTAAAAATGGTAACAAAAACAGGACAGGACAGTGACGACAGTACAAAATATAAACAGTAAAAGACAGGACAAGGAGAATAACAAGACAAGAAGGGCCGTTAAGCCGAACGAGATAAAGTATTACGAACGCTATTTTTGAGAACGGCGAAGGAGCAACAGAAAATGCCGTCGTATGTACGTATGTATGTATGTATGTGTGTGTGTGTGTGTGTGTGGTGTGTGTGTGTGTGTGTGTGTGTGTGTGTCTGTGTCTGTGTGTCTGTGTCTACGTCCCTGTCACGATACTGATAGATTAAGTACCAGGCTCAAAGATAAGGATTGTGGTCGAATTGTTCGACGAAAACCTCGAAGGCGATGCTCCAGCATGACCGCAGCCCAGTAACTGAAACAAGATAAAAGATAAGAGATAAGAGATATTTTGTCCCAATTTATTGTAATATTATTTTGAGTAACGCTTTTCATTTTATTAATCTCTGAATATATTTTCGTGTCAATCGTTACATAAACACACACACACACAAACGATTCAAGTGGTTTCAGATCGAACTCAGCTTGATATTTCTGGCAGATAATCATTAAATTATTTGGAACTTCGATCCTCAGGGACAATGTGATCAACAAGAGGCGCGTAGGAGTGGCTGTGTGGTAAGTAGACTGCTTACGAACCACATGGTTCAGGGTTCAGTCCCACTGCGTGGTACCTTGGGCAAGTGTCTTCTACTATAGCCTCGGGCCGACCAAAGCCTTGTGAGTGGATTTGGTAGACGGAAACTGAAAAGAAGCCCATCATATATATATATATATATATATATATATATATGTGTGTGTGTGTGTGTGTGTGTGTGTGTGTGTGTGTGTGTGTGTGTGTGTATGTTTGTGTGTCTGTGTTTGTCCCCCCCAACCTCGCTTGACAACCGATGCTGGTGTGTTTACGTCCCCCTAACTTAGCGGTTCGACAAAAGAAGACCGATAGAATAAGTGCTAGGCTTACAAAGAATAAGTCCTGGGCTCGATTTGCTCGACTAAAGGCGGTGCTCCAGCATGGCCACAGTCAAATGACTGAAACAAGTAAAAGAGTAAAGAGTAAGATGAAGTATCAGTGAAACCAGCTGAGATGGCGGGGTTACAGTCAGTGTACGGGGCAGTCGGTGCCATTATAAGGTATGGGCACTCGGAGCAGTTGTCCGGGTGCCTCACAAGTCTAAGGACCCAGTTCTGATCTGTGTTGTTGTTTACTATGAATAAATAAAAGCTATAGAATCAAGGGCATTCATTTGTCTGTGGGGACACATACTTTCGTACGTACGTACGTACATACATACATACATACATACATACATACTTCCATACGCACGTACATTCATATATACATATGCTTATACACATACATATAGACAGACAGACAGACATATACGTATATACATAATACATATATGCGTACATACATACATCATTCATACATACATACATACATACATACATACACATACATACATACATACTTGCATACACATACATATATACATACATACATACACACATAACACACATACATACATACATACACACATACATACATACTTACATACACATACATATATACATACATACATACATACACGCACATACATACATACATACATACATACATACATACATACATACATATATACATACATACATACATACATACATACATACATACATACATACATACATACAAGGTTGTCAACTTGTTGACGAGTATGACTGCCGCTGACAAATTATCTTAACCTCGATGTTAAAGAAAACAGCTGTCGTCGGCAATGCCTATGCTGAAATTTAAAGTCAATAACATCTTCTGCTACACCGATAAGACTCTCACCTACAAAATAAAGAGCAAGATCGGTGGGTGTTGAAGACTAGGAACCTCTCACTGCCATCAGTTGGATGGTCATTGACTCAATTGAGTTCATTCGTCCTTTGAGATACTCTCTCTCTCTTTTACTCTTTTACTTGTTTCAGTCATTTGACTGCGGCCATGCTGGAGCACCGCCTTTAGTCGAGCAAATCGACCCCGGGACTTATTCTTTGTAAGCCCAGTACTTATTCTATCGGTCTCTTTTGCCGGACCGCTAAGTGACGGGGACGTAAACACACCAGCATCGGTTGTCAAGCGATGCTAGGGGGACAAACACACAGACACACCCACACACACACACACAAACCCACCACATAATATATATATATATACATATACGACAGGCTTCTTTCAGTTTCCGTCTACCAAATCCACTCACAAGGCATTGGTCGGCCCGGGGCTATAGCAGAAGACACTTGCCCAAGATGTCACGCAGTGGGACTGAACCCGGAACCATGTGGTTGGTTAGCAAGCTACTTACCACACAGCCACTCCTGCGCCTATGATGATTTATTTTTCTGCACTGTCTAACGAAAACCACCCTTCTTACCAAGCAGACTTGACAGGGTGGCCGGTTTAGTCACTGACGGTCTGACTATACTAGGCTACATGTCACCTGTAGCACTAAGAGTGACTTTACATATGTAACGGTCAGTGTTTGATTTGTAAACAATAATATGTTGATGTTGAAGTCAGCAGTTGTTACGATAAGAGTTTGTTATTAAAACGGCAAGTTGTGAGATGTGTAAGATGAACAATGCATGAGGTTTCAAGGAAGTATTTATTTACCGTTACGTTACAATACCTTGCCTCGACGGGCAGGTTAATAATAAATCCAAGAGCATGCGAAGTAAACTTTGTGCTTGTGTCCTCTTCATTGTTTTGTAGTAGTAATTGCTGAGACGGATAGAATGATGTTGTAAGAGAACAGAATTAGAGCAAGAGAGAATTGTGGGGTGTGGAACGTTGTCTCACAGCTGTTGGCAGTAAACTCCCTTTCTCCCTCTGACCGGTCAGCCAGACTTCGTTCTCACTGAGTTGTCACCGCAGTGACTAACTGATTTTTGCTTGTGGTATGCTTGCTTATATAACTATCCAGAAGGATAGATATACCTTTGAGAACAATAGATTTAGTTGGTGGTCTTGTTGTCTATTCTAGCTTTTGGTGAAGTAGAAGAGGTTAGAAAGGGTCAGGTGGTGAAGACATTGTTTCGGCCTAGCTAAAGGCATCTGGAAAATGTAAAACTGCTGTCAGAGAAAAACTGTTGTTCCTCCGTGGGAAAAGTTCTGTTGCAGTGTTAATTTAAATTTGGCTATGGTGGATCGTATCCACTTCATGCATGCAAGATTCACTACACATACATTTATACGGCGGGCGATAGTTGTTGTTGACAAACAACGGCAGTAATTCTATTCAGCTGAATACACGTCATTGATTGGTTGAAATTACCGAAATATGACAACTTTAACACGAAATAACTTCGTAAACATAAACTTTTATAAAAAACGCTAAGAGTAAAAGATATTTTATATGAGACATTCTACCAGTATACGAAGTTTGAAAGTATTTAGTTACAAAAAAATATTTTCTAAATCTGCCGGTCAAAAGGTAAAGATCCGTTTCCATCTACCAAATTTCACTCATAAGGTATTGATCGAACCAAGGAGATCGTAGAATCCATTTACTCATGATGTCGCGTCGTATGACCGAACCTTAAACCATGAGATTGCGATGCAAACTTTTTCAGAAAACAACCACTTCTACGTCTATAATTATATTATTCCAAATCCACGGGATACAGTTTGAGAGAGGAAAGCCTGTAGCGATATTGCGAAAATATAAAAGATTGTTTTACCAGCTGTATTTTGATATGGTAGCAATCAATAACAGTTTTTGCTTTGCAGCTGTTTCGGGACGAAGGCATAATTATGAAGTAAAGTGTAATAAAAAAGCGGAGGTGGATGTGTTTAGGTCGAATAGTAATAACTAGCGGGACCCGTGAGTATTTCACGGAACTTATTGGGGTCGCCGGTGTAGTATGTGATCTACAGCAACTTAAAACTAGACTAACTTGTGATCTACATTCAAAATTTTGTTATAAATTCGCAATTATTATTAGAAGAGTGAGTTAAACATTTAAGAAATAAAAGAAAATGTTTTATTGATTTTTGTTTCATCCAAGAAACATGAATACTGTAACAGCACGGATATCATTTAAAAATGCAATAAAGAGATTTTGTTCATTTGATCTTAAAAATCTTCCAACAAATAAAATCTAAATGAGATTGTAATGTTTGCAATGGAACACCGCTCATTTTTCTTTCTTTCTTTCCCTTTTTTTTTTCTTTTTTGAGAAGACGAATCTTAGCTTCCAGCCACGACCGCACAATGAATTGACCGCTAGATGAATTTTAAATGTAGAACAAAACAAAAAGTCGGTGTAGATCACAAACTATACCGTTTGAACTAATGTAAACCACAATCTATACCAGAAACATGAGTGGAGGCGCAATGGCCCAGTGGTTAGGGCAGCGGACTCGCGGTCGTAGGATCGCGGTTTCGATTCCCAGACCGGGCGTTGTGAGTGTTTATCGAGCGAAAACACCTAACGGCAGGGGATGGTGGTGATCCCTGATGTACTCTTTCACCACAACTTTCTCTCACTCTTACTTCCTGTTTCTGTTGTACCTGTATTTCAAAGGGCCGGCCTTGTCATTCTCTGTGTCACGCTGAATATCCCCGAGAACTACGTTAAGGGTACATGTGTCTGTGGAGTGCTCAGCCACTTACACGTTAATTTCACGAGCAGGCTGTTCCGTTGATTCGGATCAACCGGAACCCTCGTCGTCGTAACCGATGGAGTGCTTCCATACCAGAAACATGTATGTAGATCACATTCTACACCGGCACCCTTATTGGGTTATTTCTGAAAATTTTATCAAAAAAACCCGAAAGTGTAGCCTGTGTTGTGTCTGTATCAAAGGATAGTCGCTCATCTGCTAATCATTGAAAAGTGAAGGAAATTGGAATACGATGATTACTTAATGCACTTTATATACTTTATGCATAATTTTATAGACTTAATACAAAGAACTCTCACTCTTCGCCTTACTCTCTTTCCTTTCGCTCTTCGTCTTTCCCTTTACCTAATCACATGAAAGCGTTACTGACGGGCTAAGTAACGGAGGAAAAGTCTTAGTTTTAAAAAATTGCACATTTCACTTACCACCGCCTCCCTCCGCTCCCCTCTCTCCCCTCCCCATCTCCCCTCCCCTTGCCTCATCTCAACTGCGTCCCCCACACCACCAACCCCCATCCCCTCAGGGTTTAGTGGAAGGGGAAGGGATGGAGAGGGAGTAATTACCCAAGGGAGGTAATTGTCATGGGGTAGTTGTTGGGGGGAATTGTCCGGGGGAATTGTCCCGGGGGTGGGGGTGGAATTGTGGTGATACGATGAGGGTTATGATGGCTTTGCAGACTACAATTAGCGCTTTATATTTATTATAATTATTATTATATTTTTAATAATTTCCACATAAGTAAACACTTTTAAACTTCGTATACTGGTAGAATGTGTTTATTAAACATTTTTTCTCTTGGCTTTATTGAAAAAATTCTATAGTTTGTAAGATATTTGTTGCTTTTTTCTTCAATTTCTGCAATTTCAACCAATCAATGACGTCTATTGAGGTAAAAAACAACAACATTCTATTATAAAAATATAATAATAATTATAATAAATATAAAGCGATTGCATGATTTGATACGAAGACAATAAAATTGTTGCTAAATAATAGTGATTATTGTTATCACGTGGAATTAAATAAAAGACATAAATATTTTCTGACAGAAAATAAAAAAAGACGAAAAAAACTCCGGAAAAACCAGTGAGCCATTTCCGAGTTGTTGCAGTTGTGGCTAAATTAATGTTGTAATGACTGCATTAACAACAGCAAAAGGACTTAACCTCAATAAAAACAGAACTGCTCACACCTCTGAAGAAAAATGAAACAGTGGCGCAGGAGTGGCTGTGTGGTAAGTAGCTTGCTAACCTACCACATGGTTCCGGGTTCAGTCCCACTGCGTGGCATCTTGGGCAAGTGTCTTCTGCTATAGCCCCGGGCCGACCAATGCCCTGTGAGTGGATTTGGTAGACGGAAACTGAAAGAAGCCTGTCGTATATATGTATATATATATGTGTGTGTGTGTGTGTGTTTGTGTGTCTGTGTTTGTCCCCCTAGCATTGCTTGACAACCGATGCTGGTGTGTTTACGTCCCCGTTACTTAGCGGTTCGGCAAAAAGAGACCGATAGAATAAGTACTGGGCTTACAAAAGAATAAGTCCCGGGGTCGAGTTGCTCGATTAAAAGGCGGTGCTCCAGCATGGCCGCAGTCAAATGACTGAAACAAGTAAAAGAGTAAAAGAGTAAAGAGAGTGAAATGCTTACACGGTTTTTTATAACAACAATAGAAAAGAGGAAGAAAGTCACAAAGATTCATTTATAATGGGAAAAAAATAATAAAATACAAAAGGTGCTATTTTTGTCTGAGGTTTACCGCAGTGTTCGTTCGACTACGCCGTGAAATATCTTGATCTGGGTTAGGAATAGCGCTAAGGTTTAAGGTGAGGGCTTAGGGTTACGGCCAGGGTCTTTACACACTCAAATCACAATTGTTGTTATAGTTTAGCTAGTGTGACCAAGTGAAAAGAATCACTAGACATAGATCAGCACCTGAAGAAATAAAGACTATCTTGTAAACACACACATATATATATATATATATATATATATATATATATCTTTATATATAAAAGTGAAGTTGTGTGTGTGTCTGTCTCCTACGATTTAGATTCCTAACTACTCCCACATTTTGCGGTGAAGTTTAACCAAAACCGGGTATCTTATAGTCGTGATTCATATCGAGCCCTTCTGGGTATTAGCGCGCGTCTACGATGAGACTACGATTAAAAAAAAAATTTACCATAATTTTTTCCCATTTTTAATGCATTTTTTTGCTATTATATAAGGGATGTAACTATCTAAAAATGCTTATATAGTTATTTCCCTTACAAACCCGAGCAACGCCGGGCGATACTGCTAGTATATATATATATATATATATATTGCTAGGAACAATACATGCTTGCCCAAAGTAGTCAGCAACGGACAAGAAGAGGGGGGTCAGTATATATCTCTGAGCTAAGGCGGCGAGCTGGCAGAAACATGAGCACGCCGGGCGAACCCAGAATCATGCGGCTGGGAAGCAAGCCCCCCCCAACCGCAATTGCTTGACAAGCGATGTTGGTGTGTTTGCGTCCTCGTAAGTTAGCGGTTCGGCAGTAGAGACCCGATAAAACAAATATTAGGGTTACAAAGAATAAGTCCTGGGGTCGATTTGTTTGGCCAAAAACCCCTTAAGGTGGTGCTTCAACATGGCCGCAGTCAATAAAAGAACATACATACGACGGGCTTCCACACAGTTTCCGTCTACCAAATTCACTCACAAGGTATTGGTCGTCCCGGGGCTGTGACAGAAGACACCTGGGATCTTTTCTGTTTGAACGACAGTTTTTTCTAGCGGTGTCATATGAAATTGTCACCCATAATTATAACCCTAGTATCGATCTATTGCATTTCAATCTCTTTTAGGGTTAGGGTTAGTTAGGGTTAGGGTATCTTTTTTTCTTCACAAATGTAAATAAACCCAATCTGTTTCTTAAACGAGGGACATATTCATACGGCATAGAATGTTTTTTTTACCTCAATGGACGTCATTGATTGGTTGAAATTACAGAAATTGAAGAAAAAAGCAACAAATATCTTACAAACTATAGAATTTTTTCAATAAAGCCAAGAGAAAAAATGTTTAATAAACACATTCTACCAGTATACGAAGTTTAAAAGTGTTTACTTATGTGGAAATTATTAAAAAAAACTGGCGGTCAAACCGAAAAGATCCGACAACTGACCAAAATACTGCACAGTGGGACTGAACCGAACATCACGAGGCTAAAAAGCGAGCTTTTAAACCTCACAGCCACGCACAACATGAAAACTATATTGCCACTCTGAAATTATGTAACACAATAGAATGTCATTGTAACCTTATATAACATAAATACGGTAAGGTTTACTGTAACATTATTTCTATTATGTTTGTGTTCTTTATTTAACTTTATAGCGTGGCTTTGTGGTTTTTTTTATTGCCTCCTCTTGACGTTGTGAAATTAATACATTTTGTGGATCTTTTCGGTTTGAACGGCAGTTTTTTTAAATAATTTCTAGGTAAGTAAAAAATTTTAAACTTCGTATATTGGTAGAATGTGTTTATAAAACGTCTTTTTCTCTTGGCTTTATTGAGAAAATTCTACAGCTTGTAAAATATTTGTTGTTGTTTTTCCTTCAATTTCTGCAATTTCAACCAATCAATGACGTCTATTGAGTTAAAAAGCATTCTGTGCGTATGAATATGTCCCTTGTTTAAGAAACAGATTGGGTCTATTTACATTTGTGAAGAAAAAAAGATACCCTTCCCCCTCCCCTAACTCTAACCCTAACAAACCCTAACCCTGAAACAGATTGAAATGCAATAGATCGATACTAGGGTTATAATTATGGGTGATAATTTCATATAACACCGCTAGAAAAAACTGCTGTTCAAACCGAAAAGGTCCTGTTATTGTAACGTTAAATAACATAAATACGGTAAGGTTTACTGTAACATTATTTCTATTATGTTTTTGTAAAGTATAGAAGCCATCTTATCATGGCTAACCACATAGGGGAGGGGGTGTTACTGTAGCTTTATAGCCCCAAGAGATCGCTAACCCTATGTGGTTAGCCATGATAAGATGGCTTCTATACTTTACATTATCGAGCGATTACTGTTTCAATCTCATTCTGAGATTTAATTATGCTATTATGTTTTCGTTCTTTATTTAACTTTATAGCGTGGCTTTGTGGGTTTTTTATTGCCTCCTCTTGACGTTGTGAAATTAATACACTTTGTTAAATTAGTCAATTGTCTAAACGACGAATCAACTAACGCTAGCAGCAGTAGTGTCTTCAGTGAGTTTTGAAACACGTGACACGTAGCTACTCTTATCAGACGTCAATATCTGGAATGAGAAGGCGGCGAGCTGGCAGAAACGTTAGCACGCCGGGCGAAATGCCTAGCGGTATATCGTCTGTCGCTACGTTCTGAGTTCAAATTCCGCCGAGGTCGACTTTGCCTTTCATCCTTTCGGGGTCGATTAACTAAGTACCAGTTACGCACTGGGGTCGATGTAATCGACTTAATCCGTTTGTCTGTCATTGTTTGTCCCCTCTGTGTTTAGCCCCTTGTGGGTAATAAAGAAATAGGTATTTCGTCTGTCGTTACGTTCTGAGTTCAAATTCCGCCGAGGACGACTTTGCCTTTCATCCTTTCGGGGTCGATTAAATAAGTACCAGTTATGCACTGGGGTCGATGTAATCGACTTAATCCCCTTGTCTGTCCTTGTTTGTCCCCTCTGTGTTTAGCCCCCTGTGGGCAATAAAGAAATAAATATCTGGAATGTGAAGGCGCGTGGCTTAGTGGTTAAGGGGCATTCGACTCATGAACGTAAGGTCGTGAGTTCAATTCCCGGCGGCGCGTTGTGTCCTTGAGCAAGACACTTTATTTCACGTTGCTCCAGTCCACTCAGCTGGCAAAAATGAGAAGTACCTGTATTTCAAAGGGCCAGCTTTGTTGCACACTGGGTCACGCTGAATCTCCCCGAGAACTACGTTAAGGGTACACGTGTTTGTGGAGTGCTCAGTCGCTTGCACGTTAATTTCACGAGCAAGCTGTACCGTTCATCGTATCAGCTGGGACCCTCGTCGTCGCAACCGACGGAGTGGTCCTATCGGGAATGACACAACTTGACTTGGTTGCTAGGCGATGATGGTTTCACTTCTCTATGCCACACACACACACACACACACACAAACACGCACGCACACACACAAACACAGACACAAACACGCACACACACACACACAAACACAGACACACACACACGCACACACACGCAAACACGCACACACAGACACACACAAACACAGACACACACACAAAAACGCGCCGCACAAACACGCGCTCACACACACAGACACACACACACACACACACACACGCACACAGACACAGACACACACGCACGCACACACACAAACACACACACACACACACACACACACACACAGAGTCATACGCGCTCACTCAGAAACATGTATGCGGAAGCGGATGAGAAGAGAGGAAGAGATGGAAGGAGAGAGAGAAACATTACAATTTATGAACTGAATGCGATTGACGTCAATATTTTCTCTCTCTCCTCGAAAACTGACATAAAAATATGCTCACTCACATAAACAGGGAGAGAGAGAGAGAGAGAGAGAGAGAGAGAGAGAGAGAGAGAGGACGGAAGACAGAAGAGAGAAAGGGGGAGAGAAGGGGAGAGAGTGAGAGAGGATGAGAGAGAGAGGGAGGGGCGGGACCCGAAAGACAGAGGGGGTTAGAGGGGAGGGGGCGGAAGACAGATGGGAGAGGGGCGACGCCAGGTGAAGAAGGGTGGGGAGCTTTGGGTGAGTGGTGTGAGAGAGAGAGGGAGGGGTGGGCGCGGAAGACAGTTGGGTGAGAGGGTGAGAGAAGGGTGAGAGACGAGAGAGGGAGCGGGGGATTGGGAAGACAAAGGGGTGTTAGAGGGTTGAGAGAATGGTGAGTTGAGAAGGGTGAGAGTGAGAGCGGAGGGAGGGGGCGGAAGACAGGATGGGAGGGGGGTGAGAGAATGGTGAGAGAAGGATGAGAGAGAGAGGGAGGCGGAGGAGGGAGACAGAGGGTGGTGAGTGAGAGGGGGAGGAGGGCGGAAGCAGAGGGACGGGAAAGGGCGGGGGAGAGAAGGGTGAGTGGGTGAGAGCGAGAGGGAGGGTGGGCGGAGGAAGACAGGGGTGAGAGGGTGAGAGAAGGTGAGAGAGAGAGGGAGGGGGCGGAGGTGGAAGACAAGGGGTGGTAGAGGGTGGAGAGGGAAAATGGTGAGAGGCCTGAGAGAAGGGTGGTTGTGAGAGAGAGAGGGAGGGGGCGGAAAAGACGATGGGAGAGAGGGTGAGGTGAGAGAATGGTGAGAGAAGGATGCGAGAGAGAGGGAGGGGGCGGAAGACAGAGGGGCGGGTGAGAGGGTGAGAGAATGGTGAGGAGAGAGAGGAGGGGGCGGAAGACAGAAGGGTGAGAGAGGGTGAGAGAATGGTGAGGGAAGGGTGAGGAGGAGAGAGGGAGGGGGCGGAAGAGAGAGGGAGAGGGCCGAGAAGGGAGTGAGAAGCGGAGAGAGGGGGAGAGAGGGTGAGAGAGAGAGAGAGGGAGGGGGCGGAAGACAAGAGGGGAGAGAGAGAGGGTGAGAGATGGTGAGAGAGAGGGAGGGGGCGGAAGACAGATGGGAGAGAGGGTGAGAGGAGGGTGAGAGATGGAGTGGGGTGAGAGAGAGAGGGAAGGGGGGACGGAAGACAGGGGTGAGGGGTGAGAGATGAGAAGGGTGAGAGAGAGAGGGAGGGGCGGGAGACAAAGGGGTGAGAGGGTGAGAGAATGGTGAGAGAAGGTGTGAGAGAGAGAGGGAGGGGGTCGGAAGACAGATGGGAGAGAGGTGAGAGAGGAGAGAGGGAGGGGGAGGGATGGGAAAAAGACAGATGGAGAGAGGAGAGGGTGAGAGAATGGTGAGAGAAGGGTGAGAGAGAGAGGGAGGGGGCGGAAGACAGATGGGAGAGAGGGTGAGAGAATGGTGAGAGAAGGGTGAGAGAGAGAGGGGGAGGGGGCGGAAGACAGATGGGAGAGAGGGGGAGAGAAGGGGGAGAGAGAGAAGGGGGAGAGAAAAACATTACAATTTATTGACTGAACACGATTGGCATAAGTGTCTTCCCTTCCCCTCATACACATAAACACAGAGGAAAGTGAGAGAGAATGGAGAGAGTAGGAGGAGGAGGAGGAGAGAGAGAGAGAAAAAGGGAGAGAGAGAGAGGGGAAAAGAATACGAGAGAGAGAAAGAGACAACGAGAGAGAAAGAGAATGGAAGAGAGAGAGAGAAAGAGAGAGAAAGAAAGAACATGAGATCGAGAAGGAAAAAGAACACGAGAGAGAGAAAGAGAAAACGAGAGAGAAAGAGGATGGAAGAGAGAGAGAGAGAGAGAAAGAGAGAGAAAGAAAGAACACGAGATTGAGAAGGAGAAAGAATACGAGAGAGAGAAAGAGAATACGGGAGAGAGAGAGAAGGGGGGAATAAAATATGAGAGAGAAAGCGAAAGCAAATTCGAGAGAGAGAGATGTGGGGAAAGGATAGAGGGAGGGAAAGAATTAAAGGAACACTAAAACGTCCAATGTCAAATAGGGTAGCATCAAATCAGCGAGGCAAAATAAGTGGCGGCAGAACGGCTGCGCCCGAATGTCTCACACCCTTATCTAGCTACCCATCTGGGTTACTAATCTGTACTATAGCTGGGATAGTCAAACTTTCTCTTTTCTGCGAGAAAGTACTTCAGATGCAAGCAGATGTTACAAATACAACCTATTTTAGGGTACTATTTCTATATCTTCATTTGGCACCAACGTCGCTTCCGAAACCAGATCAGAACTTAGTTTTGGAAGTGTCGTTTCAAAGAATAGGTTACTCGATATCAAACAATCTTCAGCGCATGTAATTATCGCAGTAAATTATATGAAACTAGCAGTATCGCCCGGCGTTGCTCGGGTTTGTAAGGGAAATAACTATAAAGCATTTTTAGAGAGTTATAGCCAAAAAATAGCAAAAAATGCATTAAAAATGGAAAAAAAATTATAGCAAATTTTTTTTTAATCGTTGACTCATCGTAGACATTTTAGAGAGTTCTTCCCTTATATAATAGCAAAAAATGCATTAAAATGGAAAAAAATGATGGTAAATTATTTTTTAAATCGTAGACTCATCGTAGACGCGCGCTAATACCCAGAAGAGGTCGATAGAATCACGACTATAAGATACCCGGTTTTGGTTAAACTGCACCGCAAAATGTGGGAGTAGTTAGGAATCTAAATCGTAGGAGACAGACACTCACACAACTTCACT